>NW_008795702.1:3873312-3905420 GCF_000699145.1 Aptenodytes forsteri | reverse complement strand
TGGTGAAACATTGGAACAGGCTGCCCAGGGAAGTGGTGGAGTCCCCATCCCTGGAGGTATTTAAAAGACGAGTAGATGAGGCGCTTAGGGACATGGTTTAGTGGGCATGGTGGTGTTGGGTTGACGGTTGGACTCGATGATCTTAGAGGTCTTTTCCAACCTTAATGATACTATGATTCTATATATTTAATCTAGTTTTTCATCTGAATATAAGACTTCTTTCTGAAGATACTTTCAGTTTTATAAGGCAGAGACCAGTGTACCTGTGGTATTAGGACTTTCTGAAAGGCAGCGGTGGAAATATTTTTTGGAGGAGCAATTGTTCGGTCTGAAAAGTCATGTATTAATTAGGGTACACATTTTGTGGATGCTCTAATGATCCATTTTTGTTTCATCCATAGATGTAACCTTTTATTTTGATTTAGACTTGAGCTAAGTGGTCATTAGCATGCTAGTCAATTTTACCTCTTCAGAGTTGGAATCTGGAACAGGCTTATTGTTTTGACATGTACTTCCTAAGTGGTATTTCTTAAGAGAAATTCACCATACTGCTTGTCCGTGAGACCCTTGCTCAGTCTGCAAGGCTCTGGTACTTATTGTCAAAGCCTTTAGAGCACCTCAGTAAAACAGTTTTGGTATTTGCTTATCTCGCCAACTAATAATAATCCTATTACTGTTACCCATCAAAAACTAGGAAAAATAGTTTATTCTTGGCCTTCACCTGATAGTTGAATGTCACTGTAAGTATGTATGCGTAGCTGGAGTCTCTTAGATACAATGGGAAAACTCTATTTATGTCCATGTCTTTCACTAGAATTTGCTTCCCAGGGAAAGCTGGGGGAACCTCTTTGTAACTGGCAATACTAGACACAGATCGCTCAAAACTCTGAAACCTGGTAATAAACATAATTTCATAAGACTGGGCAGTGAAACTGAGTTCAGGTCAGTTCCAAAATACAGGGGAAGAGAGGAATGAAAATGAATGACAGAATAAATAAGGAGACTGTACAGTTGAGGAGTTCAAGGGACTAGATTTAAAAGTATGAAAGCTCTGCTAGCATGTCGTTTCAGAGACAGAAAAACAAAAACTTAGTTCAAGGGACTAGATTTAAAAGTATGAATCCTGAGCTCTGCTAGCGTGTCGTGTCAGAGACAGAAAAACAAAAAATGGGGTGGGATGTTGCTTTCTAGTAGCATAGCCAGAGCTGCACCTCCATAGTCAGCGGTATTACTACTGAAATGGTACGTCTTTCTTAATCTGGATGAAAGGACACTTGTTAGGGCTTTTTGTTGAAATCGATTCTACCATGAAAAATGCTCTTCATTAGTTTTCATCAGTTGTATGTTCATTCTGCCAGTAAAGTATGAAGCTTTCAGTCCTTCACTGTTTCTCTCTGGTATAATATCAACACAATACAGACTCTCTACAAGCTTGAAACATTCAGGTACTTGAGTAATGTAGAATCTGATTCTACAAAATGTTTTCTTTAGAATTCAGGAATGGGATTACTTGGCAATATTTAGCCATTTTCCCTAAATCGGAAATGTGTCAAACCACGGGTGACATGATACTTGTGTTTCTAAAGTGTTTTCTGTCTAGGTACAATCAGATGCAATATATCCGATCTGTTAGGAATGAGCTACTGCCTTTCTGTACAATAAAGTAGGAATTTCTAATTTGATGTTGAACAAACATACTAATTGCTAATATTCAATCGAGCCGTATTTCAGTTCTAGTGATAAGGTTGCTAATGCTACCATAATCATTTACAGTATTATAAATGTTTTGCAAGTTGGTGGAGCAAATAGATTATTGTGTGAAATAGATAAAACTAATTAGGCATGTCAGTTCACTCAAGCCTATTAAATACAGCAATTTAACACACTTTGTTAAATAGCTCTCAGCTTACATTTAATGATGCCCCCTCCCTTGTTTTTTGAAGTGTAAAAACTGCACCTAATTGCTCTCTGAAGCAGACTTAAAGGTTGATGCATCAGTTCTGTAAGTGTAATGTTAATTATTGGTTTTGATTAGCTATATTTGTAAAGCCTGTGAAGCTTCAAAGACTTTAAAAATAATGGAATGGCTTCATAAGTTACAGAAATGTCTGCTTGCTAATTTTGTATGCAGAGGGGATGACACAGGTTTGCACAAAAGCTGCATTGAAATTATTTTATTTCAGAGGCTAAAGACACCAAAGCAGACATATTCTTCCTGCTCCCTGCCAGCAGTCATGTCCCTAAGGATGATGTCTTGTATTACTCTCATAATCGCTCACTCCTATCAGCGGACTAATTCAGCAGACACTGAATTCACTTGGGTGAAAAGAAAAAGCGCATTTATAGATAAGGAATACATTCTTCCCTATGTATTTTTGTTCCCATGGTCCATGTAACCCATGTTAAAGGGTTTTCTCTGCTGTTTCTACTTTTTCATTTCTCCCATTGCATTACTTAAAAGAAACTTCAAACATCATATATGAGCGTCACAACATGGAAAACAAGTAGCTGAAATTCTCTAGAACGTAGTATCTCAGGAAGAGAAGTGTACAAGAGAAAATGGGAAATTACTTACTCTTTTTCCAGGAGGACCAGGTGGGCCAGCTTCACCTGAAGGACCTGGTGGACCCTGCAATGGAAAATGATAAGCTCAGTGCTAACTATGGATAAAGAAATTACCTTTATTAAATGCAACAAACATTTGCAATATGTTGGCCCCTTTCAATGGACAGAAAGCAAGTACCATAAATACACACAGAGAAGTATACCTGCTTATTCAACAAATCCTTTCTTAAGTTGGTCTTTTGAAATTTTTAACAGCTTTTGTTACTGTACAAAATGCAATCATTCTTTTTTTCTCTTCCTGTTTGCAACAAAACATTTCAGACCAGGAAGCGGCTGCACAGAAGTAACATACGGTCTTTGCCTACTGCCTAACTCCGTTAAGAAGTTTCTTGCTTTCTCAGGTGCTGGAGTTGTTGCTTTTGCTAAAATATTTCACTTATGTCTGTGAATTAGCTGCCCTGTGGGTGGCTTTCTCTTGAAAAATCTTTTGTGCACTGACAGCCATTTGGCTACTCCATCTTGGTCACCTGTGATACTCTTAAATATTTCTTTGATAAGCTTTTCTGCAGGAACACAACGCTCTAAAAGTACGTACTGTTACGTAAGACATACAGATAGTAATTTCCCGAAGTTTGCAGGTAAACCCCAGTTTATAACTTACTTCCAACCATACGTTCAATGTACTAGCATTTTTTATTTTCAAACTGTACTGTATAGGATAATTCCCTGATAATCAAAACTTCCAGAGCTAGAAAGAGACTTTCCAAATGGAAACCCCTTTCTTTTTGCAATAAAAAAGTTAAATTAATGATGTTTTAATATGGGAATTACAGAAATATAAGAATTTGATGCTTAATATGGGTATTGCTCAGATACTTCTTAACTTCCTTAAAGCAGAAACATCAAGGTTTTGCTTCATTTCATCAGGTCAGCTAATGAAGATTATTTGGCTGCAGCATTCCTTTCTTATGCTCAGAGTTGCTCTATTTTTAGTGCTCCTCAGCAGCTCCAGCAGAAATCCTTAGCACATCATTTATTTCTACTTCTAAAAGAAATTGAGCTCTTGCTTCTGATTGTGACTATAATATGGGCAGTTCTATCTCTACAAGGAAATAAATAGATATTTTTCAGTATAATAGAAAAAGCATCCCTTTAGCAAGTATTATTAAGGGTACAAATGTATAGAAACCACTGATTCAGCAAAAGATACTTTCTTAGCATAGGAGAGAACATGCAGCTGAAGTAAAATGACAGAACGAACTCACAGGTTGACCAGGATCACCATCTTCACCCTTCTCTCCACCAACACCATCTTGACCCTACAGAATTCACGGGAAAATAAACAAAATACAAAATTCAGCTAAATTAAGTCACTTAGTTTCATATACAAATACAAGAGCACTAAGATACTTTCTTAGCATAGGAGAGAACATGCAGCTGAAGTAAAATGACAGAACGAACTCACAGGTTGACCAGGATCACCATCTTCACCCTTCTCTCCACCAACACCATCTTGACCCTACAGAATTCACAGGAAAATAAACAAAATACAAAATTCAGCTAAATTAAGTCACTTAGTTTCATATACAAATATAAGAGCACTATTCTTCTACACAGCATTTTCCTAAGGACACTAGTTTTCAAGACTTTTTAAAGATTTCTAAACCTTTTTTAAGCCTTAGGAAATATATGAACAGAAAAGCAACAGCTCTTACAGGCAAGACCTCATCCCCAGACAAGGAAGAGGCAGGGTTAACTAGGATTTAGTACAAACCAAGACTAGGACCTAAAACTGTTTTTTAAGTATACTTACAGCTGGACCAGGTTCCCCGGGGGGACCAGGATCTCCAGGAAAACCAACTGGGCCCTAGATAAATCAGGAAAAAACCCAAGGAATGTGTCATCCATTGACAAGCAGGTAGCAATCATCACAAGTATTTTATGAAGCATACAATGAATTTAGTTCAAATGTAGAAAATTATATACAGTTCTACATGTAGCACAACTTCAGCAGTGCTTCACAATGCTTTGTGTTAAAATTATTAAGCTCACTTACTGGGTTACCCTTAGGCCCATCATCACCTGGAGGTCCTTTAGCACCTGGTGGTCCAGCTGCTCCAGGTGGACCAGCCTCACCTTTTTCTCCCCTTTCACCTTTTGGACCCTGTAGAAAACATATGAACACAAAAATGTCATCTGGAAATTGAATGGCAAAAGAAAGATTACAATGGCAAAACTGTTTTTCAGAGCCGGGCAATGTTACTCATCAATAAATGCCGGCATGTGAATGGGAAATTAGGACCTCAGCCTCAGACTGGAAGACCTGTGAATTTCAGGTCGAGTGCCAACATCTGCACCCAGTTTGCATCAATGAACTGTCTTCAGAGAGAAAAACATGCGTGTCAAAGTTAATACTTTTGGAAGAAAAAATAGGTACTCTCTTAGGAAGTCTTCAGCTCTGTCCTCTGTTTTTGTTATACAAGATGCGGCTATAATTGTAAGAAAACAAATTACATTTTAAAGGTATAAGTTCTTCACTGAAAATGTAAAGAAAACATACGCAAGTACTTAAGCAATCTGATTAAATGCTTACTAAAGTAAGCACTGCCAGATAACTTAGTTCACCATAATAAAAGTTAATAGTAAGACAAAACCAAAATACTCACAGATGTTCCAGATTCTCCAGGAGGTCCAGGGTTACCAGCTTCTCCAGGTTCACCCTGTCAATGTGTGAGGATAAATCGATGAGTCATTAGGGAGAATATTTCTGTGAATTTACTTCTGTTATTACATATTCTTCCCATTCTCTTCACGTGAACAGCTTACAGGAACTGTCTTTTATTTGGTCTACCTAAAGGGGGTTGAGTTACATATGGTTTTGCAGAACTGGAATCTGAAATTTTAGAGAGAATATATCAAACTAAGCTTTTAGTGAGCCAGGGAGACTAACCTTCCCTTTGGGCTTTGGAAGATCTTCCCCTTTATTATCCCATATATTGCCAATTTCCTGTTTGTCATCTCTCTTTCTAGTCACAGAAAAGCCAAAGAAGTATATTGACTGTGTATGTTTATTTCTCTAGAAGATACATTTTGCCTGCAAGGAAGTTTCTACAAATAAGATAACACTAATTGGAAATGAACGCCAATGGAGCGAAGATATTTTTGCTATAGCTACTGTTAGAATGAAAAATTATATAAAGAAAAACATAAGGATAAGATAATAGCATAACAGTTAGCAGAACTTTCACCACAGGCCACAAAGGTGTATGCTATGTGGTCACTGGTGATGCAAACTGTTTAGTAAAGCAGATGGCTTTGAGGACGACACCCTATGAAGAAAACCTGTGCAAGTCAAAGATTATAGTGAATTATATTAAATGAATGTTTAAGTTAATTCAGTCTCTTTCTGAACTAATACACAGTATTGGCTCAAAGACTGTCTTTGCAATTGTTCATTTTAAAGTTTATTATGACTGATTATTTTCTAGCTCAGTGGTCTGATAAATAAACCTTTATAGAAAACTACTCTGTTAGTAGAATATTTAGCTATTAGCATCACAGACACACAAACTGTGAAAGGATATCAGAATCTGCTTTGTGATTGTCATGGAGTGCTGAGATAAGAACTATATATTTTTATTCCAAAGAATTTCTCAGTGTAACTGCTAATGGGGGGACTTTTTTGCCCCATATATATTCTTTTTCCAAACCAAATGAACCTTGCCAATAATTATGCCTGTAAATGAGAGTACTTCAGTGCTGAAAATGCATTTCACCCAATCCCCTCTACTGAACTCAAACACAGATTTGGAATAAATTTGTGTATCCTTCGTATCCTGTATGACCTGCACGCCCCTCTTCATTCAATGACAATTCAATTAATACAACATGCATGTCTGTCACTTCCACGTGGACAGTATAAAAGTATAAATCATAAAATATGAATTTTAAACAAATCTTACGGTGTAGATACTGAAGTTTTTTTCATAGAACTAACGGCAGCACGATGACCTCACCAGGTCCAGAATTTGGCCCAATGTAAATATTACATTAGATGAATGGAAGAAGATCTGAGCACCCAACTGAATTCCAGAATAGGATCATTAACAGATTACCACAACTTTAGGAGCAATATTAAAATGTCCTTTAGAAAGGGCACTTTTAAAGGGTCAATTTGCCTTTAGAAATTGTGGTATGTTCTATTAGACATACTTAAATTTGCAGTAATCTTAAAAATTAATGATCCCTCTTAGTACTTAATGTTCATTTGCTTCTGTGATACAGCATTCATTATTTTTTAAAAGAAGTCTAGTGGATAGTTCAGGTCAATAAGCATTAAATATGTTTTCTAGGAAAATTCATAATCTTCATTTCCTTATCCTCTGCACAGGGGTTACTGAATCTGCATCATCATTAGTATCATTTTTTTGTCCATGCCTACTATCAATCAGATTTATGTAGCAACAGAGAATGAGGTCTGGAATTAGCAAACCAACGGATGTTATTCAGGTCAGTAGATATATCTAACAGAATCCACAATATAGACCCCTTCAACAGGGGTCCCCATTGCAGGACTAACTAACTGAGTGACATAAGAACACTAATTGTGCCAAGTCTTGCCTGACAAGCACCTGTGCCAGTATAATCCCCTTCTCAGCTTCTCAGAGAGTAAGTTCTTTTTCTGCCTTTCTGCCAAATGATACTGAAATTGATGATGATTCACATTTGATTTGTGATCCGCTCTTTACCCTTCCCGTTGACAAACACATCTTCATTGTACGATATCATGCAACAAGAGAAAAGATGGGCTTTCTCTGACATATTGACCTATACTTGGGGACAACGGGGGAAGGCTGTGCTCCTGGGATCTCAGGGGTCCCTGCTATAGCACGCGTGTTGAAATTGGGAGATGCAGGCAGCCTATATGAGCTCTGTGCATAGTAACTCCCCAATAAGCAGCAGTGTGGAAGACAGCAATATTGGAAGGGCAAGAAAATGTCAAGATGTTCCCCTTAAAGGGCGTCTGTGAAAGATGAGACCAGTTAAAGTTTCATCTCACATTAATACTTCTAAATCATTGCTCTATTAAAAAATGTGACTCTTCCCTGTATGCGGTCCTTGTTTTTTCTGACGCTGATTTTTATATTCCAAATATTAGGTACTGCGGAAGGTTGTACTTGTTTTAGACAGCTGTTAAGGGAGTTAAACAATGTTTTGATAGAGAAGATTGTAGCTGATACATATTTACAGAGCGCATATTTAGAGCTACTAAAAACTGTGCAATCTGTAGGTTATTGTTTGCCCTCGTCTTTCTTTGCATTTTGGCAAAGATGGTATTAATTCAGAATCCGATGCACCTTCTCCATGAGAAATATCTCATGTTCTTTTGGGAAATAGATTTTATGATCTAATAAGAGATTTATTCCACCTCTGGAATTTTTTTCCTCTTTTGTTACAAGGTCAGATCTTTTAAAAGTTAGTGTGGTCTTTCTTAGGCAAAGCCTTCCTCTGACAGGATTTCAACAAGCAAAGACAGAGATTCTAAACTACAGTGAGCCATGTCATTTCATAGACGTGTTTAATTCTGAAAACCTCCTTGGACTAAGCAAGGAGAATGATTTCTATCAGGCTAAGGACAGTAGTTTAAAAGTCCTTTGTTTTCCTTATTATGAGCAGGTCTACAGAACTGTCCATACAAAGCACAGGGACAGAGAGCGAGCGGAGGGAAGACTGCCACCTTTTGGTTAAATTCTGGGACATGGCGATTGATTTTGTAAGAATGAGAGGCAACTTTGCAACCGACTGGGTTGCGAAAAGGATTCAGTTACACTTTTGCTCCTTTTTGCCATCCTCACAAAACAGAAAAAAAGAGAAAAATTGTGACTCTAGAAGACAACCCCTTTTCACACAGGTCTGCATTATGTGACTGCGTTATATATATATTATCGCTCCGTGGAGAGATAAATTTAACCAAGACAGAAATTATAAAGCTATGCTGTATTTTCTGGGAGGGCTTATGTTTACAAGCATGTTGGAGAGCTGGAGAAGGATGAGAAGAGATCACAGTCAGTGAGCCATGTAAAGTTATTAGAAGTAATTTGTTAGGACAGATATTCGGGTAGGATAAACTGTCATAGACACATCTTGATTGAGTACCTTAGCAATTGTCTGCACACAGGTGTGTGGAAAAATGATATGCACACATAAAGGTGTCTGTGCAACCTTCTCAGACATGTTTTTAAACTTAGGGCCAGAATACTCAATTGATTTTGTCCTCTCCCTTCCATCTGCAGTATAAATCAACGACTGATTAAGCATATAAACTACTGATTTCACTTGTTCACTGTGTTGGACTCCTTATTAGTGTACTATTTTAAAAATTATTTTAGAATGCTATTATAGGAAGGACTATAAACCCAGATGAGTGTAGTGGTTTTCTAACATCAGACTTTTTCATATACTAAACCAGATTTAAATTCTGAGGGGCTACAGAAAGAATGCTTACATTCTGCAGACATTCATTTTGCATTACCCATTGACTCTGCCAGTTTCCCACGTGCTGTGGAAGGGAGAAAGGGTGGAAGAATGGCACAGTCCTCGGTGCAGTTATCACAGATTAGCCTAAATTTATTTTATTAGGCTTTGCGGAAGAGAAGTGTGACATTAATGTTACTTGTTCTGTTTCCTTTCTGTGTTGTAAATTCTTAGATGTTGTAAAACATCTAAGGCCCAGTTTTGAGAAGTCATGAGCAACTTACCGGGTATTTAGAATATCTGCATGTTAGGCCTTTGATATGAAATTAGATATAACCATGTGTTGGTACATTTTGGTTTTCTGCTTTTTGTTAATTATAAGCACAATAAAGAGAAAAACTTCTGGGTGGAAGCTGGATTTAAGTGCTTCTGATTGAGTGTAAGTCTTCAAGACTTCTAGACTGCTCCATGGAGGCTACAGGCATTAATAATGCAAGGCTACATGCACATTTGTACTGCAGATGTCTTTGAACATTTAGGCCTTTGTGTGTACAGCAGAGGAAAAAATAAGCTAGTTAAAAATACATGGCATTGTGACAAAAATTATTTATAACTTGCCAGAAGATAAGGGGGCTTCGAAACCCCAGTATTAATAACAAAACATCTCCTAGTCTAACCACTCAAATATGAAAGTGAGTAAATCTGTTTCACTCCCCAACAATGACAGGGAGGACGCCAAAATGTTTTTCCACACTCTACAATCAGCACTGCATTGCATTACCTGTAGTATGATATGTCTTTCCTGAAAAGGATGCAGAGGCCAAAGCATGCTGACGTAATAAGAAAAACATCGGGGCAAAAATATGTGGGAAGAAAAGGAAAAGAGAAAATGCGTGTTTTGTTTAAAAGTGTGAACTGTCCTCCCATTGCGGGAACTCCTCCTGCCAGAACAACTCTATGATTTCTAAGCTTGCGGAACTTATTAAATGGAACTGAAATTCAGAAGGAAGATGTCCTAAGTAGGAGAAAAACTGGCATGTACTAAAACTTGAGAAGGAGGAGGAAAGTGATTAGAAGAAATAAAAACTTCCAAGATAATATACTTGGAAGCTTCTCTGTGTGAATGCAGAGAATATCGGAAGTAAGCAAGAGGAAATAAAAATGACAACCAGTGATAAACAGTCTGAATTTCATGTTCTTGAATTAAATTTGGTGGGCTGATTATCACAAATAGGGATTCTAAATCACACAGAAGAGTCACAGGGAGAAACAAAGGAGTAAGGACTTCAATATAAGTCAATGTTTTTACAAAATGACTGGGATATAATTTGATCATCAAACAGTAAAAATTAAAGAGGTGATTGAAACCAGTGGCAAAATTCCTATTGACTTCAGTGGGCCACAATATTATACAAGGTGTTTTTTTTTTTAAAAGCAGTGAATATAATGGGTGCTACCCTGGATGTAGAGTTCTCATAATAAACATTTTTCTCAGTACCCTAGTGGTCACAGGAAGAGTTTTTCTTCCCACAGGCCCATTTTTTTCTGTATTCCGCTGACATACAGACTCTCTTTTTCCAATAACGTTTTTTGCCATGTCTATCAACTCTCACATTCAGACACGTTTTTGGTCCTCTTCCCAGAGAGAAAAAACAAATCCTGCAGCTCTTCATGAGGCCGAGCTCTCTTTTAAGATAGGCTGGAGGACCAGTGTCACAAAATTGGGAGATTAGAGGGAATATCCTTGTTAATAATGCAGTCAAGCAGGAGGGCATCATGTTTTGTATGTCTTATGCAATTATGGGGAAAAAAGATTGAAGACACAAGAATGCCACTGCTACCAAGAGGTGTGTTGATGCTCAGAGCCACATCCTAAGAAACAGGGAATGCAATGCAGCAGTCAGCTTGAGGCATGACAGTGCTACCATGAAAAACCTACAGTATAAAGTTAATATTTTCATCTGCTTGGGCTCAGTACCCTTTGATCTCAAAAGACAAAGAAGGGAGACAAAGTAGGATATTTTTCCATCAAGCCATCTATTGCATTACGTTATTCTCGTACTCTCTTCACCACATCCCAGAGCACTGGTAGGTGATTTATTTGATGGGCATGTAGAAAAAATCATGAAACATCTGAAGATTCTATTAAAATAATAGTTTGGTCATACTAATAAGAAGTTGGTGATTCCTTTTGACATGGCCCTAATATAAGTGAAGGGTTACTTAACGAAAAGACATTTTAGTGAAAAGACCAGACACATAACTGAAATTTTATGGTAGATTTCAACAATGTTGAAGAGCATCATAAGAAAGATCTGTTATCACAGAGGAACAAGAAGCTCGTGAGATACTGTAGCATGAACTGCAGATTTTCATTTTTTTTATTATTAGTCCTACAAATGATCCTGGGAAAACAATGGCAACTTCCTTATCTTGTGAAAAGAAAGAATACCTAGAAGCTCTGCGAAGCAGAGTGACATGCTTTTGGACAGTGATCAAGAAGAGGATCATGACAAATATAAGTGATTTTGATTGACCTGGTACTTGAGTCGTTATTTGTAAATTCATAGATCTGATGGATTTGTACCTGAAGGTACAATACTGGTACACTGCGTCAAAGAGAATATGTGGATAAATGAAAGGGAGCAGAAGTTAAGACTTCTGAAGAGCTGAAGTTCAGTAATGGTGTATGAGGAAGATGAGGGAAAAGGTACCTCTGCATTTAATTTTCTGATGGGACAGGAAGAAAAAGGGAAAACTTGCTTCACGTTCTGAAAAGTTATCAATACTGTGAGCTTTCTGAAAAACTACCAATACTGCCATTCCTAGAGATGTCTTTTCTAGGATTCATTGACACCAGCGTTTCACTGAATACATATGATATTCTGTGGCAAATTATTTAAATACTCAAGAGCAATCTACTTAGTTTCTCAGTAAGTTATTTATACAGTGGCCTGGAATACATTTCTATTCTGCTTCCTTCACCTTATGCTCCTTTCAAAAGATTTTTGAACTTTCCAAATCCAAAGTTAAAGAAAAAATTCATATTAAACCTGTAGCATTACACCAAAATGCTTTTAGGCTTACACGCATGATATGGCTGAGGTCATCTAACTTGTTAAAATAAAAATAAATAGGAATTTCAAGAGACTCTCTCTTGAATTTTGTGTTTGCTCAGCATTTTATGATAGTTTACACTGGTGATTCAAATAAATTCAAAAAAAGCCATTACGTCTATTGCATACAATATTTTTCCTTTAAGAAAAAGGAAGATAATTTCTGACATGTTCTTTGGGTAAGATAGGAAATGTAAAAAAAACCCACCCCATATACTGGTAGGAAATTTTCTGAATAGAGAACTGAAAATAGCAATGAAAATCATTTTGATGAATGAATGTTACATAGCATCAGCCTTAAGTCAGGTTTTCAACCAGCGTAAATCATCCTCAGACCTTTGACTTTACTGGAACTGTATCTATCTGTATGAGGAACAGATACATATGGATGCTTCAGGTCTGCTTCACCTCACAGATATGTTTAGCACTGATACATTAGATAATAGCTTATATTCTTAACGTTCCAGATAGAGGGCTATGTGATATTCTAAGCCACACCAATGTAAAATGAAAAACACTTGAAGCCAGTAGTGTTACTGTAGGGATCAAACTATGTAGTTAAGGAAATCACCGTAACCTTACTTTAATCCTTCGCCTGAAAACTACCTCTTCTGCTCCAAAGCTCTTTCCTCTGATTGTTAAATATTTTTGTGATGTAAAACGTGAAATAAAAAGACCAACCATGGTAAGTCAGCCATTAGGAGTATAGCTAGATCACTGTTAACAATTACTGGGTCAATGAAAGATATTTGGGAACTGTAATATATCTACATAGCTCTGAAGAAGAATCAAAATGTATATTCATATTCTTATTCCAATGTTTTCTCTTTCTAGGGGGATATTATCAACACTCACCTTCTCACCAACACCTCCAACAGAGCCGATGGAGCCTGGGGGGCCTTGAGGACCCTACAATGATAAAAGATGTTGGTTATCCCAAATATAGTTATCCCAAATATAGTGCTTATTACTGAATTACTGAGAGAGTTATCCCAAATATAGTACTTATTACTGAATTACTGAGAGAAAAACAATAGGTTAATTCTTACATCAGCTCCATTAGGACCCTGGGGACCTCTTGGACCTGGAGGGCCAGGTGGACCCTGTATCAAAGAGACAATTTGATATAGTTACAATCATAAAGAGTAAGTTCAGTGGGGCTTTTTTGGCCAATGAAAAATAATATACTCAATCTGTAGAGGACTTTTAATCTTCGCAGTGCTACAGAAACAGCAGGGCCAGATTGCTGCCCATTGCATGAGTTCACAAGGTGGCAGGGGATCCAGGCTATGTTATACAGTACCTGAGCTGGAAACGATCTGATGCTTAGGACTCCTGAGGATTGGTTTCCTGCATTGTATTTTCCCTGCAGGTTACCTGCATACCCCTTCCACTGTGCAAAGACCCTGCAGTAGCTTATCTGTCTGGCAACAGCCATGTGACAGTACTGCACCATGGTGCCCACAGATGGGCAATAATAAAGCATCCAGGCTTGGCACAGGGTGTTGGAGGCAAATGCACACTGTAGACGATAGCTTGCATTTCAGTCAGGACCAGCCCAGAAGGCATTCTGTCAACAGTATAACCAGTTGGAAAATGTAGTCTCAAGATTACCCAGAGAAACAGAGTAAACATAGCCAGGTAGTGTTTACCATCTTCTGGCCTGCAATTCCCTGAAGCTAAGGTACCATGCCCTGAATTTCAGAAAAGCAGTTCCGAACTCTCTGGTGCAGTGGTCTCTCCTTTTTCTCCTTCTTTCCTGAACCTGCTTGCCACTGTCCTGTCTCAGACACACATAGCATCTGCTTTGCTCTGCTTTGCTACCTACTCTTCAGAGTATTTTCTTAAGTTACATAAATCTTGATATTAAAGATGAGGAGATAGATGTGGGCAAGCAAAGTAAAGCCCAGAGAGAGTTTATGTTACACAAAATGTTTCATACTCAGGCACCAAATTAAGGAGTAGCTTATCAAATTGTGAGCTACAGAGAAAGGACAATAATACACGGATGATATTTATGTCCCCAGAGTGACCAATGGGGAAGAAGTCTTACCATTGGACCCACATCACCATTTTCACCCTTTTCACCTGGTGGGCCAGGCAAACCCTAAAACACATGGAAGAGTAAAGAAAACTATTAGTAGGGTACTTGGAATGCTGAGTTATAAATCAATATGAAACAATATAAATCAGATCTACATGTGAAACTTGGAAACTTGGAGGGGGGAACAAGAAAACAAAACCTATTTGCATTAAAACAACAACAAAAAAAGGAGTTCTTTATATTACAGGAAATGTACAGGTAATCCTAGGATTAGAAATTAGAAAATTTCTGAAAAAAACCAGACACAGAAATGCGAGGGGTGGCTGACTTTAAAAACACAGCCATCATTATCCAGGGCCCAGGTGGGCATTTGGATAATTTGATTTATGCTATGATCCATATGTATGTGAAGAAAACATGATCGGTGCAGCACGATGAAGCGGTACGCAAGGATGTCTAAGCTACCTGAGTACTGGAAGCTGTGTAACTGCTTTAATAAGGTGTCTAGTGGAGGTAATAAATCCTGCTGAGAGGCATTGCATTGGGTTATGCAAACATATCCTCAGAAGCAAAGTGTCCAAGTTTGACTTAGTAACAAACACGAAGAGAAGGAAACTGTAGCTGATGCTAATACTGATATCTAATATAATGTTACCCTGGCTAGCAGCACTATCACCACTAAGCTGGGCATTCCTAAATGTAGGATCAAAGCTTGGCTTCTCTAAAAAGCAGATCCCCTGGATCTGGAGTCAATAGCATTATATTGATTTACATTACATTAAGATCTGGTTCTGTTTCACCTCCTGGGACCTGCTACTTTCAAAGTATGTATCAAACTATAGCTAACCAGATTGGAAAGCACAATTTGCCGTCTTTGCTACAAAGCTGCATAAAAAAAGTACGAAGTATAAACTTAGCCAACACTATATCCATTCCTCAGCTGCCCTCCTACTCGGACACAATCTGAACCGTAGAAAGACCTGCCAAAATTCAGAGATATACCTTTGCTAAAAATAATGTATGCCTCTGTTGTCTACTACTGGGAAAACTTGGCTGACCCGTCAGCGCATTGCGGTTGTTGTGAAAGCCTGTTTACTATTAGATAACCAGCATGAAAAAAGCCAGCTTTAGTTCGTGTGGTGGCACAGCGGTTTTTCTATATAATCCTTGCTTATTTTAAAAAATACTAGACTGTATTCTATTAGAATGGAAGCCCATAGCTGACAATACTATCTCCAGTAACACGTATTGATTACACTACATGCTGAGTAGTAATGCCAGGGTTATGCTAACAGGTAGTTTTCTTACTTTCTAACTTTCTTCATGTTTACTTTTTGTAACCTTGTAATAGTTCAACAAATGGAATTTGAATTGACTTTAACTTTTTCCTTCACTGTGAGGAGTTTTAAATAACAATTTTGTAGCTAATTGTTCTAAACCATGATTAGAGCGGAAGCCTAGACTCGGACTAGATGACTAGTCTTTAGAGAGATGAATCCCACCTCAAATAAACCAGATCTTCCACTTGCCAACAGGCCACTAAGTTCTACCCCGTGAACATAAAAAGACATTTAGCTTAAAAAGCTGAATGCCTTATCCATTATGATTCATGGTCATGATAAACCTAAACAGCTCATTCAACTGCTTGCAGAGGAGGTATTTATGAAACTTCAAAGGCAATTAAACATTGACTTAATATTGCCGTCTTTGAAAAGACTTTCCAAAGCCATTCAGTGAACTCGTATTTCAACATTGAAAAACTCCAGCTGATTTCACTGAATCAGTATTTCATGCATTATTGGACATGTTATTTCGGGAGTCCTTTCAGTTCCTTTTGGCAAGAAGTAATTGAGTAAAATTGCCATAAATTGATATAAGATAACCTAGATAGGCCCTCAGAGTTTTTCCAGATTTTCTTTACTTTCACCTCCTTTTGTTAGAAACTTCCTTATTTTTAAAAATAGTATCAAAATTAAATAGCAAGGAAATTCACAATTAAGGTAATGAATATTCAAAATTACCAATGTTCACTTTTATGAACAAAAACTCTTTTTCCTTAATGTCCAATGTAAGAAATATCAGTAGAATTTAACTGGAATAAGTGTGATATAGCTACCACGGAATATTATATATAAGACAGAGAAAGTTGTTACTCCCCAACAGTTCATAATCACCATGAGAACTGCATTACTGAATAAAAGAAACTCCTGATTTCTCAATGGTACAGCATATATGGGATCTCAGTCCATGGACCAACATATTCAAATTAAAATCTTAATCAGAGAAATAAAAGTCCTCATTTGAAATATTTCATTTGCCTAAGTCTCAGCCTAACTGGTTTTTATATTTAGGTAGCTTAGTGCTCATTAAATTTAAAATGTGAAGGTGGACTTTATTGAAAAACATCAATTGAAAGAGTATCCTAGATCTGAGAAAAATAACAAGGATAATTTTATTTCACTCTCTTTAAAATAATAAAAAACTTAACAATTCATAATAAAATTTAGGAATCGTTTTTTTCTGAGTTATTATTTCTGAAAATAGAGATGTTTTCAATTTCAAAGGTGATATGAATCTACACAAGACATATGTGTCAGTGCACTAATGAACTGTGTATCTTCCATGGAGGTCTGCAATATTTTATAAACTTCATTGTAAGGTTTGTGAACTGCATTATGTAATAGACTGTAAAAAATGATAGGTACAGGTTAAGGTTTGGCTTAGTGAAAGAGATGAGTCACTTCACGCATGGTGGATAGAAAGGAGACATACTGTTTAATATATTCAAACACTATTGCTATAATTTTCCGTTTTTTAAAAGAGAGTAATATGATTCATATTACAGCTTAATGCATGGATTAGAAATAGTTTCAAAGTGTACTGTCCTCTAATGTTAATTACAATGTAATGAATCAAAGGTCCTAAACGTCTTGTTCTTTGTTTTGTTATATTTAAGCAAATTAAATTTTTGAAAAAGCGGGATTTTTCAACTGTAATTCTCTGGATGCAGCAGTGAGAAGCCTACATTTTACTGTACGCTTGCTTTGTGTTTTTTGACTCATAAAATAACATTTTTAAGAGGAAGAAACATGAAACTATAGGAACCTGCCAACGATGGCAGCAGTGTATAAGCATCACGGAGTTCTGCTAGTCTTTCAGAACACAAGTAGTGTCTGTGATGGTATCACTGAGAAACACACTATGTTGCCAAAACCTATTGTGAAAATACAGTAAATGAGTAGGACACGTTAAATACTCCTCCAGGTTGAATATTTATTTAAAATGTGTATCTCCAGTAAAAAGAAGTGCTCTTGTTAAAACAGAAATTGTTGGACTCAATAAATGAATGAGTTACTGAATGAAATTCTAAAGCCTATGGTAGCCAGGAGTTCAGTTCCAGAGCATCTTACCCATCTCTTTCAGCATTAAATCTGCTATTTATGCATGAGCTCTATGAATATGGGATCTTTCAGTTCTTATTAACTGATGCTATCATTTATTTACTAGAAGACAATACTCATTCAGTTTCTGACACAGAAATCAGGGTTCTTGTAAGTGGAGAGAAAAATAATAAAGCAATTTACCTGTAAGCCAATAGGGCCTGGAGGGCCAGGGAAGCCTCGAGGACCTTCATCACCTTTTTGCCCAAACATCCCTTGCTGACCTCTTGGGCCTGGCTCCCCATCACCTCCCTATTTGGAAACAGCAAAAAGCAAAAATATCACAGGTCTGATAATAGAAAAAGCTCCACTGAAATCACTGGAAAACAACTACAAGAGGGCTCAGAATCACTCCTAATGTCTTTGCAAATGCACGTACGCCACCTTGATTGAACGAAATCTGTTATACAAACAGAATACCAGCATATGCCCTAATTTAACGTAGGTCAAATAATACTGCATATCTCACAAAAATTTTCACTGAATACCTCTTCTCTTTCACATCTGCATAGACATTCTAGCTGTTGAATACCTACATTCATTAGTAAGTATGAGTAGCATATAGTCCTACCAACGTTCATGGTAGAAGATTCAAAGCCTTCTAAATAAAAATAAAAATCAATCCACCTGGTATCAGCTGGATTTTAAAGAGAGATACTCTCTTCTAAATGTATCTGGTACCGAGCTGATTTTACCACTGACTGTCATACAAACCATCAAACAAGTTCACTGAAAGGATGGGCCCCATTCGCTATTTACACTATTTCATTTTTAATAATTCCTTCCAAATTATTGAGCTGCTGTAAATCTGAAATAAAATAACACCTATGCAGGCTGGTTTACAATAAACAACTGCATATAAGAGGACAATGATAGAACTGTTAGTAGTGATTTGAAATACATTCCTGAGTAAGGAGCATGCAGTTCAAAGAACTTCTAAGTATCAGATGAGTTATGGCAAGATTGAGGTTTGCTCTGAATAAGCTACTTACAGCTATACCAGGGGCACCAACAGGACCCTGGAGACCTGGTGGACCCGGAGGACCCTGCAACAAACAAACATCCAAAAGGAAAAGTTAGTGATTATGGCGTCTGGAATGAGATTAAAAGCAAATATAGACACAACCTTATTTGCACGATCAAGCAAATATTAAGCTTTTCTACATTTCTCCATAGAGAATGTAGCATTATTCACAAGTCTTTTCCATTCAGTACAAACAATCATTGTTTGTTTATCTCTCAAAGACTCAGATTTGCACATCTATAATAGACTTAATACTGGCCTTTATTGAAAGCACATTTGTAATGTTTCAGATTATTTAGAATAGATTCCCATGCAAACATGAATCAAAATGAAAAATATTTTTTTCACAATTAAAAATATCAGACCTTCCAATGAGATTTGTGCAGAAAAAGCCAACCTTTAAAGCATCACCTAACAACCTATCTTTAAATGGAATGCTTATTATTTGGATTAGTTTTTATGAAATTGCAAATGGGTTTTGCAACAGCGCAAAGCTTATTTTGACCTCCAGGAGACATGAAAAAGTCTAAGTTCTTGCTGAGCACTGGGGAGTCACATTCTCTTTGATATTAAGTTTCTTTTCAACAGAATGGCAAAAAATATGTCTCTGAGAGGAACTTCTTAATTTTTTCAGTCTCCTTACAGAATAATAACTTTCTAAGTTATATTGTGCATAATTTAGAAGTCAGTTATGCAGATGTGATGTAATGAAGACATCTAACCCTGAGAGTATGGGAATGCAAGATACTAGTTTATGATGGGGTTAAAATTATGTGATAGGTTGAATCTGTTTTTTGCACCAGCTAGAGAATTTAGACTGATAAAGAGTGAAGCTAAGAAAGCGTAAAACCTTACACCTGGC
Organism: Aptenodytes forsteri; assembly: GCF_000699145.1. NCBI lineage: Eukaryota > Metazoa > Chordata > Aves > Sphenisciformes > Spheniscidae > Aptenodytes > Aptenodytes forsteri. The sequence goes on along the minus strand of NW_008795702.1, from coordinate 3,885,895 downwards.
AACGGCTGAATTCATAGAATCATAGAAGAGTTTGGGTTGGAAGGGACCTCTAAAGGCCATCTAGTCCAACCCCCCTGCCGTGGGCAGGGACATCTTCAACTAGAGCAGGTTGCTCAGAGCCCCGTCCAACCTGACCTGGAATGTTTCCAGGGATGGGGCATCAATTCTAGTCAGCTATTTCAGATGACAAAGAAGTTGTCTGCAGTTTCTAGGCTGGGAATTCTAATTTAGTGCAGAATAATGCTTGGATTTAAAGACCTTGCTAGGGCTAAAATTAGATTATTCTGTCCTTTATAGGGAGATGAGGAAAAGGGACTACTTAAGTCTTGTAGTCTATTTCTTTCTTTGGGTTCTGTATATATTTTAGAGTATCTTATTTTCTAGGGAGTTTGAAGTGTCAAGCTATGTATTTCTTCTCTAATTTTCTTTTCGTCACATACCTGATGGCAATAGGTGAAGCAAAGCTTTTTAGCCTCTATGGTGACATATCTAAATCAAAGGACTCCTAGGAATGCTCCTGTTGACTGGGAGGGTTACCATGAGAAAGGGAATTAGTATGCATGAATTTAAAAAAAAAATCATATTGGAATGGCTTGCTTCTGCGCTCTGCAGGATGCTTCTACCTGCTCCTTCATTTTATAGGGCCCAGAACAAGATCTACATGGTTTTAGTCTCATTTAAATACTCATTTTGATATAAAATATTGCTGGAAGGTACTTTGCAATTGATTAATGAGAAGTTATTTGGACACATGGCCAGACTCTTTTTTCCGTTGCTCTGGAGGGCAAATGGAGAGAGACTGATCAGAATCATCAGGAGAGAATCTTCAGTTAATAAAGGCACCTGTGGTAGCAGTGGAGGTTTTGAAGCTCAAGAGAGGATGTACTTCAGCAATAAAATTGTGCTGTCCCTAGCTAGGATACGGCAACATAGTATTTTTTGTTAGGCGCAGTATGGTTAAACCCCCAAACATCAATCCTTGTTAGTTTCAACCGGGAATTGAAGATGTTTCCAGCTCTTCTTAAACAGGAAAGAGGGATCAGTTCTTCTTCGCTCAGGGTCCTCGCTGTGATTAGGCTCTGAATGCCCACCAAGGCTTTTGTGGGTGTCTAGGTATTGTCAATACCTGTTCTTTATGTCCTGTGATTTCAGAACTAGGTACTTACTTCCTCTTCAGAGTCTTTCAGAGGTGACCAACAAGGCCTTTCCTCCCTGCCCCAATATACATCTGTCAGCATGTTGAAAGGAAAGCAGATTTGAAATAAACACATTCTGAAATTGTCAGGGTTGAATGAGTTGAATGACTGCAACTGAGCGCAAATAGGATTCAATACACATGACTTCAAACGGGGTAACATTCACTTCAGCTAAGCAGGCCTCAACACCGAATCCTGTACTTCAAGGAAAACATATTACCTTCCCAAATGCCTTAGACCTTGAGACTGAGAGTATGGGATACATTCTCAAATGATTGTGCTGCAGACGCTTTATTTGTAAAGCAGGTCTGCTGGAACATGCCCAAATACATTAGTACTCACTATGGGAACTGCGGTCACAGTCTAATGCTCAGCATAACTAGCTATGCTAAAATGGTCCGAAATAGAAAAGTGCAGCATGTGTTTTTTCTGAATTTCTCTGACGCAGAAGCATCTCTAGTGAAGAGGGGTCTCAAAGGGGAAAACAGAAGGATATCCCATGCAAAGCCCAAAGCAGAACTGGACCATGACCCGCTTCGTATGCTTCCTCTGCCCTTTCCTTTAAACGCCAGGTTTTTCTGTGTACACAGGGCCTGTACTGCAATGAACCTCTTTAGGTGGACAAAGAGGAGCTGCGTATATCTCTCTGCATCCCATAGCTGGTTCACAGCTACAACAGCAAATAGATCAAGATTGATTTTCAGTTAACAGGGAACAAGTCCATAGTTTTAAAACTGACTTTTAAAAATGTTTTAATTTGATAATTAAATTAATTTTACCAAGTTAACCAAAGCATTCGGCTCAGATTATGCAAGAGTAATTTTAGTCTGAAGCAGAATTTGTTTACAACTTGGTTGCAGGTATGTTTCTTGGAAAACTGGGGTTTATAATAGAAGTGCTCTCTCATCCATATGTATAATATGACATTCCTTGTGTAAACAGGGCATTACAAATAGTTTATTATAGCACTTGTGATTTGATCTATTAAAATAGGATTGTGAAAGATATGTTTCTGCACTGGAAACTGCAGAAATCTTTCTCACAAAATAATTGAAAAGGACAAGCTTATCCTTAAAACCAAAAAAAAAACCTCGTCCTTTTTTTGCACTTTCTGTCTCCACATTTTTTCTATGAAATTATCATAAACCTGTGATTTGCTTGAATTTGCATGTATCCTCCTATAAAACTTCATCTGATTATGTGTAAGCCATAAATTTGGTGCAATTTTTAGAAGCAATCTACTTTTATGATGCTCTGTAAGTTGTTAATCATAATAAGCACACAGTGTTATCAAGGTAGTAAATATGCTTAGTTATGAATACCCCTACGTTGAGTTCTGAACTTCGCTAACTGTGAATATTGATGAAATATAGTAATAACAAAAAAAAAAAATCTTTCTGCAATTACTTCCCCATCTTTCTTAAGGAAAATTATTCCAATAAAATGCCAGTTTATCTTGAAATTGAACAGAAGTGAAACAAACCTTTTCTGACTTTTTGGGAAAGAAACCAAAATCAAATAGAAAAAAAAGTGCTAGTTTTTTCTTTCTAGCTTCAAATTTTACAGTGGAAAAAGCTTATTTTTATATTTCTGGCCTCAATCTGAAGAGGAAGTGCTTGAACTTTAGAAATAATTCTGAGGACAGAAATATTTCAAATTAAATCAGTAGAAGAATGATTAGCCCTAAGCTCACTAATAGGCCTAGTGATAATATTTGAAAACTCATATAAGCCATTTCATCTGAGGTCTTCGCTGTTCTGAAATGTTGCAATCAGTTAAGTGTTCTCTCCAAGAATTAGATATTCTTTAAAAATTTTAGGACTATATTAGTAGATTTCTCTACTGAGTCTTCATATTCTTCATCATTATGGCTAAGAAGCTAAAGCCGGGCATGTTCACACAACCCAGTCAGTGAAGTTAACTTAAACACAGTAAGACAATGTATGCATAGTCTTGGTCTCTCCCAGTTCAAATGTAGAATGGATGAATTAAAATGATATAGGAAGGCTGCTTAGGAATGTAGTTTACCTATCTATTTTTTAATGACTCTGTAAGCTCAAGAACTATGAGAAATACTAAATATATGCATGGCTCTGTAAGTACAAACCTCTAGTGTTGCGTTAAAACTCGACATTATTTTTAAGAAACATTTTTGAAGTGCGTCTTTGTTGCTGTTCATTGAGGTAGCAAGGCTACCTGCAGACTTCATACATGAATACTTTTTATTTATGAAGAATGTAATGGACAAAGGATTTTGCTACTCACGTTTTCTCCCTTGTCACCTTTACTACCTTTCTGACCCGGTTCACCAATTTCACCCTGTAATTGAAAGTTAAAAGTTAAACTTCTTGTTTAAAATGGTCTCCTTCACTTAGCTGATGTCAGTATCACAGTATCTTTAAACGTTCCTTTTGATATGACTATTCTTTTTATGCTGCTGCTTCAAGTGTGAAGGCCTAAAGGGGGCAATTCTGCATCGATCAATAGTATGTCATATTAATCCAGATATTGATTGCTATACTGCAAGACCTGGCTTTGAAGTATAGTGCAACTGAGCTCTAAATAAAGGAAATTGTGTTCCTCATGTCACCTTCAATATGAACTTATAATGAAAGCACCCTGATTTACAGACTCATCTAACTGTATGTGACTGAACAACTGCTTCTCACTGTCGTGTACAATATTTCAAAACTTCAAAATTATTCAAATGACCAGGAAACCATGTCAGAAAAAAAATGTTTTCTTTATACAATAATAAAAGACAATTAAATTAAATCACAGAAAAGACTCTCTGTGGGATAAATAACACTCATGCATCATAAAAATGAACCTCCAAGTCTTTACCTTTACCCTATGCTAACTAACAGAACAATGCTGGATCAAGCAAACATGCAAGATGATCCTGAAAGGTGCCGTGTCTTAAATTTTGCCAGAAGTCAACAGAACATCTCTGCTGCGAACATATTATTTTGACACACTCAACCTATCAACACTGGTTCCAAATCACTATACATTACCCAGAACATTTTATCTTACTCATTCAGCAAGCCAAGTTTCTAAAATAGGCAAAAATCAATTTTGACATCATCTGCCTTGATTTATTTTGCCACACTTTCATCCTTGTTTCTTTGCCAGGATAAATGCTAGTCTACTAGTTCTTGAACACAAGTCCCAGTGTCCCATGGCGTCTGTCCCTCAGACATCTGATTATAGAAGGGTTGTTTAGGTTTTTTGCAGTAGGTGGAGGGAGTTTGGGGCAGGCAGGGCTAAGAGTTGCTTCGTCGCCATATTTATTGTGAGAAAAGCTACAACCAGAGAACTCTACCGACAGACCTTCTCACAGATGCACCAATACCAATTATAATGATTCACCTTGTCACCATCTTCTCCGGGAGAACCACTAGGACCAGCAGGACCAGGAAGTCCTACAGGACCCTGTACTCCATCACGTCCAGCTGGACCTTGAGGACCTTTTTCACCCTGGTTTTGAAGAAAAGGAAGTGATCCACATCATCACAGGAGACTAATGAAGATTTCAGTACAGGGAGTCACATTGCCAATACAAAATTAAAAAAAACCCAAACAGCAGGAGGGAAACTATAAAGGGAAGAGAATGTATCAGAAAATTATGCTAAATAATAATGGAAGCCTATGATAAATACACTTGTACTCTAATGCACCGTGGCTGGGTACAAAGTTTTAATGAAAGACTGATTTGACAAACTTTTTTATTATATTCACTCCCTGCTGTGATAGTAACGGGTTTAACCCTTCTTGGGTGTTAGATGGTATGACAAGAAATGTTTTACTATTTACTTAATTGTAAATCTAAAAGGAGTAGGTCAGGTATTCTGAGGATATGTTTAACAGGCAAATACTAACGTGGGAAACAGTAACATTCTGGAATGAAAAGTCTGTGCTGTGATAATTTTATGTGACTCTGTGATTACTTACGGGAGCACCCTTCTCCCCTGCGGGGCCTGGAGGACCCTGAGGTCCAGGACGACCTGGTAGACCAATTGGGCCAGCAGTGCCTGCTGCTCCACGCTCCCCTGGTGAACCCTGGAAAGAAATAAAAAATTATAAGAGAATTCTGATACAGCCCTGATAACTGTTAGTGGTTTTCATGACCCAGGTCAACAGAGAAGATACCTGTTATTCAGCGAGATTCCAGCTGGCAGAAGGGTACACATTCAGCATGTGTACAAGTAAAGAAAAAGGCTGAAAGAACTAACCTGAAGTTCACACTCAATAGCTCATATTCAATACTAATTTGCACTACTTTTTTTTTTTTTTTTTCATAAATACCCCTTCCTGTATTTGTTCATCATAACAGGAGTGTGCTTCAGCCTGTTTTCAAGAACTTTCTTCCCCTCTGTGTTTCCAAAATATATTAACATACCATTTTGATGAAAGAATACTCACCATATTAAAATACAGAACTAACCCACACCACAACCCAAATTTTTGGTCAAGTTTTGTGCTGTACATTGCTGTGTTGATCAGTATGTTTCTGCATTTCAATTCACCTGTGTAAAAATCTACTGAAGTATAATGACTAATTTGATGTGTCATACAGAGGAGGCTTGGATGTACTTTATCTTTAGATAAGCACAGAAGAAGTTAAAAATTTAATATTGCAAATTAAAGGGGAAAAGACAGGTGCTGTATGTGTAAAGACCACTGGAATTGTGTATGCTAGAATATATTTTTACAGAGAACAATAGCGGAGAGGAATAATTTTTACTCTAATATCAATAAGCCTCACTTTTAAATGAGTCACATCATTGTCATTACTGTATTCCTTTAATTGTCTAAATAAGTTTTTTTTCTATCTGAAACTACCAAAGCATCCAGAAGCGAAAATTTAGTTTCTACCTTCCCTGTCAGTTCTTTCTTTTGAAGCTGTGTCGGGCTTATGGCTGTTCCATAAAAAGCCAGCCTTTCTTTTAAATATGTCACTCTGCCACACGGCAAGCTCCATAACCTTTCATACTTAGAGCTGTGCCTTTATGGTTTCCACTGGATTGAGCTATCCAGACAAAATGGAGAGAATGACTAGGTATGTAAAAATCTGCAGTGCTCTCAAAACAAAGAGGTACCTAGGGTGGACTAATTTTTTCCTGTCTTATTTATTGCACTTTCTGAGAATACAGATAGCGTACACTTTTAAGTAGTGCTGAAGGGGAAAAAGGAAAGGAAACAAGGTGTTCTGGTACTCAAAAACCTTCCTAAAAGGATACAAGGGAACAGATAACAGTATAGACTAGAACTTCTACTCAAATAAATGGAATTTCAGAATCAAAATGTTACATTTTGGTCTATCCATATTTGTTTATCGTTTAGTCAAAAGCCACACTGTGGAGTACTGATTTTAAATCCTTTTTGCAAGCTGGGTTAATTTCCAAACAGTGATCTATAACCAAAGTTCTCTGTACCTCATAAGCACAGAAATGGATACCTGTTTGGAGGCACATCACAGCAAGAAATGACAGGGAGCAAAAGACATTTACACTCTAATTCCTAATATCTCCTTGATCACACAGGCAGATTCTGACCAAGTGTTCTTCTGTATTTGTGAAATGGATTCATGATAGCACAGGGGAAAAACTCCCTGTGCCTTGACACAGAGGTTAACTGCCATCTAACCTGCTTCTTCCCGTCTCTCCACAAGAGTCAGCATGTGCAGGGAGACAGAAGCATGATGCTCTCCTGGGTACAGGCAGAGCTTGGAGAATGGTGGAGCTTCTTTGTGCTTTTTTGCACCATCACTGGCTGAGGGCTCTGAGAGGAAATCCAGCTTTGCCAGTCCTGATACTTCCTGAGGATTCGAGATGCTGTACATCCTTCCTGTGTCCTGTAGATAGGGCAGCATGGGAACAAAGACAACGGAGTATTCTGTTCCATTATATTCTACGTACGAGCTAGTCTTGTGCTTACAAGTCTAATGGGAAAAACTATTTCAATAAGAGCAACACAGTTAACCTTGAAATTTGTGGACTCACTGGAAACTGAGAAGCAGAGAGCTGTCCTCTCGCTCTAAATTTCTATATTTTCACACCTTTACACAGCATCTTTGTTTTGTCTTTTAAATAATTTACAATTTTTGCAGCAATAGAGCACTGTTAAAGCTTTGTTTGCTGTATAGTAATATTTCTCCAGCTTTTCAGCTTGACACCTACAAGAAAGTTTGTAACACTTTAAAGTTATTGATAATTTCACTTGTCCAACTGATACACTAGAAGTGGGGTTATACATCGTGGAATAGATAAGTAATAGGTGCTGTAGCCTGAGGCTCTGAATATCCAGGGTTTTTTCCGTGTTTAAGCAAGATCAAATTTGCTGGCTTTTGGAACATTGGAATCTTAAGATGCTTTCACCTATGAGGGCCCAATTTTTTGCTTTTATTCATGGCGTACTTTTCCTGGACTGACGCCATTAGCATAACTGGTACTAATTCCATAATAATTCCTCCAGATAACTGTGGCAGAAAAGAATGCTGAACGGTCGCTCCAAATATTTTTGCAAATTATCTCAGTAAGATCTAATTTTGCATGAATGTTCAAAAAAAGTATTCGTGCACAGACCATAGATGACCTTATCCTTCCAGGTGTTGATTTTTCTTTTTTTTTAAAGTCTGGGTAGATGCCTAAGTTTCAGTCCTATTTCTGTTATTTTACTTCCTAAGACTTCAGTGAATTCAACAAGAATAATTCACTACCCTGCAGCCATACTACCATGGTCTCTGATCTTGTCAGCTCTCATAAGCTAAACAATTTTAGGTCATCTCATCAGCAGGATGCAAGAGCAGAGAGGAAAAAAAAATCCAAATAACTCATAGATCTTTCCTATATCAGACAGCAGACACTAACAGTGGCCATAATTTCTAGCAGCTCTTTTTACTCAGTCAACTTTTCATGTTTATCTTTGCATCATCTTTATTTGTTATACTTAAATTTCACATGAGTTATGAACAGGAAGTACACTTTCTGTTTTCAAGGATCCTCTCATTTCTCCGTGAGAATGGCCTCTGATCAAAGCAGAACACATTAAACTATAGTTACAACTCAGAAAAGCATTTCAGGCAGCTTCTGAAGTCTGTTCTCTCTTTCTATGTTTATTATCTTTTTTTGTCACTCTGTCCCACTATGAAACAATCCCCTTATATTACTAAACTCCTTGCTAACCTGTGGTCTTGCAGTGGTACTCACATCCTGGAATCTTTTTATTAATTTGGGGGGGGGGGTTAAAAACTTTTCTACAGAATGGAAGTGTCACGCTTTGTCTTGTATTTCTCTTATACAGACTATAAACTCATTAGTAACCTTGGTTTTATCTCTCTTTCTGTGAAGAGATAGTAATTATAGCTATCGTATACATTACGTAGTAGTAGCAAAACTTTTTACTGATGGTTAACAAAATGTTCAACAAGTGAAGATCCCCATGACTGAAAAATGTTATCAGATAGAGGAAGACAGCTCCAGATAGCTCAGTACTGATAATTGGGTAGCCTACAGCTGGCTTACTGAGTCCAATTTGGGCATCCTATTCCTAAATGAGCTAATGAAAAATGACTGATTGACATTCCGAAGAGCTTTCTCTCATCAGCATTCAGCATTCCACACCGTGGTGTGAGAAGGGAAGAAAACAAACAGAAGACAAAGACAGCAGATAAAAGAGAACTGTTAAAAAACACCAAACCAAAACCCCACAACAAAAACCCCCAGAAATAAACCCTTGCTCTGCAGTGCATTCACGCATCTCTCTCTTTTGTCCAAATCCCTCTAAGCACAGTAATTGGCATGCACAGTATTTGGAGCAGTCATTTGTTTGCTATGCTTGCAGATGTATGCACTAGCCAAATAAAGCTTATAATTGACTATATATGCTAGTTAGGAGCAATTGGTATTGGCAGGGAGTTGGAGGAAAATCATCCAGTGGCATGAATTCTCTTCCTATTATAAATGGCAAATGAAGACTCCATTATAATTACACTTCTGTGTGTACCCTCTGTTGGCTAAAAATAGATGGGAAAATATTTTAGGACTATTTGATGCTGACGGTCTGCTGTGAGCTACTGTGAAAAAAAGCAAGCTATTGTGGTTTAATTGTGGCCCTTGCCAGATGCACAGAAACCCAGTATTAAGGGCACCTATGCATCTTTTGTCACTGAAAAACACTTTCAAGATAACAAGTGAGTAATTAAAGATGAAATAGAAAAAAAATCCCAATGAGGACTTCTGGAATACTCTCAGGTCAGCTTGGTGCTGTTTGTGCCTCAAGTGGCCTGCTTGCACTACAGTGAACTCGAAGTATATTTAAAAAAAAAAAAAGTTTACCTTTCAAACTCTCTTTCCACTCAGCCCCCAATTCCTGCACCCACTACATCTGTTTCTCCAAGATCGGAAAAACAATATGCAAAAAATTCTGAGCTTCCTAATTGATTCTTTCTATGACTATGTTTACCTTAGCAGGAGGCGTGGCCCCAACAGGAATGGATTTATAAAGTGAAGAAGCAGTTGGTACTCTGCTCCTGACACCCATACTCTGTGTATTTCTGGACTATATTTCATGATAATTCTAGTCTGGCACTGAACTCCCATTAGCTGGCGTTTATTACAAGCGCTCCTGGAATTTCTATTCCAATTTAGTTTCACATGAAAGGAATACTGTTCATGAGCTCCAAGAGAGCTCCATGACTTGAACCAAAGGATGGTAAATGGGGATGATTGAGACATTCACCTCAAAAAGGCTCTGGTGTTTTGAACTAAAGCACTAATGTATACACACCCTACAAGAATTGGAAAAACATGGATCATCTGAATTTAAATACAAACGTGTATTTCGGAATATGGACAACCGTCACTGAACAAGATACGTGCTTTTGCCTCACAACCTTATGTGATGCATATTTATGAGAAACTACGATAGTAGTGGCACAGCTACTGTGTGGGCATCCTGTCTGGGAAAGTGGGGTGTGTTAAATGTCAGGTATGCTTGAGTTGTCTGGTTTGTGCACGCTCAGAAGAGTTCTGGTTCATTGCACCTGAACTAACTATCTGCTTGAGAGGTTAGTCCAGCCTTAGGGCCTCCTTTAACAAAGAATGAAGACATGACCTTTACATTGAAGAGACTATTCTGGTCTATGCTTTCTTGATTTTGATTCATCTTTTCTTCCAACAGTTCAGGTTCTTCCAATGGGGTGGGATGGTATCCCTTTGGACTCTCCCTACTAGCTTCCATTCCATTCCATTCCATTCCACTCCATTCCCAGCTACCTTGTTTTGCTGCCTTTTGGGAACGTACACGTACTGCATGGTGTTAAGAAGAACTGTAAATCACAAATGCAAGTTCTTGATTTAAAGAATAGAAGCTTAAAGGCATTAAGAATTCAATAATTAATTTTAAGAATTCAAGTACCAAGTATTAAGAAATCAAGAAGTAAACCTTAAAAATGTGCTACAGCAGATCTTTTCCAATAATGTAGAAATAATCCAAAAGCAAGAACCTTTATACTACGTTGGTTTCTTTTCCTCCCTGTTTAATACGTTCTAATCTCAATATGAATTGCAGGGACATGAGAGCTTTATTGTTGAAATGCATAGAATTTCAGCTCCTCTGTTACTTTTTTGTCTAACAGGAATAGCTGTGCTGATTATTTTTTTACTTCAGTTGCACTGAATGAAAGAAATAAGTTGACAAGATGACTGTCCAAATCTACACAATTCACATTTGGGAATAACTGTACCATGTTTTGAATACCAGTGCATCCCTGTAGAACTGCCTTGCATAAAAAATGACAACAGAGAATAGGCAACTTTAAGCATATCCTACTTCAAATACCTTTCAGTGGATAACTACCAGAAACTGAAGTGAAAGAGGCAGCAGAGGTATAAATAGTAGAAGTCCAAATGTGAAACAAAAATCTAAATGTAAAGAGTTGTTGAGCACAGGGCCATCTAGAAAAAGCCTAGTCACACTACTCAAGGGAGAATAATTTACTGTTTTTGAGTAATATATGAGTACATATCACTGCTTTTCTCTCTATCATAAAGAAAAACAACTACAGCAATACAAAAAGTTGGCAAATACATTTTTATGCCTATGTTAAGCTTAAAATGTTGAGAAGCAATATTACTGCATGACATGATTTTACATAGCTGTTATTAGCCAAGCAAACATAATTTGTAACAGTTTCACTGATCCTGTCTATAGGCATGGTCCACACAAGAAGTACAGTAAAGAGAGAGTCTTCAAAGCAACGGATGGGTTTTGGTCATCTTATCTTCTAAAATTCTTAAGTAACTGTATAATGCATCATTTCTTTACATATTCATAAAATGGTATTGTTAATAAGCCATTCTTATATTCTGGCATGATCTATTTTCCCATGGATTTCAATGGGAGATTTCAAGTTGCGTGTTACTATTTTCCAAAATAAGATTGTCTTGTACAATGCTCATCATACTTTCTCAAAGTTCTTAAGCTTGCTCTACAATTTTTCCCTTTTCCTACAGAATCTCAACTTTCATTGAAAAATATGTAGATACTGTGGCAAAAAGAATGGTATAGTATGCCTGCTGCTATATCATTTTCTGTACCAATTTCAAAGCACTTCAAAACAGGATTAAGATGTGGTTCCTTCTTTAAGCATGCTGAGGTCTCCAAACTCTGAGTGAAAAATCTCAACAGATTCTGAGGGGACTGTCTTCAAACTTTTTTTAAGATAGCAAATAAATAAGAAATTGTAAAGTAGTGGTGGAAAGAAATAGGCTATGTGACATTTCCCAACTATACGGATATCACTGAACATGAGTAGAATATTTATCAGTTTTATTCTTTATGGACGAAACATTCTGCTATCCCAATCTAAACAAAAAGAATCTGTTTCACAATGAGTTAAAATGAATCAGAACTTACACATAGGCTGGTATACGATTCAAAATATTAGATGCAGGAATAAGGGAGTGAAAGTAGTGATGCCACATATTTAAAAGCTAGCTTAGGCCATGCAGAACACCAGCAGTGTTTTAAACATTATGTAGGTCAACTGTATGGGTGAACTGCAGTCGTACAAAGGGAACACAGCTGTGTTGGGTTTGCATGGCAAGGTTTTGGTAGCGGGGTGGCTTCTGTGAGAAGATGCCAGAAGCTCCCCCCATGTCTGATAGAGCCAATGCCAGCCGGCTCTGAGACAGACCTGCCGCCTGGCCAAAGCTGAGCCCATCAGTGACGGTGGTAGCGCCTCTGGGACAACATATGTAAGAAGGGGGAAAAAATTGCTGCACAACAGCAGTCGGACGAGAGGAGTGAGAATGTGTGGGAGAAACAACTCTGCAGACACCAAGGGCCGTGAAGAAGGAGGGGGAGAAGGGCGCTCACGGGCC
>NW_008795702.1:3788623-3873038 GCF_000699145.1 Aptenodytes forsteri | reverse complement strand
AAGGAGCGGCAGAGACAATGTGTGATGAACTGACCGCAAACCCCATTCACCATCCCCCTGTGCTGCTCGGGGGGAGGAGGTAGAGAATTCAGGAGCGAAGTTGAGCCCAGGAAGAAGGGAGGGTGGGGGGAAGGTGTTTTAAGACGTCTTTTTTATTTCTCGTTATCCTACTCTGATTTGATTGGTAATAAATTAAACTAATTTCCCCAAGTCGAGTCTGTTTTGCCTGTGACGGTAATTGGGGAGTGATCTCTGTGTCCTTATCTCGACCCACGAGCCCTTCATCGTACTTTTTCTCCCCCTGTCCAGTTGAGGCGGGGAGTGATAGAGCAGCTTTGGTGGGCACCTGGCGTCCAGCCAAGGTCAACCCACCACAACTGCATGAGTCCACTATCCACTATCCATAGATTTTCCACTATGGAAAACCTCTTTCATCTCAGCAATAACTTGTGTAACTGGCAAGTATTGAGCAAGTAAATCTCATACCTACTGATAGCAGAAGGCTTAAGATATTTGCAACTTTCACATTCCTTGAATGTTTATTAGTATGGATAATTAGTAGAAAATAATTATTGATCACTTTGAATGACACACATCTGTCTGCTGTTTTACAGACTGCGTTGATGAAAACACCACAGCAAGTAAAGAAGAAAAAAGGTTACTATGTAATACTGTTTATATTTCCATAAAATTATTATGTTTACTTACAACTGGGCCAGGTGGGCCTTGTGGGCCTTCCCCTCCTTTCAGACCAGCTGGACCCTAAAAAATGGGGGGGTGGAAAAAAAAAGCTTATCTCTTACACTAGAAAGATCAAGAGTCATTTTTGCAACACATGTAATAGGAAGAATGTAAAAATCCAAAGACAGAAAACTGAATAAATTCCTTTTTGCTTACATAGCTAGTGATACTTAACAATGTTGCATGCTTGATGTCTGTTCTCCTACTGCATTCGTTTTTAAGCACAGTAGAAGGTTCCATAAAATAAAAGAGTTAATCCATTGTTTCTTGTATTTAGAAACATCATATCAATTGTTCTAGTGCTTATATCATACCTGAGCGCCTGGAAGGCCTCTCTCTCCAGGGAAACCACGAAGACCTGCTGGTCCATCTTTCCCAGGAATGCCTTGAGGGCCTGGGTCACCCTGGGAAATATATTACATTTTGATTTAAGGAAAAAAAGTGCAAACTGCTTATGTTAGTAATTACATGAGTGAAGAAAATGAAATACCAGGTCCTAGTTATAGTAATGACAAAAAAGAGTACGCCCCCACCTAATTCTTTTAAGATTTTCAGTACATTAGTCTATCAATATGGTTAAATTTATAACAAGCTCTGACAAAATACAGTATTATTTATAGAATATAAATAGTGAAAAACACAGCAAGACATAAAAATGTTTAAAGATACATTCATTAAAAATTTACAATGCCTATTTAAAATGGAAGATTGAATAAAATTACATAGTAACTAGATAAGCAATATTTTTCTTGTGCCCCAGTGGTGGCCAAAAAGTAAGCAAAGAGCTAAATTTAGTCAGTGAAATTCTGCCTTGCAGCCAGTACTACACATCCTACTTTAAATGCCAGTGTACAATTTTCCACCTTGGTGTGAACATGTCATTATTACGTCTTTCCATAGTCAATGTGTGGTATATGTAAACTAGTTTTTTATTTTTTATTACAAAATTACTGATTATTGGCTCAAGAGAATTCTCATTATTTCAATGGAAGCAGACACAGCTCTAAAATTGGAATGTTCCAGTCTTCAAAATCCTTCTGGGTGAAACGCGCTAATCATGATTTTATATTGTATGCTCTGATTTTATTCTGCATGTTCAGCGTGATGATTCGAAAAGTGAGACTGGTGGCAATTTATCTGTCCCTTCTAATTTGTTCCCCAGAGCCACATCATACCTTAGCACCTTCTTTTCCTGCAGCACCTGGGAGGCCTTGTTCGCCTGGTGGGCCAGGAGGACCTGGATGACCTCTTTCACCAATTGGGCCAGTCTCCCCAGTAGGACCCTAAGCACAAAAGTAAACCTTCAGTCACCTCAAGGTATTTAATGTCTTGGGGGGGTGGAGGTGGGGAGAAGCAGATTCTTAATATCCAGCTGTTATGAATATCTGTTAGAAAACAGTATTACCACTGGTTAGCATACATTCCTCACCTTCCCTCCAGGCAAAGCTGACTTACGAAATATCTTTGTCCTATAAAATAAATCTTGCGTTGCATTCTGCCTGCAGACGCGTCTGTACAGCTTCCAAAGAGTGAAATCCCGACCTTCCTCCTTCAGCAATGAAACTTTGAAACGGTGCGTACCCACGTATGGGAGGAGGTTACAAAAAGGACACGGGAGGGAAATCCATGTACTACGTTTGTCTTGAAACACTGTCTGTACTGTTGTTTTTCTGAATAAGATGAATTGGAAGGTAGGAGAGTTGAAAGATATCTCTTCAGATTCACTAGCAGAAAATTTTCACTGAGGGAATTACCTAAAAAAGCTCATGCAATCCAAATGCTTGATTTTCTTGCAAATAAGTAAGATTAGATCAAATAAAATTTTGATAGTGAATCTCTCCACAATCTAAAAGTGACTGAAATTTGGCCTCTGACAAGAAGGTCACATGTTGTATTGTTCCTTCTAAACTATTTCATGGTAGAGAACTCTGTCTTCTTGACTTCTGTAAAGCACCAACTTCTTAATCACATGAAGAAAACACACAAAAAAGGAAGTGGAAAGGTAACCCCAACATCTGCGTATTTTGTGGAATCACTAATGATCACTAAGTACACCTTTCTAAAATTGTTATGCATAATTTGTTACAGAAGTTAATATAACCATCAATATGGTCCTTTTAATACAACAAAAGCAACCGCCTTAGCCATAATATAACCATTAAACATTGGTCTTATGAAGTTAACTATGAAATTAAATGATATACCTGAGGGCCAACAACACCACCAGGACCAGGAGGACCAGTTTTTCCTTGGAAACCCTGTGAAATAATTATAGAATACCATGTTACCCAGGACAAGATACAGAAGAGCAAAATTCATATCTGTGATGAAGATGAGAAAGAGAAATCCCATGTCACACATTCCTTCCCTTCAGGAAATAAAAATGAGAAATTCTTTTTTCCTGTGTGTACTTAGAAGTGAAATACTGATGAATCTTTCTCATCTCTATCAGTTCCAATCTCTCTGAGGTGGTACAGCAGTAAAAATACCAGTCAATTTTACAGATCTCTCTAGGTGAACCTGATTAGGTGAGTCTGAGTGCATAAGTGATGCAGCTAAAAGACAGCTGAAAATACATTTTTACATATATAATTTTTACAGATCTCTCTAGGTGAACCTGATTAGGTGAGTCTGAGTGCATAAGTGATGCTGCAAAAGACAGCTGAAAATACATTTTTACATTATATACATTATGAATCATAAGACAGACATACAAATGCTTTTTAAGAAAGACACAGACGGTGGATTTAGTTGGAGGGGCATTAAAGATAAAGGGGAGGTTAGACAGAAAGAAAATGAAAAGAAATAGAGATCCAAGGAAGATGAAGGTTGTATAAAGACGGTAAAAAAGGCAGCATGAGTGCCACAAAAAGAATGAAGTTAATGAGAAATTGATATGATGACGAAAACTGGGAAGCAGAGCATAGAAGGGAAATGTTTTTGGGACAGTTTTTCAGAACACTGGCAAATTTTACTGAATTTTTATTTTCTAATCAGTGGGCCCAGATTTCCGTCTAAAATTAGTCAATAAGCTGAATGACAACCTCACTTTATAGTAGCAGTGTTTAATGTATCTTTGAAACGTGCTAAATTATTTCTTTCAAATATTGGAAGTGTGTTGCTGCATAAAGTTAGGAGAGTGCATTCACTGCTGTATCACATCCAGGGTTCCACACAGCATCCCCTGCCTAGCAGCCTGTATCTGCCTCCTACTCTGCTCACCTGTGTGAAAACAAAGGTGTCATCTGGCCCACATTTCTTATAAATGTTGGGCCCTGCTCAGCATTCCTCTGGGCACAGTCTCATTGACAGTTGCCCCATTTCATCAGATCCGTTTTAAGCTTTTTTTACCTTCCTCAATCTGATTCTCTTCTTGCTGCCAGCCAGACGTTATCATAGAATCATTGAGGTTGGAAAAGACCTCTAAGATCATCGAGTCCAACCGTCAACCCAACACCACCATGTCCACTAAACCATGTCCCTAAGCGCCTCATGTCCAATCTAAACCTCCCCTGGTGCAACTTGAGGCCATTTCCTCTCGTCCTATCGCTTGTTACTTGGGAGAAGAGACCGACCCCCACCTCGCTACAACCTCCTTGCAGGGAGTTGTAGAGAGCGATGAGGTCTCCCCTCAGCCTCCTCTTCTCCAGGCTGAACAACCCCAGTTCCCTCAGCCGCTCCTCATCAGACTTGTTCTCCAGACCCCTCACCAGCCTCGTTGCCCTTCTCTGGACACGCTCCAGCACCTCGACGTCCTTCTTGTAGTGAGGGGCCCAAAACTGAGCACAGTGTTCATGGTTCAGTTTGGCCCATAACTGTTTAGGCACTCTCTCTCAGACCTCTGAAATGATCCAGATTAAAAACAAATACAAAAGTACCCCTTTGCTCTAATGACTGAAAATCAGAACTGCTGCAGATGGAATCATTCATGTGTCCCTTCCCTTACACGGTCAAAGCTTCTTCTGAAGCCTATTGCAAGGAAAGACAAAGGAATGTTGAATATTACCCATTTCCTGAAAGTACCTTGAGAAGACCTGCTATTCCCAGGTTTGCAGAATGCATTGATTCTTTGCAGTCTATTCAATGATTCTTGATGCTAATGATGGTTTTACTACTCTGCTTTCTCTCTCGTGTCACCAACTTATCTATTCCTACAGATTCAGATTTGTAAAAGAAGTAATAAGCAAAGGAGATTTCGGCAGCAAATACTCAAGATGACCTGAACATCCCATGGGTTCATCTAAAATATTTAGTATTAAAAAATTTACACTAATGTCTCATAACTGTAAGTGCCTAATTAGCCTCCATTTTTTTTTATTTTCTGTGAAAGACAATTTAATAAAACTGAGTTTATTGTAGTAAGAAGAAGCTCCTTGACTAATTCTAATAGACGAAACAGCTAGTATACTTCTATTTTATCCTTTCACAGGCATGAAACACTAAATTCTTGCATAACACCAGACAATCTAACAATCTCTGCAGTTGATGCTTCCTGCCAATCTGAGATTGATATCACTGAAATTGATAATCACTTCTAAGGACAAACTAGCTTAATATTGTTTTTCGGTATCTAGTTTATTCCTACATTTATACTCCAAATTATTTATCACGGTATTACTGTTCCTATGTCTAGAATTTAGGCAAATAATGGCAGTTCTTCAAAGCGCATGTGGCTTACTGGGGGAAGAAACCGTAGCCTTTTCTCCACTAATACTTACCTCAGTTGTCGTCAACATATGCTTATTATTCCATGAGCAAGCTGCAGAGTGCAATCTGGGAATCTGGCGCTCTAATTTGTTAAGCTTGCATATGTCTCTCAGCCTACATTGTTGTAATGCCCACATGCACCACTGAACTTTAATGAGATATACGCCTAAATAAGAAACAGAATGCTTAAGACCCTGATTTACCAGTGAGTGCAATGAATGTTTTCTGATTTATACATTTTAAAAAAATCTGAAATGGAAATGTTCGTTGAAAAAAGAAGCCAACAAGTCTACTTTTTGTTTTTAAAAAACCCTGTTTTTCTACAAAAACATATACATGAGAACCCATGGGGAAAAAATATTTTTAAAATAATCCTGGCCCAAGTATACATATACACAGGGCAGAAAACAATGCTAACGAAAAGCTGCATTTGCTCCTAAATTACTCAAGTTTTATGTCAGTCTAACCCTACTAAACCAAAGGAGATACAAAATTAGAGAACCACAACATTGATTGAACCCAGAGGGACATGGTCCAAACATCACACAGTAGCAGAGTCCATAGTTTCATTGTATTTTGCATCTTTCATTTCTAGTCACGAGTGAAATCAAGAAATTATAGAATGGTTGAGGTTGGAAGCGACCTCTGGAGGTCATTTGGTCCAACTGCCCTGCTCAAGCAGGGCCACTGAGAGCCGGTTGCCCAGGAATATGTCCAGACAGCTTTTGAGTATCTCCAAGGATGGAGACTCTGCAGCCTCTCTGGGTAATCTGTTCCAGTGCTTGGTCACCCTCACAGTAAAAAAGTGTTTCCTGATGTTCAGATGGAACCTCCTCTGTTTTAGTTTGTGCCCATTGCCTCTTGTCCTGTCACTGGGCAACACTGAAAAGAGCCTGGCTCCATCTTCTTTACACCCTCCCTTCAGGTATTTATATACTTCGATAAGATTTGACCTGGGCCTTCTCTTCTCTAGGCTAAACAGTCCCGGCTCTACCAGTCTCTACTCATAGTAGAGATGCTCCAGTCCCTTAATCATCTTAGTGGCCCCTTGCTGGCCTCTCTCCAGTAGGTCGCTCTCTCTTGCACTGAGGAGCCCAGAACTGGCCTCAGCAGGGCTGAACAGAAGGGAAAGATCACCCTGCTGCAGCCCAGGACACTATTAGCATTCTTTGCCGTAATGGCACGTTACTGGCTCATGTTCAACTAAATAAGAATGAAGGGAAAATAGTAATTGTGCTTTTTCTTATCAGACTAAAGGACAATTTTGAGCTTCCTGCATTCGGAACAATGATCCAAATTCATTTTTATGGTACACAAGACTAGTCTTTGCATAATTGCAAAGAAAAAGAACAAAGAAGCAGTCAGTAATGTTTCTCTCACACACAAAAAAGCCACCATCGTTGCAAAGCATTACAATGCTACAGTACTAGTGGAAGAAAATACAGTTTTTCAGAATGATGTGTTACTTCAAGCTATGTGCTCTCCCTTCCAGCAGTGGAAGTGACTCAGCAGTCACTAACAGATTTCCAGTGAAGCTGGAACCCAAAACACATTCTACATGCTGAGAAAATTTCTCTCTAAATTCATTTATGGCTTTCTCTAGCTCTGAAAAATCCGAGTAAGAATTTTATCTTATTTCAGTGGGACAGGAGTAAGGTTTTGGCACTACAGAAGTAGACAGTTTTGGAACCCAAAACACATTCTACATGCTGAGAAAATTTCTCTCTAAATTCATTTATGGCTTTCTCTAGCTCTGAAAAATCCGAGTAAGAATTTTATCTTATTTCAGTGGGACAGGAGTAAGGTTTTGGCACTACAGAAGTAGGCAGTTTTTTTAAATAATTCCAGTAAAACTGTTACATGTTAATTTTTTTCATTTTGCTGCCAGAATTTATTCATCTTGATTCTTAGGAGGATTACATAGGATATAGTTTCAAAATTTAAGATTTTTTTCACAGGTTGAATCATTCCTGATCCTACTTTCCAAAGCTGTTAGCTTTTGAGTTTCCTAGCTGCTTACCATTAGTAAGACTTTTTATTATATTATTTATGTTACATGGCATTCAGTGAGAAAAGAACCATATAGTAATCGCCTGACAAATCTTTATTAAAATGGAGATCTGAGTATTAATTTCTTTTACTTCTAATAACTATTTAAGCTCATTGTGATGTTACTAACCAGGCACAGCAAAGAATAACCTCTCTCTTGTAGCACGGAAACAAAATAAAGCTTTCTCATACCTAATCTACCAACTGTAAGAAAACTACAGCCTCTTCCCCTTTTTCTCTGTTGTCTCCGTTTCTTTAGTTTTGACCACACAGTCATGGCCTTTGGAGGTTTACAACACTAGCACAGTAGAGTACATTTACTTACAGTCTCACCCCGCTGCCCTGGGTGCCCAGGCAGGCCGTCTTTTCCAGGTGGCCCCTGAAATTGTAAAATACATAAATCAAAGCATTTCTTAGCCATCCTTAATTCTGAAAAAAAGTGTGCAATTAGCTGTAAGAACCTCTGATCTCTTTGTTTTTTCTAGACTAGGCTTCAGTACAGCTTAACTGCTCCTACATCAGCTAACTGATTTTAATAACACATTTGCCTTATGTCCTCCCTGATGTGTGTTAGCAATTTCTTGGAGAGTGACTGTTAGGTTGTCAAATGCATGCATGTTCAAAATGGATTTCTGTAAATTCAGAAATCATGGGAAGTCCCTATAGTTCCCTTCCATTTTTCTTTGCTTAATGACTCAGTTAACACAAAACTACGCATTACAGGAGTATTTGATGAAATTTCAGGTTTTGGCATTGGAAAAAAAATAACAAATGCATGGGTGAAAAAAATCACAGGTGGTTTGATGCTTTTGTACTTACTCCACATGAGCTGAAACACACTAGAAGAGCAGTATAACTAGTTCAGGCTGCAGCTCAAATGTGCTATTACTTCTATACATTTCTGCTACTAATGAATGTCTCCTTCCTCTTCATTTTTTCCTCAACAAATCAATTGTTAAAAAAAATATACACCAGCAAACTACTATTTTGCCTAAACTCAGTCTGTCACCTGGACATTGGCATCAACATACTAGAAGACTTGCAGTTTAGTACATTATGCTGAATGTCATATGAGCTGCACCTATGATAATTTTGAATATGTGCGTTCTTGTCTTAGCCTTAAAGCTAGTATATATAATAGCATATTTGTAATCTATACATAAACCATCCCTTAAATAAATCTTCAAGTACTAACTTCAGAAACATTGTATGAAAAATAACATTCCTGTTGTTGCACATACTTAATTAAAAAGATACTTACTGGAGGTCCCTTTGGTCCGGGGAATCCAACAGGTCCCTGAGGCCCTTGTGGTCCCTGGTATAAAGGCAACCAAACACGTAAAGTTTTACTCTAGCTGCCATGACACTGGATTGCAAAGTTTGCTATGAACTCTGCACATAATGTTTGGTTATAAGCATGAAGCGTCAGCTCCACTGCCATAAATATTGGTAGCAACAATTCACATGCACCAACATTGGAGGGGATTTCCTGAAACCAATACTGCCTGTGTAGGAATGCAGTAAGAAAAAAGAAAAACTACTTATATAAAGTATGTCTGCGTCTGACCCCTGAAACTGTGCATAATAAAGTAGGAATCAACTGTGAGTAAGAAACATTGCATAAAACATGGGAATTAATTAATTAATTAATAGTCTGGTGGTCTTTTTAACTTTGAGTCCAACATTCATCTTTGGCAGTTCTTACACTCTGACAATATTTCAAGCCACAACAAAAGTACAAACTTCCAAATAGAGTAAGCTTTCCAGAGTTACCAGGGACTAAATACAACATTCTTGCTATCATGAAAAATAGCTGATAGCTGAAAAAATCCCCATGACGCATGAACATTTTATTTATATAGTTTTGTATATACACATATATATGGAGAGAGACAATTTTCATGCAACATGGTTTTACAGATTTAGTTAAAGATGATCATGAGTTAGTGTAAACATGGTTTTACAGATTTAGTTAAAGATGATCATGTGAGTTAGTGTATTGTGTATGTATATGTACAAGTATATACATATACATGTGTACATACACGTATGTCCACGTACATCTATACACATAGATATTTACACAAAGCACTAGCTTACATGACTAAGTTATCACCAAACACAACGGAGGCCAGCTTTTAAAATTTATTGCTGATATGCTGAAAGGGACCGTGTCAGCTTATTAAAAGAATTTTTCCTGTTTATTTTTTAGTGTGCTAAGTCAAAGAGTAGCAACTTGAAAAACCTTATTTATTTTACGTGGTCCCACAGCAGAGCCATGTACCCTAGTCATATAGTGCAAGACTTTACCCTATTCTACTTGGTATATGACATCTGGTTTTGCCAACACATCAGCTGTCAAAATATGTTAGAAATGTTGGTTTGAAGTTTGATGCAAAAGACTTGAAGCAGGAGGCCACATCTCCCAAATTATGCTACTCTTTTGCTCCTCTGATAAAGCGCCAGCTGTTTCTGAGTTCCATAAACCTCACTCATTAGAGCCCAGGCTCACTTCCAGCGCGTGGCTGCCTCCTGCAGTAGGCGAAGCAGTGTGTGAATGTAGCTGTGGGAGAGGATCGCTTGTGCCCAACCTAGGAGAATTTGCCCTTAAGTGAATCTTATTGCAGGGCAGACCTTGATTATACTGTAATACTAAATCTGAGTCAACTAAGAAGCGCTAGGTAAAGGAAGAAATCTTTACGATCTTACTGCACCATCCGTCATTTTTATTTTCTCTTCCAAAACAGGTGTAAGGTTGTTTCTGAAACCTCCATAGCACACAAATATGCTCCATATGAGGGTTTGGGGTTTTTTTAATGCTGCTGTCTCTGTGAACAAATGACCTTTCCTCATTTGCTTCTGGGTATAACATAAAACATAAAGTTTCACAAAAAAATGAAGGAGTTTTATAGAGGAAAACTATTAAAATTGACTCAGCTGCTGTACAAAATATATGAAAGAAATTGGTCTCTCTGAGGAATTGGGTTATAAGAGCACAACTCAAAGTTTTACTGTTAGTTGCACCTTCTTTCTCATAAATTCCCACTGTACTTTGATCCTCACATCTTGAAGCTTTTTAAGGAAAGAAGATTTGCATTTTTTTTAATTCACAATATGGCTTGCAGATTTCAAGCTGCTGGACTGATGGATTATGTGAGAAAAAGCACTAGAATACTAACAGCATGTTATCAAAATTACATTCTCTTTTTTGTCATTAAATTTCATTTTAACAGTAGCTACACAGGACAGATTAGTTAATGTTTACATGTCTGGTACCTGAAATAGTCTCAGCGGAGTAGAAATGACAGTTTTATTTTTTGGCTGAGATTCACCCCTATTGGGAAGCAAATAGATACCCCACACTTATATTACACGAGTGATATGAGACGTGGTGCTCTGCGATTCTTCATCTCTTTGCTCTAATCAATTTCTCTCCAGGGATGCCTTCATCTTGGATTGATCTGCTCACTGTTTTCAGTCCCCCCACAGCTTCTCTTCCTCACAACCTCTTGGAGCTGTCAGCAAACTCCTCCTTCACACGGCTCTGCTATTCACCTTCTGGTAGTCTGCCTCTGATGTTCCCCCCCAGCGTAAAACAACCTACAGTTCCTTTCTTGGACTATGCCTAGTTTTCTACACCCAACATCCTAGTTGACTCATTCCTCTCTTGAATCCCAGCTTCCTGCCCCTGTGTCTCTCTTACTTGCCACATCATTCCTGTTTCACCCAAACTTTCAGTTATTCCCCGCTCTCTATGTTCCACTTGGTACATTGTCTTTTGCTTGATACAGAGGTACTTTCAACTTCTTACTGCAGCCTCCCTTGGAGTGTTGCCTTCCATACGTACGGGCTACAGTCTAATTCTCCAGTCCCCAACTTTCCTTCTGTTCTCCTGTTTCCTAGCAGCCTCCCTTGGAGTGTTGCCTTCCATATGTACGGGCTACAGTCTAATTCTCCAGTCCTCAACTTTCCTTCTGTTCTCCTGTTTCCTGTTTCCTTCTGTTCTTCTGTCTCCTACTTCTCCTCCTTACTGCAAGAACCACTGTCCTGCCCCACTAACCAGTCTCTTAGACAGTTAAGTAATATTCTGCTTCAGGAATGAAAGAGCTAAAACGATGAGTACGAAAGGTTTTTAGTAAACTAAAACTTTTGTTTCCAGTGTACTTGGTATTAATTTTTTTGGCATGTGCTTTAATGGCTTTCAGTCAAAAGGAAAGGAATCCTTTTCTTAAGCAGAAAAATGTGATATGCAGGCATGTGCATTCCTTTACGTGTGTACAGCAGACAGATGTTTATTAATACTCTACTTGCAACTGCTAAGGATAAACCAAACAAAATTAACCTTAATTGCTTTCTGCAGACACACAAACTGAAAATTCGAGATTTCTAGAACACACTCATGCCATGCTCTTGCTATCATTAGTTTTATGGATGTCCTTATCTCCAGTAATCAACTCAATCAAACCATGTGGTCTGATCCTATGGCCTTTTTCCTTTTTCAGTTTGCTTAGTCATTCTAGCAAAAACGGTTTGCTGTTCCGCCAGTATTGTTACACCAAGCGTGCATGTATTCAGCAAGGAAATAGTGTAACAAAGCGACGTTACGGAAGGGGGGAAAATGCACAAGGAACTCCCTCCTGAGGAGTAAGACTTCTGGAGATCACTGGGACTTGGGGGTGGGTACTGGGAAAGGATTTATAGATTCTCCACACAAAAAGGTTAGCAGTTTAATGAAATATGACTACGAAAGAAAAGTTTGTTCTTAAGCTTTGCAAAAATACTTTGGCAGAGAGCATGTCCACTTAAACTATCTGAGTCGGTTTTCAAGTGCTGCAATCTGATTTATTAATATTGTTTTTCTGTTATATACTGCTGTGTAATGGGCTGACTGTATATTGGATTTGTGTATTGATTGGTAATATAATAGCAAGCAGAAAATTTTATTTTAGCAAGCACAACAGGATTTCTCAAGCAAGCAGAAAGTAGGCTGAAGGGAATTCTTAGCTGATCAGAACAAAAAAAATCAGCTGCTTTAAGAAAGAAGCTTCTGGAGATGGCTCGAGTGATTTGTAAATCCCATAAACAAGCAGTACGCTGCAGTAAATGGGGCATCCTTAAGAGCATAGGCTGGTAAGTACAACTGTAATTTGCATGGATAAATACGAAGTGCATGGATGTAATACAAAGTGTGTATGTAATTCTGTGTGTCCTATTTGTACAAAACCGAGCTACAGATGGAAGAAGCTTTCAGCAAACTTCAGCTACCCCTTTCATAACTTTGTGAAAAGCATCATTGGAATTGAGGCTTTGTCAGTTCTGCTTACTCTGGTCGAAGAAGGGCAAAGGCATGAGAGGGAGAATTAAAACAACCCTCCCACCCTCAAATCACACTCCTACATAGTGGGAAAAACAGCATGTACGTAAAAGCTTTCACATACCCTTTCACCTGGTGGGCCAGGAGGACCATCATTGCCTGCAGTACCCTAGAAAGCAAAGACAACATGTTCAAAGGTTAGACCTCTATTTTATTTAAAAGAAACAGCCTGTAGCCAACCTGTACATTGTGCTTGACAACTACCTTTGGACCTGGTTTGCCAGTGGGACCTCTGGGACCTCTTGAGCCTCTTGGACCCTGTCAATTTAACACAGATGCACTTGAGGGTAATTATTGGATACTGTAATCAAATCAACATAATTCTTCACAGTATAGTGGAGGCAAGTAATATAGGAAAGCCTCTAAATTGCAAAGCAAAAGTACATACTGTTGGTCCTCGCTGTCCTCTGGGGCCTGGTTTGCCATGTAAACCCTGTAGAGAAAAGTTCACAGAAATCACCTTAGCAGACACTGTATTTGTGAGATAAAGGGTTTTTTTTACTGAAGTGGGGGCAGAGTGCAACTCCCTTAGGTTTAAATGTTATCTTTAAGTATCTACTTTGCATTTCAATTTACAGAATCATGGTCCTTGATAAAATTGATTATCTTTCTGAGTTCACCGGGACTTGTAGCTAAATGCACTGAATTTGCCTCAGAGTCACATTCTGTCATAGGTGTTAGAACATTTTAAACTACTTTAAAATAGTAGCGAAGATGGCACACAACAAGCAGAGTCCCTCTGCAGCAGTCTAAAGCACTTGGCATCATTTCCAGTGTAATAAAAGCCTTGAAGACAAAGTTCCCAGGTTCCCATGGACAGCTCCACAGGTTAACAGCGCAAAGAAAGGGCAAGCCTCTCTTTTTTTATAACAGAAATAGGGACTGTAATACCTACAGGGATTCTGCAGACTTGCATGGAGATACAGAACTTGCCAGAATACTAGCCCTTAATTTTTTGCTTCAATATATCTCCTAATCATACTCAACAGATTTCTTTCCTTAGGCTCGGCATTAGTATTGCTGTGCATTCTAATGCAAAGAAGCTTATAATTCAATAGAGTATTCTTTAGGTAGAAAAAGGAACCTGATGACTGGTACTTTCTAATCTCTGAGGTAAACACAACAGCAACAGAAAATCAGCAGAGAGGTTTTAGCACAAAGCTTGCTTTTATTGGAAACCAATTAAATGCACACACCTGTTTTCTTGAGGGTTTTTTTTATATAGCTTTTATTTCACTTATCAAAATAAAAATTATGTGTTGTTCTTAAAATGCTACACAGCTTGTGAACTTCTCAGGGACAATGACTGTCCTTCCTAGTACCAGTGTGCGTGGTAGCATAAAACACAATGATATCCCTTTAGGCAAGGTGTATAATAATACCTGATTCACATTACAAAACCAGCAGTTATTGTCTCATTGATGATCAGCATAATACTTAAGTATGCTGCATAGACATTCTATGCATGCAGTTTCATGGTATTAATTACGTGGTTAGTATCCTAACTGAATTGAAAGCTTTATGAAGGCCTGATAACGGATCAATATAATTAGATTTTCATAATTTTAAGTCTGGTCTTTGATGTTATCATTTTACTTGTTTTTTTAATCTGATATCTTGATCAGCAGTCATGTCTCATTTTTCCCAACAAGGATGAACTGAATATTGTTTTATTGCTTGTGTCTGTCCATAACAACATATCTTTATCTTAGCTAAAATAATACAAGAACAATTTAAACCATACACAAGCAATGCAAATGCAATTGGATTTCATACATTTCATCTTAAAATCGTGTTGCTTTCGTGCTGCAAATTAAAATAGATTCTTAAGAACAATGATACACATTACTTCAGTTTGACTTTAAGTTGCTATGATCTACGGATTCTGACTCATTCTCTTAATTTCATCATCTTTCTAACAACATGTTCTGCTATGTTCAATTGAGCTTTAAAGAC
Source organism: Aptenodytes forsteri (assembly GCF_000699145.1). Lineage (NCBI taxonomy): Eukaryota > Metazoa > Chordata > Aves > Sphenisciformes > Spheniscidae > Aptenodytes > Aptenodytes forsteri. Next base: position 3,858,211 of record NW_008795702.1, on the reverse strand, counting down.
GACGGCACAGTGACCTTCTTTCTAACCTATATTTCATTTTTACAGTTTGAAGAATATGCATAACAGATTTTCCCTTACCTGCTTCAAGTAAAGAAAGCAGCAAAAGCTGTCATTTTACATCTATTTTTTAATATATGTAATAGTATATGTTCTTCATCTTGTCTGGTATATTTTGCATTTTCGAAGCTCAGCCTATAAAAAAGCTTGTGGCAAATCAGAATACTTATGAAATACAAGTTGAATTTCCTTAAGGGTAAATTGCATGGTAGCAGGATAATTCATGGGATACAGGAAAATAGTCCTTGCCAACTCACTCAGCTATACTGTCAAAAAAGATGCTTCAGCAAAGGTGATTTCTTGTCTCTTTTTCAAATATATAATTGTGGTAGCATACGCAGTGAGAAAGTGTCCAAGTTCCTGCGTATTTAGATTAATACCTTAAAGAATGAGAACTAGTGTCTCAGCATGTCCCATTTTACATAACTGTAGAGGTTCACCTTAAGCGTGAAAAGCCTGTTTTTAGAGTTCTTTAGATAGCAGCTTCTATCCTTAGGTTTCAGTGACTTCCCATAGCACTGAGTTCCAAAAGTTAATTAAGTGTCATGCAAGCATGAATTATCATACCCTTGCACCTTTCTCTCCATTGGCACCTGGAAATCCTGGGAAACCGGTTGAGCCCTACGTAAGAAATCAATGCAAATATCAGAGGATATCAATAGCAAAACAGTAGTATAGCCAACATTTAATTTATATGTAAAGCAGACCTCCAAAGTCATGTACATTATACACGTCAAACTTGCAAGTGTGACAGCTCTGATGAATAGTTGCAAATTAACTTACCATAATGCCTCAATTCCAGAATGCATTAAAAAAATCAATGTATAGAATGGACATTATTTGTCATCTTATTAGACAATAAAGTATTCATTAAATCTGCACTGGTTTTAACAGTAGGAAAGAAATTATCAGTAACAGCCCACTAGAAATAACTGTATCATAATGAAGAGGAACAAACAAGGCCTTGTTGCCTCACAGTATAGGAATTCTTTTAGAAAGTAACTTCATTCAAAGTAATCGTGAGGTGTTGCCACACCTGAACAGTGGTCCTCTATTCACTTTACTGAGCTGTAAATTACTTCAGGGGCTTTATTCACTGTAGGCTGACCACTGGCCAGTTTCATTTAACTGATAGGTGCAACTTGTGTTATTCACTGTAGGCTGACCACTGGCCAGTGTCATTTAACTGATACGTGCAACTTGTACATGCGCTTATATGCTCATCTCGTACGCAGAATTTATGGGGAGATTGTTTCTATATATAGGAACTGCTTCCAGGCATTATTCCTACTTCTCCTTTTTTCTCCCCTTTCCTCCTGCTAACGGCCCGGTCTAATCTCAGCAGTACTATTTTCTTCTTTATTTCTGGTATACAGGTCCAGAGGGACAGCAGACTTGTTACCTGCCAAGGTGTTAATTTGTCATAAGGGACTTGGGGTCAAAGAAGTGATAGACTTGATAAAATATACTTGTAAGTGACCGGAGATGAAAATCAAAGCAGTGTGTGGTTTGGCCAGCCACTAAAACTACTGGCCAGACTCCCTGCTGTGATAATGCATCTGTATCTGTGCAGCTCGCTATTAGTATTTTAGCGGCAAATAAAATGCATACAACAAAAACTTAAAATAGAATTTCTTGGTGCTCTTCTTTGAAATGTCAGTAAGTATTTTTTCCTTTTTTCTCTTTTTCTTACTGATGCTTTCCTTTTAATGAATCTTGTTTCACACAACCATTCCAATTACCCATTAATGACGTAGGGGCAGTACAACTTCACTGACACGGACTCTAATGAAAACCTGACTGATATTCACTGGTGGGAGAAAAGTAAGAGATTATCTTTTCTTTCCTTTCTTCCTTTCTTTTTAATTCTTCACCAGTTATAACTTAAAATGTGAATAAAACTCTGAAAATTCTACTCTGTGAAGCCCAAGCATGTTTTTTATAATTAAAAGGCCAGAGGGAAAAACACTTCACTGACACGGACTCTAATGAAAACCTGACTGATATTCACTGGTGGGAGAAAAGTAAGAGATTATCTTTTCTTTCCTTTCTTCCTTTCTTTTTAATTCTTCACCAGTTATAACTTAAAATGTGAATAAAACTCTGAAAATTCTACTCTGTGAAGCCCAAGCATGTTTTTTATAATTAAAAGGCCAGAGGGAAAAACAATTCTTAATGATCGGGCATTAATAGGCTTTACTTGGTTGTAAATATCTTATATATACACAGTACTTTTTGCAGTTGTGTTAATCGAGAGGGACTGGACGGGAGAAAAAAAATATAGTGAAAATTATCAGATAATGGCAGTACTCTACGAACAATTCTCAGAAGAAAAATAATGTAAAGCAAGTGACAACAAAAAGAACAGTGTGGACCTTCTTGACAATACTGGGACGAGGTTTCTTATTTGCTTTACACAGCTAATATGTTTTTCTGCTGCTTCATTTTTTCTCTCTCCCTTATGTTAATTTGAACTGGACTGTGAATAAGTTTCAAAACAAGTCTCTAGTGAGCCGATGTAGCGTAGCTGTTATTGCTCTTCCTTGGAAGTTTAAGTGACAAATTAGAAGAGCAAACAGTGAATTCAGCTTGAGAACTATTTTCAATTTTCATGTGTTAAAAATTTAATGTAATGAAATTCTTGATCAAGTCTTTGCTGAAAAAAGAATCAATCAACTTTTATTTGAAGTGTTATATTTGTTCTTAGAACTGAATGATGTAAAACCTCTTTGATCTTAGACTTTTCAAAAGACAGTTCTAAAGGGGAACAAAAAGAGAGACTGAAATCTCAGACATTTGCGCTAAGAAACAGAAGCAAAAAACCGTGTCTCTCAAGGTGAATAGTTTTCATGAGTACTTTCCATAGACAGTTTTGATATTTTTCACTAACACAGAGTGTTCAGTGAATAAGCATTCTTCAGATAGTTCATTCACTTGACAGAAAAGTATAGGCCAGAGTCAGAAAAACACTTTGCTTAGCCAGCCAGGAAGTTGTATTTCTGCCAAAAAATCAAAATTTCAAATTTGAAAATAAAAATAAAACCCAAAGTAGAGCAAAGTTGAGGATTTTACTGCAGGTTGATTGTTCAGTTGTGTAGAAGGGGTAAGGGATTCTTTTACTTGCGATATTTCCCTAGACGAGTCATCTTTGAGACAGTCTGGAGACGCAATGTCTCCCTAATGGCCTCCCCTACACTGGGAAATGTCTGTAGAATTATTTTTTATTCCATTTTTTCTTTCTTGCTAATCTCAAAAAAGAGAGTTTGCAATTCATTTAGCATGCCCATTTCCTAAAGCTGTGTTAGGACGACCTTTTTAAAAATATGTTTCATAAAAATGTTTTAAAAATATAAGCCTCCACTTAAACCAGAAGCCACCTATATGGTTTTCTATTGCAATCAAAACATAAAAGATAGCTGAAGGATAGACATAGGCACATAAATCAACTAAGGATTGGCTTTTGTCATGTTTGTCTTAACAGAAGCAAAAGGAAAACATGGCGAAAATTTTAAATTGTATGTTTCAAAGAAATATGGCTTATTCTATGGAAGAAGCAATAATGACACAAATGGAATCCTTGTACCACACGGAAAATCCCCATCACTATCAGCATCCATTTAGTGGTCAATATAGTGCTCATTCTCTTTCAAGCATATCAGCAGTTATTTCATTTTCAAATTGTTTAATGCATGCCAGTCTGATGCTCGCACAAAAACACAACTCATGAGAGGATGCCAAAGGTTCGAAGGCAGTAGAGTTAAGAAGAGGAAAGACAGTGCTCCTTAAAGAGCCTGCCTTAGGGATCCAACATATTTAAAGATTTTATTTCAGAACGTGATTGTCAAGAAAGAAAATGTGAAAAATGGCCCTTGCTTTGATGCTCACACCCTGCTTTCCCCAAACACACAAATAAAATAACTGCCATCGTGACTGAAGTCAAAGCACAAGATATACAGCTCATTTACAGCTCACCTTTGGACCTTGTCTTCCTGGGTATCCTGGCAATCCGGGTACACCAAGCTTACCCTGCAATAAGAAGGCAGTGTCAATTTTTATTTTATCCTCCTTAGTGGTTCAGCAAACTTCTACAGAAAATATTTTTTCCACAACTTGAGTGATGACACTTCATGGAATATAATATTCAATTAAATAAATTTCTCATTTTAACTATTAATCACCAGTGGGCTTAGTTCCCTAAACTTAAATAAAAATCCCACTCCAATGAATGAGTTCAGCAAAGCCAATACCTCAGTGTCTTCTTTTTTTCCCCCATGAAGTGCTGTGTAGTGATGTGGGGCTGAGGTCATTAAACTATTAATATTCTCTAAGAAATCAGGGTGTTAATAGGTTTAAGTGAGAAGAAATCCTTTTTAATTTTTACTGTGTGATGGCTGCTTTGTTCTCCACAGGTTTTTCATGAATAGGCGTTTGAAGAATCAACTTTTTTCTTGAATAGTTCTAAACTGTTTGAGACTATGATAAATCATACCCCACTGACTATTGGCTGACAATAGATTTGTCAACAAATATTACCACCTTGCTATGTTCAGAAAGGACAACAGGATGAGCAGTCTGATCAACACTGACATTAACCATTCCTAGAAATGAAATACAGTACCCTACCCCATTGAGTTGGTCTCTTCAGACCTCTAGAGGATGAGTGATGGTTTGCCACTTTCAAAGGCAAGGGAAAGCAGTTTCAGTCTTTGAAAGATGGGAACTCTGGGAAAGAATTTGCCTATTTGCCTATTCTAAACACGGTCCATGTTCCAGACTATCACATTTTGGAGAAGATCTCAATGGAAAAGATATGATTATACAATATAACATACTCTGCAGTAACCTTAGATAATGAAAAAGAGAAAGGAGAGACCTGTATGGGAAAGGAAATTTGCCAAAATAAACATGTCTATTCTTAAATAATGCAGCACATGAATAAAGATGGTGTGTATTATCATATTCACGTAAGTGCATGTGTCTGGCTGAGAAATTATTAAAGAAGAATTCTTCCATTTGTGAAAATAATTATAATGCTGCCAGTTATGTGCCACACTGAAACAAGCTGCATGCATTATAATGATTGAAATGTTTTGCAGCATGAGAGTGCATCAAACTCTTGTCGAACTCACTGAAATTGTCCCTGGTTTTATGATTAAGCAAGCCCAGCTGCCTAGGTTTTGAGTGTGGATACGGACAGTTTTTTGATTGTAAGCTCTTTTCTGATGTGTTCCTCTTTTTCTTGGCACCATACTTGGTATTTTTTTTACTAAGCAAATCCAGCCCTAGACCTACTTGGGAAAGAGAGTTTTCTTATCACAGGATCAGTTGAACGTAGAGAATAGGAGACTACTCTGATACTTACATTACTTTGGAAGAGTAGTACCTTTGCATTAAGTAAGTCATAGGAATGACAAGGGAATAGGACATTGATAACTGGTCTTACAGGCACTTCCCTAATATTGTGGGGAGATCTAAGAGTTCATAAACGTTATTCTAGTCTTTGTGCTAAAATAAGTATCATAGGACCAACATCATAGAATTCTCCTCTGACCCACTCTGTCTGGCCAAGTATCCACAGAATATCCACAGAAGATGTTTGACTTTCAATGGGCAAGAAAAGGGAAGACTTTGGGTCTACAATTTCAAGCCCAGCTAATAGTGTTATCAACACCAGTAACTTTTTTCAAATATCTTCTGATATTTAGGGCTTCAGATTCTGGACTTGTGAGACTAAGAGTCCCATATATGTCATAGTGAAGAAGAAATGCTTAAAAACACGAACGTATGTTCACACTGAGTAATTTGAATAAGAAGAATTAAAAATAACTCAAATGCATATTTAAAAACTATAAAACAAAGTTTGTTTTGGTTTGGTTTGGTTTACTTTGTTCTTTTTAACTTAGGTTATAAAGCCTCGAAAAAGATGGACTATTTTGTAGACGTCCTCAGTCAATTAGTTATTCTGCAGATATCATGACAACAATACAAATTTTTGTAAGATTCCTAATATTCTTACATTTTTGTCAGGTCAGCGATACTGAAAACAACCATTGCCATGAAACATACAGTTCTTTCTGGAGAATGTAAATATATTGTAGGTGAAGATAATATGACCCTTATATCAGATTGTTTGGCTGATCTAGCGAAAACTGACTATACTGGCTTTCTGGTGTGAACTCAGCTTGCATTCCTGCAGGACAATAGTTCTGAGTTTCTTTTTTTATATGTTCTTTAATTCATGACCTAATGAATCAATTCAATGACCTAATAGCTGGTGAGGTATCTTGCAAAACTGTGGAGAACATTAATTCAGAAATAGTTCCCAATAGTTAAGTGTCCTGGTTTTGGCTGGGCTAGACTGGTGGGTGGGAGTGAGCCAGCGGCTGTGTGGTGTTTAGCTGCCTGGCGGGTTAAACCACAACATTAAGTGAACCTGAAAATAAATCTTTTTTGTAATGAGTGAACTGAGTTTTTGGCTATATACTTTTCTAAGAGTTTACGAATGACATTAGGCTCAAATTATAACCCTAACATCTTTCTGAACTTCTACTAATGACATACTTGCAAAAAGCAGCAACTTTTGATGAAAAGAGAGTTTGTTCCTAAGTTTGCTGAATACATTTTTGTCTTCCTGGCAAAACTCTTAGCTGTGAACTTTGTTACCTTTTTAGTAGCACCACATACTTATTAAGATTTCAATGTATACTTTCAAAGACTGTGTACAGCTATAAAGATGTCATGATGTCAGATGGGATGTTGCTGGAAAATACTAACTGTTCCTATTTTAGAGACAGCGAAAGTGAGAAAGAAATGTAAAATGCACCTTCTGTCCTACTCTTTTCAAGACAGAACTAGCATTAAAGCCACAGTTACCAAAAAATCTAAAGGGAAATACTTTCACCAGCATCTTCTCACTTTTGTGAAATATCGTATACACATTTCTGAACCATCATTTCTGTTTTATTTTATTTTATCATTCTTTCCCAGCTACCCAAAATGCCACTGCTGAAATCACCTTTCTTTTCTGATGCTCTCACCCAGTGAAATATGGTACCCGCACACGCATTCCTCAGCCTCCTTTCCTCCTCTATATCAATCCCAAGTGATTTTTGTTGAGGTCAGGATTCGACAGAGATTTGTACTTACCTTTGTGCCTGTTCTCTGCTGTATTTCGTATCACCATCCTTTTTTCAGTCCTCCCTTGTAACAGCCCACTTTTGCCAACCCTATTTTGGATTTTTATTCAGGGTATGTTTTCTGTTTAAAACAACCTTCATGTCACAATTTGTCGTAATATGACTGTGAATATTAATGGTGGTGCTGCAGAATGAATTATCATCCTTTGTGCCCAACTATTTTCTTTGCATCATATTTTTCTTAGCTGGCGTGCACTGTATGTAATTTGGGATAAGAATTTAGCTGCCTTACGTGCCAATGAAGTATTATAATGCCTTTTTGTATACTTACAAAACAGTGATTCCCAATACTTTTTCAAATGTGAACTCCAGTGGTCTGCTGTAGTAGTGTCTCATAAAAACTACTGTTAGGTAATTAAAGATTTTGCAGATCTGGAGGCTTGTTTTTTTAGTGATGAAGATCATGGGCTCCATCTATGTTATGAGGCAATGACATGTTTATGTTGATATCTGGCTACTGACCTTTTCCCCAGCTGGACCAGCAGCACCTGGGTCCCCAGATGGACCTGCTCGACCTTTTGGACCTTCTGGACCGTCTTCTCCTCGTGGACCTGGCTGACCAACTTCTCCCTAAAATACACCACCTTATAAATATGGAATGATTGCCTTCATGCATATATTAGAGACACTACCTGCAATTACTTGAAAATAAGTTTTCAGTAAATGTAAATAGAGATTAGAATCATAGAATCATAGAATGGGTTGTGTCGGAAGGGACCTTTAAAGGTCATCTAGTCCAACACCCTGCAATGCACAGGGACATCTTCAACTATATCAGGTTGCTCAAAGCCCTGTCTGATTTCCAGTTAGGAAAATACCACTGCTTATGTTCATTATATAAATGCAAATACATATAAATTAGGCATTGAATATTGCTTTCACAAGCGTAAGAGCCCAGTCACCTTGCCTGAAGGCGAAGAAGCTTAGTGAAAAGGATATCCCAGACTGACATTCTCTTCCTAACTGTGGCATTGTTGATTCACAAGAACCAAATCTCTGGCTCAAATCTGTGCATGTACAGGTAATAGAAATAATTTAAGCTACTAGCTTTTATTTTATTTTTGGTTTAAATTTATTTGTTCACTTCAGTGATCCTTTCAAAATAATAACACTTAAACTTTTTAAGAACATATGGGCTATGAATAAACGCTTACCCGGTCACCTTTAAGGCCCATGTCACCTTTAAATCCTGGAAAACCGTCTTCACCCTAAAAAAGGCAGAAATGCATGTGATGACTTTTAGTAATAGAAAGGATTTTTTTTTCTGCAGACAGAATAAGGAAATACATTCACTACAGATTAAAATAATTTGCATAGATAAAATGAGAACTTCAGACACCAGAAAATCTAATATGTCTATTGCTATTTTAGAGAAAGTATATCAGTGCACTATACAAAATGACTTTTTAGTTTGAAAGGTCCTGATAACAGCTGTTTAAAGCTGTTTAAAATCTGGTTAGAGACAATATAATTCTTCTGTTTTACTATGAATTATCTTGTAAAGTCCTTTCTTAGCTCCTAAGCTTTTTTTTGATTATCACTCTTTTTAATAAGGTCATCCATTCAATTAACTAAAAAATTGGTGGCAAGTTATTCAGTGTTATTCTTTTTGATAGCAGAACCTCCCTTTTAATTAATTTTTCTTTTAAATTAGTGTCTTAATAGTATCATGAGAGGAATAAAAAAATTGGCTGGTTTTGACATTTTAATAAAAAATAAAAAAGACATATATTAATGTTCGTGATATAAAAGAAGAAGAAGTCATTTCTACATAGTAGTTCGATGTCCGGCAATACTCAGCCTTGCCTACTCACATTGGCTGATGTGATTGAAAGAAAGTAGAAAAACCGATGGACATTGAGATTGAATCCATATACAGTGGCCAAACAGGTGCACGTTATTGTTATTCCTAGTGAGAATTACTTATTTACTGCCTAGTAAATTCTGGCACAGAATGTACTCCAAGCATTTTAATAGGTCTCCGTGCTGAAGTACAAGCAGACAGTACTCAGACAAATTTCATTTACACCTGTATAAGCTAGTTCAGATACAAACAGAAATCTCCAGAGTTGTTCAGTGGAGGCGTTCATGGCTTGCTCCAGCATAACTGGTCAGCTTTTGGTTCCCCCTTTCTTGATCTAACTCATCATACAACTACTGTTCCAATATCCAGAGAGCCAAGATTATTGACTGCATTTTTATCTTAGTTGTATCCTGGGAGCAAAGGTCTTTGTGATGAATGAGCACATCGTAAAATGTTTTACTATGATGCTGTTAGGTTTTTTTATATGCTGAAGTAATGTTACTGACTTAGAATCTGAGTAATATTTGGACTGTCAATAAAGCCAGGAAAGAGTGATACTGTGCTCCACATTACTGAAAAAAATCAAGACGGGCTTTCTATTTCATCCTCACTTTGAAAAAGAAGTTTGCATTTTGCATTCCTGGGCCCACAAAAGCTTTATCTTCCCCCGATCAGCGACTGAGACAGATTGCAAGGCTAAAGCCATTTTGACTCTGTTCAGAAGTAGCCATGCTGCATGCAACAAATAACCCTAGAAAGGGTGATAGAAATAGATTTGCTAGTGGTAAACAGCTCAAAATAGGTAGGAGACATTAAAATAAAAAAAAAAAAATCAAACAAGGAAATACAGTTGCTCAATAGTATGTGTTCATGTAAAAATGATGCGGTAACCCATCGTGATTCATTGAAAAAAATACACTAAAAACCATTCTAAAAGCAGGTTTCCTATGCTTTCTAGATGGTGAAGCTAAGCTTTATACGGTCGTCTTATATTGCATAAATTAAAATTTCAAGGTGTTCTTTCTTAAAATTTAGAGAGAGGTGAAAAAGGTAGAGTGAAGACTACATGGAAAAAGCTTTAGTTGTAAAAGTTGCTCAGTTATGGCCATGGACAGTAATAATTATATGAGAACACTCTGCAACATATCAGCAAGGACTGACCATGTGCCAACTGCTGACCAAATGGCTGCCAAATGAACTGAAACTCTTCTTCAGCTTTCACAGTGAGGTTCCAGCTATTGAGATCTACAAGAGGTTGATTTTATTCCATGTAGGAGGAGAGAGCTGAATGCTCTATTTCCTCGTCTGCTGTTAACAACAAATAAAATACCTAGAGTTCTAGTCACATTTACTGGTCAGTACGGAGACGGACCTCCTCTGATACCCCTGGGACCCTTCCAGATCTACAGAGGCTTTCCTGAATGATCAATTTATTTATTTCTGTCTCTTACAGTGCTTTCCCCCATGTAACGGCATCTGAATAATTCAGCAAAAAAGGCCTGTGCAACAGACCTTTAAAGCACTGTGAGGGCAACCTATGAAAGATCTTTGGGTGACCTTTTGAGGTATTCAGTAGAGTTCAGTGTCTTCCTGCAACTGTGAGATCAATTGTTAGGAACACGGAAATATTGTGGAGATTATGCTAATCAGTATTCATTGATACACACATATATATACGCACGTATATTAAGCTTATTTATATGTGAGTCTGGTATTTTGTCCTAGCTGGATATTAATCACTCAGTAAGGCAGAAGAAAATCTGGTTTTTTGAACCATCCAGTCTCCACAGGTATTAAACACACTCTTCTTCAGCTTAGATTTAATGAGCAACTGTAAAATGAGTATGCAGACTGGACAAACTGTGGTTTAGGAAAGCCTGAAAATGTACAGCAGCTCTTGGCATCTGAGCCTGAAAGACAGATCTCTAGTGCTGAAATCAAGGCTTTTTGGCAAGACTGAGTCTTCTGCTTTAGAAATAGCTATAAATATATATGCAGTAGCCACCAGAGCCACAAGGCTGAATTTGCCTGTGTGGTCAGGAGGTATGACTGATGGTGTTTGTTACCTGTCTCTCATTCTGAGGGCTGAGGAAAGTGGGAATTCAAACCAATACCGGCTGTAGTTTCAGCCACTGCAGACCATCAGAAGTCAGTAGAGATCGCAGTAGTTGGTGCTTGCTCTAGTAAGAGCTCTACAACCAGAATTAATGGTATCAGGGGGATGTAAAAGCTTTCTTCATGTTCATATATATGCATCTGACTGGGGCTGTCCATCACTTTGGCAAAGCCAAAGATCTGGGACAAAAATACCTGGAACCTAGAAAGCCATTGAAAGATGTACACAAAAAATACAAAATCTAGCCTACAGCACTATCAAAACAGATAAAATAATACTATTATCACCAGCAATCTCTCTGATGCACAAGCTTCTCAGTATCCACTACAGTATCTATCAACAAAAGAGGGGATGTCTAATTCTCTACTGAGGAGCACCTTAGAGAGAAGTTACTTAAACTGGTGTGAAGAGGATCCAAAACCATTCTAATAACTGAAGGTTTTATATTCACTTTGTACCAGTGTAAATAACCATGGAGGTCACTGATTTATGAATTGGGCTTGGTATGTCCTTAGGGTAAGACAAAAATAAACCCACTGCTGCAAGAGAAAACACACTGCAGTGAAGGAGACGGAAGATGTTGCAGCGAAATAAGGAACACAGAAAAAGGGAAAGGGATTAAACGCAGTCAGATTTACCTTTTCACCTTTGGATCCCTTGAGACCACGGACACCATCAGCTCCCTAAAGAAAGAATATAAAGAATTACCCACATGCATATATTCAAAAAGGGGTGGGGGGAGGAATCCGGTAATTAAATCTTACCTTTACACCACGAGGACCTGGATAGCCAATGGGACCCTGAGGACCTGGAGGCCCCTAAAATATATTGGAGTAAAGAACCTTTGTTTGTACAGTACTTGGTTAGCAAGCAGTTCTCTTCTGAGTCTAATCCTTGTTCTTTCACTATAACGCAGCAGTCTTGCGTGAGACATCAAAATAACACTGGGCTGCCTGCCACTAAGAAAAGTCATGGCATCACAAAGCACCCTTCAATGTCACTATAAAACTATTAATAAAATTATGAACTTGGTTCTACTTGAATATTTGGGAAACGTCTATCCACAATATAAATTATCTGGAACAATGGCAACTGGAAAATGTAATAAACAAACAAAAACAAACAAAAAGACGCCAGTTAGAAACCAGTGGTGACTTACTGGAGAAAATTTATATGTTAATTATGATGATGACACAAGTCAAAAGTAGAGATCAAAATAATGGTAATAATAAAAATCACGGTCTTTAAAAAAAAAGAGATTCCAAACCTGAAAGCTAAAAGGCTCATGGTGCTATCACTACTGACCGGTGTCTGGTTGCTGTTATTTGCTGTTTGCTGAGCGTTTTAAAGACGCTTAACTTTGATACTATGCAATCTGCTGGCAGCGTCTAAAGAAACTGAGTTCTGTAAACAGTGGAAGCAAGGAAGCCTGGGAACACATGTCTGTGTCTGAGGCTGAGCTGCTTTGTTGATTCTCCGATGTCCGAGATGGACAGATAACAAAGTCTTTCCCTAATGAGGCCCTTGATAAGGTCTTTTTCCCCTTTCCAACTGTGTCTTTTCACAAGACCTTTAGACTGTTACCATCTCTGAGAAGTAAAATTTTCTATCAAATTTGCCTGAAATTCATCAATAAATTCAAAAGGCGTAAGGAACAACTGACAGGTGGTCACATACCTGTACTTTCAAAACATAAATGCTCTGTGTAAGCTGTATTTTCTTAAGAAATCAGGATAAAATCTACAAGCCTCCAACAGATAACAACATTTTGGACACATAGTAATATGCTGGTGTCAGTGGAATTGTACTTTCTGAAATGTCCTATTCATTCATTCATCCTATTTATCCAGAACACAACCTTTTAGTATTGCCACTGAAATCAGTACTGCAGCTGAAACTGATTTCAGGTGCTATAAAGGGTGCTATTCGGGATAAATAAGGGTCAATACTGAGCAAGCAGAACACTTTAAAGAGCCCCAAGACCCTTCAGTGCTTCATAAAGAAATAAAGAAATTACTTTTCACGGTCACTGACTTGAAGATGACCTAAAAAATACAGTGTGTATGCATGCATTTGTAAATCTTCAAAAAACAAGGTTCTGAAGAACCCTAGTGGGTACTCTATACAATGGAATTGTAAACTCAAACTATTTGCAAGTTATTTATATTAAATGTATGCAACTTTTATTGATTGCCATTCGGTCAACCCCACAATCAGTTTTACTTTAAAAGAGTAATCTCTATTTTATTTAGAAACTCTGTAAGATTATGAACATAATAAATATGTTTGCACACAGATGCTTTGAATGCGTTACGGGTTTTCTATTATCTTCCTAAATAGTTCTTGGAGCAACAAATGTGTCATAAAGCTGAAAAACTGCCAAAGGTTTTCTTGAAAGCTATGTAAATAAATGGAAAAGTTTTAAAACTCACCAATGCACCTTTATCTCCAGACTGACCCTCTTTGCCAGGATGACCCTGATTTAAGAGAGATGTATCTGATTTGGAAAATACTCATTTTTCAGTAGTGACATTTTATTATAAAACCACAATTATTTAAACACTTGAATTTCAGGTCACTAATCACCCTTATTCTGTATTAGAACACACACACAGAATTTTGAGGAAAGATTTTCCTTTCGATACTGATGTAATTTACATAAAAAAGGAAAAGCTGGACGATAGTTATGTTGCTGTTAATGTTTTTAGGAATATCCTGATCACCCCTTCTGTTTAGTTAATGTTTCAGCAGTAAGAGGTTTTTAATGCAAGACACTCTCAAATTTGATTTCGAAACAAGCAGGGTGATTAATATTACAGCATGAAGACATTCCTAAAATTATTTAAAAGATTATGGAATTTATTGCAGAAGCCAATAGAAGGCTGATCTAGTTTTAACAGTCTTTGTTTTAAACTGTGACTTGCTTTTAAAACAAAATATGTTTACGCCTTAGTCTTTCTTCTATATCACTGACGTTAACACTGCAGCGCTCAAAACATTAACCGATCCATTGTTTTTCTTTCTTACAAAATTTACACTAAAATTCTGCAAAATTTAAAGGCAATTTAATGAAACTAAAGGTTAATAGAAGATTATTGTTTATGAGAATCAGTCAGGAATCCTTTTGCTATTGATGTTCATCAGTCTTATTAAAGGAGCATAGTAAATGTCTAGTTTTGCCAAGCATGTGGTCCCACATAACATGTAGCCAGTTACTAGTTACTAAAACCCTTTATGTTTTGGTGTCATTGACCTCCCAAAATGTTTTCAGTGTGTCAAATATGATATGACTTTGATGTGGCTGGTAATCTTATATGACAAACCCCTGGTGCTTACATTCCATTTTCTGGCCTTGGAAAACAGTTTAAAATATGTTCTTTATTAAAAGAATTATTAAAATAAAAAGTATTTGATACTTGCTTACCAGTGATTGTTAATTTTCCTTTAAAGAGTTTGTCTTACTAACATTGAGTATTTGTTACTTGTTTTTTAAAACGTACATGTCACTTGTTCAATCCTAATCTCCTAGAATATGCTTTCTTCTGTACAAAATTTTAAATCTCCATCCAGTATCAGAGGTCTCTGTAACATTAAATGACTTTAAAAGTGCTGCTATTAAAGAATGTATTTGTATCCCTTTAGATTTCCATTAATTCCAGTATAATACACCACTTTTAACAATGTCTTGCCTTCAAAATAGGACATTTCCTCACATAGACGTGAAATGAAATAGCATAGCAAGAATTTTCCTGATCTCCTGGAAAAATGCTCTTGAGCTTTCACCTGATCTTAACACAGATATCACGGGAGCAGTTACAAAGCTCATTGCAATCAGGAAGGTACTGCTCATTGCCTTCAATCTCTAGTGTAATTCTACGGTTGTAAATAGGTCATGTCAATTAGAATGGACTTAGTTTAACCTGCCTCTCCTCGTCTGAACAAACCTACTTGCGCATGAGGGAGATAATTTTGGTAGGTGTACTGGGTCTGGCTGGGATGGAGTTGATTTTCTTCATAGCAGCCCATACAGTGCTGTGTTTTGGATTTGTGACTAAAACTGCGTTGATAACACGCCGGTGTTTTGGCTATTGCTGAGCAGTGCTTGTACAGCATGGAGGCTTTCTCTTTGTCCCATTCTAACCCCTCAGCGAGCGGGCTGGGGGTGGGCAAGAAGCTGGGAGGGGACACAGCTGGGACAGCTGTTCCAAATTGACCAGAGGGATATTTCATACCATATGATGTCATACTTAGCAATAAAAGCTCAGGGAAAGGAGAAAGAAGGAGGGGACATTCATGGGTATGGTGTTTGTCTTCCCAAGTTACCCTTACGTGTGCTGAAGCCCAACTTTCCAGCAAGTGGCTAGCCACCTGCCTGCAGATTGGAAGTAGTGAATGCATTCCTTATTTTGTTTTGCTTGCGTGTGTAGCTTTGCTCCACTTATTCAGCTGTTGTTACCTCAACCCATGAGATTTCCTGCTTTTGATCTTCTGATTCTCTCCCCCATCCCGCTGTGGGAGGAGTGAGCGAGTGACTGGGTGGGTGCTTAGCTGCTGACTGGGGTCAACCCACCCCAGTAGGAATATCAGGTACAGTCCTGTGCTAACACCTGATTGTCTCTTACAGCATTTCCCCCCTGCCTTTGAGGTTTAACAAGGTGCAGATTTTAAAATAATGCTTATGTTTGGAAATTAATATTGTTCCCAGCATGCAGAAAAGGATACGGGGGAAAGTTCAAATGTTTAGGCAATGATTCAAGACATAGACTTCCAGCTGGACTATCATTGCGTATTTAACATTCTCCAGGAAAATGGTACTTTGGCGGGTAAAGGAGATATTGTGAGAGCCCTGGGTACAATTCTGTATTTGTAATATAAGCGTCTATGCAGCGAAAGCCCTGCAGTCAGTCCTGTTGTTCTTATCCTAGCTGATAAGTCAGGTTTAAGAAATGCAGATTTAACCTAAAAGGAAAATTGTACGGGAAAATGGCATGGGGAGGAGAGAGGTGGTCCGAGAAGTCACACTGACTGTCTAATGGCTTTTGGTGGTATAAAAAGATGATGTTTTTGATGCAAGAAAACTAGTGTATATTAATGTCATGATGAACAACGACTCCATTTAAGTTTAATGCCTGAACTGTAAGCAATGCTACTCAGGTGGTTACACTCTCTGTTCACATGAGTGAACGCATCCTCAGAGCTAAGCTGAATTACTTAGCGATCACAAGACTCTAAAGTTTGCCTTAGGTCTGTCCCAGTGTAGACAATGAAAGAAGAAGCCCAAACACGTAATATGCACCTTAGGCCAGGAAGCAGAGAAAGATCTAGTCTATTCTATGTTTCCTCAGAAAACAAGTGGTGAGCATTTTTACAGATGATTTGCTTTGCCATACTGACATAGTAGGACTACAGTGAAACAGTATCTGGCCCTTTGTGTGTCCGTTCGGTTATTTACACATCCCTGCAGATGTTGCAGATGCATTTCATCATCTGGGACCACATTTTAAAAGCCCACAGCCATTTTTAGCAGCTGCTTCAAAAAAGTAATTCTCTTAGTTTTAACAGCTCAAAAGATACAGGGTGTTTAGATGGATTTTATAATGCTGTTGCCAACCAGGACTACCAGTGCTTTTACTCTCCATTTTCTTTTTGCAACACAGGTATCCAGAAATATTTATTACTCGGTAAAAGTATTTAAACATTCAAGGGATGAAATATTTGGTTACTTACAGGAGGCCCATCAGAACCAGCAAGGCCAGGAAGGCCGGGCTTGCCTTGAGGTCCCTAAATGCAGCAACAGAGACACATCTTAAGGACAATAGCGAACATTATATCATTTCCTAGGATGATGGAGGATCATTCTTGCTGAGGACTGGTATGTCCTAAGCCAGCAAACTACCTTAAATCTTTTTAGTATTTTAATCTCTACTAAAACAACTGGTGCATCCACCCCAGGTGTAGAGTAGCTATCAGAAAAATAATAATTAAAAAAAAAAACAGGAAAGAAAAAGGGGAAAAAACCCCACCCATACCCAATACATTTAACTCTTAAGAGCTAAGGATATAAAATGTAGTTATACCTAAATCCCTTGACATGGATATCAGAGATAAACCAAAAATATAACAAAACGAAACCCAAGAAGATACTATCATACAATACATAAGTGCAAGGCCAGTTCTTACAAACTTTAGCCAATACAAAGCACCCATATTTTTCAATGAGGTGCTTGCCTGAGAACAGGCTTCAGGAATCACCCTATGAACACGCACACACACAGCACAAGGTGGGGAAGAATTACAAAATTAACTATTATTTAGAATTTCAGGAATAAAAGGATTCACCGTAAGAAAGATACCAACAAGATCAAGACGCAAAGAGTACAGGTTGCAGAACCCCAGCGCTCATAGCTGAAAGGCATGGTACGTCTTTGCGAAAGCCTCTGGAATGCGTATATTGTGGACCTAGCCCATTTTGCTAGAATAATACTTCTTAGGCACACAGGCAGGTAAAAAGCATGTATATTGCTTCCTAAAATCTCCTTCAATTTCTCCTAAAGTATATACTAAACAGTGAAGGGGAGCAAAATCAAGGAAAAATCAATAGTGCAGGAATTCAGCGAAATGGGGAGAAAAGTAAAATTAGTGTAAAATTCAACAGTGACATTTTTGAAATTAACAGAAGACATATTTCAATCCACAAGAACATGTACAGATAGATCAGGAAAAAAACACCAAGTGACACCACAGTATGCCAAATACACTGCAGAGTTATGTCAAAATATAATCCTCTAAAAAAGAGAACAGAATCAAACTTGAGTAGGTAAAACTTTCTTATAAAAGAGATTAATAAAAATAATTTTCACAGCTTGCTGTGAAATTAATGAACATACAAGTACACACTGTTTAATATCGTAGATGGGATTCTGAAGCTAGTAACAGAAAATTAATCCAAAATAAAGGGAGGAAATCATGCTTGTGAAAATGCGTACATGAGCGGAAAGCCAGGCCTCCATTGGTTATTCATTTGCTTGATGGTTTCAGGAAGATCTGCTAATTTTTAGATCTTAGGTTACTATTCTGTAAAACATAGCAAAGCCCTTAAGCACATAAGCAAGGTTGTTGCACAGGACTGACTGTGAAATACCAGAATAATGCTGTAACTTACTTTTTCACCAGGAGGTCCAATAGGACCTTGCGGACCAGGAAGCCCCTATTAAAAAGAAACCAGTGTGAGAAACCAGGGGGAACAATATACATACATTCACCCTACTAAAGGTCCCTCATTAATCTGTTTAAACACACTGGCAAATATAAGTGGCTTTTTTTCCCCCCTTACGAGTTAGATCAGGAGTTTTGTGTGAGCCTTTTGCACAAGCCACTATTTTGGCAGTAAGTCTGTAACAAGATCCTATTCAGAACCCTCCTCCAGGTGTGGCCGTTCCTGCTGCATTCCAGGAACACTGAATGAGTCATTTTTCTCCTGAATGAAAAATCCCTCTGAAAGCTTACTTGAAAACTCTGCTCCCACTGCCCTCGGCACATTTGCAGCGTTATTTATAAAATCCTTGAAGCTTTATCAGTTTTGCACATGAAAAGCTAACCTTTTAGTAATTTCCATTTATTAAACATTTGCTGCACATTACATCGTATTTCTTGAGAGTTATTTTACACTTACTTGTGGGCCTGGGATTCCTTGCTGACCAGGAGGTCCTGGTTCCCCTTGAGGACCCTACCATGCAAAAAAATACCAGGGCATTAGGTTTGCATTTCTGCACTACAGATCTTCATTGTCAGGACTAAAAGGAATACAAACTCATCTTTGTTTCTCCCTCTTTAAAGTCTACCACCAACTTTCTATCCAGTATGATATTTTTTCATGCTAATGAATATCACGGCCTTTTCTTTAACCGAGAATAACAGCCCACGCATAGGACCTAAGCACTGGAGTCCATGGTGCTAAAGGAGCTTGAGAGAAAGCATGGTTAGGCCTTTTGGCTGAAAACTAAGTAATAGAAGGCTTCTCTTTTCTATGTAAGATCATAATGAATCTGAATATTTTGACGGAAAAGTTTAATTAAATGGAAGGGATGGCATAGCAGCAGGGACGAGAGAATGTGAAAAGGGTTCTTAGAATCCACTCCCTTTTTAATTCCCAGCTTACTTACTCACCATGTTTCCTTTTGGGCCTGAAGGTCCATCAATACCTGCAATGCCCTACAACAAACAACATAAACATGAGCCACTTTCAGTGGACTTCCATTTTTCTTCTGGAAATTGCAAATACAAACCAGTTCATACGTACAGGTTGTCCAGGGGGACCAGGTGTACCTCTGGGGCCAAGTAATCCCCGCGGACCCTGTAGGAGAAGAAACACTTATTAACACCTGCATGACTTTTTTCTGAACAAAGAGAGGCCCAGGAGCAGGACTGGGCACGGAATGTCGTAAGGAGTAGGAAGGATGAGGGGAAGGCAGCATGGGGGTTGAGGGAGAAAGAAAGAAAGGAAAAAAGGGAAAAAATCACTGATAACAGATTCTCCTGAAGGCCACCATATGTCTGAACAGGATGTCAGTAGAAGGGCAAGCTTTGATTTAGCTGCTGTATGGTCATTTCAGGGAACGGTAGGAGATAACTATTTATATTTCCTGGTGCAGAACATTGGCACAGCGTCTTCCACTGAAGTTTCAGCTGTGTCTTGGCCTGAAGGTCTGACCTGAATAGTAGCATACATGTTTGTATTCCTGTCTTTAGAAAACGTGACGGTCTGTCATACTCTCTACTAAGTGTAAAACGGTGCTTTTATCTGTAGCAAAGATCCAATAAATAATTAAAGATTACTAATAATTTTATTATAATAAATGCAAGGCATTCTGGAAACCAAAATCAGATTTGTTCCTCTTACCCCTAAAGAATTCCACAAAAGACCAAGGGCTATTCTCCTAAATAAGGTGAGCAAGATTCGGTCTATAACATAATCTTTTGGCTTTATACTATGTAAATGAATATTAGTTTTCATCATTTGTGTCACCATTCATGTCACGCTGCTAAAGTAGGCAGGACCGAGTCTCCAGTCTCCTCATGTATGATACAGTCACAAATCACTAACGCTCTGACTGTGTAGCGACTTCCTCCTACTTTGCGAGTAGGCAGCAGTATGTCATACATTTAGGGTAAAATTCCCCTTTCCGAGGCTTGATTTCTTGCCTGCAATGCAGAACTCTGCTCTGCAGTGACAGCACCTGCAGAATTCCAACTGACAGCAGTGGAAATTCTGTATGTGAAACAAGTGTAAAAATACACAATGAAGCACAGTAGTGTGAAAAAAGAGGAGAAGCCAGGCCTTATTGTCTAATAAGTAGATGTTTGGAAAACATTTTCAAAGCAACAGGGGCTTGGTTATATTCTCATGCAGTCAAGGACTGCAGTGACTGATTTTACACAATAGGGTAGGAATTAGCTTTTGTGATTCTGGAAACTGTGTATACTTGGCTGGATATATCCCTGACTAAATTCTAATCCTGTAAGTAGTGTTTCACCCCTAAAAAACCTGTTCATTTGTTTGCTTTTCAGCCAGAATCAGTACTCTCTCTATACACACACACACAGTGATTTTTATACCTGGAATTCAGAACAGTTCAATAGAAAGGAAAAAAATCTGAGAGTGACTTTCGTTTGTAACAGAAACAGAAGAATAAGAAAGCATTGCTTACAGCTTCACCTGGGAGACCTCTTGGTCCAACTTCCCCATCTTCT
Source organism: Aptenodytes forsteri (assembly GCF_000699145.1). NCBI lineage: Eukaryota > Metazoa > Chordata > Aves > Sphenisciformes > Spheniscidae > Aptenodytes > Aptenodytes forsteri. Next base: position 3,837,288 of record NW_008795702.1, on the reverse strand, counting down.
CCCTGTTTTTGTATAAAGGGAATAGAAGTTTTGGAAAAAAAGAACAAGTATCACGACTATATTCTCATTACATGAGGATTCACTCTAGATTTTACTGTGTAAATAGAGACTTACTCTTGATCCATCTTCACCAGGTAAGCCAGGTGGTCCCTGTGGGCCACGGTCTCCCTGTAGAATAAGGAAAGTCATTAAAATAATACATCTGCTGCTGGAAACAATAATGGATGGGAAGGGAAATGAAAACAAATGTGCTAGCTGAAGTCTGATGTGTCAAAACATGTCGACACAATGAGACAAATCTGTAGGTCAGAGTACTCAGTAAAGTCTTTTATTACATTAGTATAAAAACAAATGAACATTATTGAAACAATGAACCATTTGTGTTTGTAAAATTTCACTCTGTAACTATTCTTGGCCCCAGAACACACACAAACTACTGCTACAAAAGGCAGCGTTACCCACATTTTTCTTTGTCTCATCAGCACCTTCCCCCTCCCTCTACACAATGTGTTACTGCCAGTAAAATAAGGAATGTGTACATGGGTCAGAAGTTAATAAACCAATTGCTGGGCCCTGGAATATACACGGTGAAGTGCACTGACCACCTTTCAGGACCACGCACCCTGGCACCAGTCATTGAGAGCCTTGAGATTGATTTGTCTGAAGCTTTGGAAGGCAGCCAGACTTCCACACTTCCCCTCAGAGGCTGGGGCTTTTCAAGTCTATATATGCAGAGCCTCAGTAGATTCTGGACCATACATTTAGGATTTATTTTTCTTTCCCCGTTTCTAAAGAGAACTAGTGTGCTGCATCGCTTAAACACCACTGACTGACCTCTTTCTGGGCAGCGGGTTTTTAGACTGTGACTTCCTTCTGGCATTGGACAACAACCAAGTATTCATGCTGTTTTCCTTAATTTTATCAGTGTCTCCAAGGAGCCTGACCACTGCTGTGGATCCTAGCAGAGATATATGGAGTCACTTTTTAATGGCTCCATTCTTTACTCTTTCAAACTTTCCTAGGGAATTTTAGGTAACTTGCTCTCTTACCCCAGAGCTACATAATATTAGAGATGTCAGGATTTTATTCTACTGCCTTTCTGTCCTCTAGAAGTTGGAACCGGCATGGGAGAGAATGAAATTCTATGAACTGCACTTTCATACCTTTAAGATGAATTAGTTCACCAGTTTCTATATTTTGCTAAGTTTTGGAACTACTCTACGTGATCTGCTGGTAGAGCATTTGCTTTTCTACAGGCTAAATGACACTCCTGAAAGATGACACATGAGACACCTGATCTGTGCTCTGGCTTCCTATTAATATTCAGGTGAAGACTGACTTAAGCTTTCAAATATTGAAATAGTTCATCCCCTCAAGGGCTACCTTTCTTCTCTTGCAATCACATGGCACTTAGAGTTAGATTAGGAGCTTGCATTCAGTGTCCTGGTATTGTCATGCAGTAAGACCAAAACCTCCTGTCATTATCAGCATTCTCACTTCTTCAATTCTCTAATTCTTTCCTTCAAATCTTCTGTTAAAGCCTGAATTTCTTTTTCCTTAGACCTTTTCTTCTAGTATATAGTGTCTTACTTTTATACTGGATAAGAGTTATGCATCTAGTAAATCTAAATAAGAAAACTTCAAAGTCATAGATATCGAGGCTAAAAGGGATATTACACCATATGGTCTGATCTCCCTTACACTGGAAGTCAGAGAATCTCATCCAGTAACTCCTGCCTGACAACTGGTGTTTGACAGAGGCATAACCTCACAGAGACAACCAATTTGCAACTCATAGTTCAAATATGACTAATTCTAAAAGTAGTCCTAAAACTTCTACTCTAAAGTTATGGGTTTTTAACATCGATTCTCTTACAGCTGAAACATAACTACAACCAAAAAAGTGTTTCTCTTGTCTTTCTTTCTGCGCTCTTTATTGCAAGCCAAAGAGAACTGAATATTTGTGTTACATGCTGTCAGTATATATGAATCCGAAGAGCTACAGCTATCTGATCTGGCTTTGGACTGAGCTGCTTTCAGAAAGATCATAGTTTGTACTTCTACAGAAGATTTCCACATAAACACGAGAATGCAGATTTTTAAATACTAGGATGAAAGAAATGATGAAAAGAAGTCATTATTTTCATTATGATTTTGCAAATTTTAACCAAAACTTATTATTGTATTTTAGTTTTTTTAATTTGTTTAGGAAATACGAAACAAATAGAATATTTGCAAAAAAAAATATTAATTTCTTTATGACTTGGAAGGTCCCACAGACAGACAATTCTAGTATTCCAGGTTGGAAAGCAGACACCCATTCCCTGACTGAACCAATTTCTGCTCAGCCTTTAGAGTGAAGCAGTGGCAAGAGCTTAATGTCTAGCCCCCTCTGCCGGTCACCTGCTCATCAAGCCGGATTTCAATTACGTGACGCGCCGATTGCTTTACAGTCTTCAGGTAAAAGGGAATGATGAAAGAGGATCAAGACATTTCTGTATGACACTAGAAGTTCTTTTCCCATTGCAAACAGAACTCAAAAGAGTATCCTTAGATGCTATTGCAAAGAACTACATTACGGGCCAGTAGCCAACGCAGTTGAGATTTTCTGGGAAGTGCCGCAACTGTGCTAACCCATTGAAGGGTGAGAGCTATAGTCATTCCTTGGTCATCAAGCTTTAGTACATATGGGAATGGTTCTGATGACAGTCCCACTCACTGTTTCTTTTATGGTGCATTGCACTTACCAGGACAACAGTAAGGGAGGTACATTCAGTAGAGTATGTTGTTACTAGCATCTACATTAGGGGTATAATTTAAAGCAGAAATCCCCTGCTGTGATTATTTCTACACTTCGTAGGGAAAGATGCGGTCTCATCCTACAGATTGGTATGACATAAGAAGCAAGTACGTTAGTTGTTTTAAATATTACTTCAGGTTTTCCTAACTTATCTGACCTGATTCTGATCCTTCTTTAAGCTGCAGCTGTTGGAATAAGCCACACTAAACAATTCAGTTTGCAATTCAAATATTCAAATGCATTTTTCGAGCAAGCTTCTCAGCCGGTTAAAATTTGCCATGCTCCTGATACAGAAACTTCATGCTAACTTCCTTTTCCTATTACTATTTCCTTTAACAATCACTTTAAATCCAACAGGCAAATTCCTTAACTAAGAAAAATTAGAGAAAAACCTAGCTGAAGATATGATCTGAATTCTGAAAATATATTTAAATCATTTATATATATATATATGAATTGCTGTCTATTGATTGATATTACTGAAATGTTTCATGAGGAATACATTACCTGACAATATAATATTATTCTGTAGTGTGAAAAGCTGACATTCTGTTTTATCTTTCCCCATAGTCCCTAGTGCTATTCTTAACGAATAGTGCGTTATTTCTGTGACCGTATCAATTTGTTGTTGTATAAATACACGTTGTTCTTACCCTGTTACCTTTGTCACCAGGGAGGCCAGGAAGACCATCAAATCCTCTGTCACCCTAGGAAAGAAGAAATCACAGCTTTAGGAAGTGACTATTACATCCTGTATTACTTGGAATAAATTGTGCTTTCCCTCTAAAAGTTAATTTCTACCCTTGGTTATATGTACACTTTTGTTATTGAATGAAACACATGGAAGGGAGCACATAGATCAAACTCACAAAATTTGCTTCTATGCATTAAAGCAAGAGAAGATGCCACACCAACTTTTTCACTGTGCTGCAACTATGCTGTTTATAAAAAGAAGTCTACGTTGAGATGAAAAACTTGATTCCAGCTGCACTTTGCAGTTGCAAAACTGACTTCACTATTATTGATACTCTGTAACTAGAAAATGACTCAGAGGGATAGGAATCATGCCTCAAGAATCAAGTTACTTTAAGGTCAGACTACGAGCCATTACCATTAATTACCATATTTTAAATGGATGATTCATTCTCAGCTCTTGCATCTGACCCAGCTATCTGAAACCTCAGTATTTTCTCTTGAGAGAAGAATTTTGGGTTGGCCTGGAAGAGGCTGTGGTACCTACATAAAATCTGTCTAGCCCATTCCAAGACTGAAATAAAGTCTTAGGTGTCATTATTATTTACCTTTGCACCAGGTTCTCCTGGCATTCCCCTTGCACCATCAGCTCCAGGACGTCCCTGCAAAAACCCAAAGGGGCAAACATTTGAAAATGCAGTGGAATCAGTTAATATTTAAATATCTTTAAATAGAAACTATTTACCCGGAGCAGGATTGATCCATATGCTACCTACCCTTTTGCCAGCTTTTCCACTTGGACCAGGGGTACCTTGAACACCACGAGGACCCTGAATTTAAAAAGTGTAATTCTTAGGATCACATTCATGTCAGCAAAAAGCTAGTTAAACATCTCACCTTAGGAACAAGATAAGATTTTTTATACACAAAACTGCATTTTTTCCCAGGAGATGGATTCTGGTTTCCAAATTCCCATTAGTTTTAATAGAACATGGGCATCCAAACTGGCCTTAGCACCACCAGTCTTAATACTAGTTTTCGTGAGATGGCACTATACATGGCATAATTGGTCCTTTTAACATAAAAGCTTCTTACATTCTTTTTATGGCTTTGAAGATCTCAGTCCTGTGGTTTGAAAACCCTTCTTCCTCTCATGCCAAAATTATTTTAGTCACATAATAATTATTTGATGAAAACTAAAGAGTGCTTATTTCAGATCCCTCACTCATACACAAACATGAGTTGTGCTGGTAAACAGCTCACATGCTGACACATGCTTGACACAGCACGGTTTTAACTAGAGGGAGACCAAACTACCCCAGACTGAAAAACCTAATTCCACTTTTCAAACACATGTAACTTCCACTGACGACTGTGTGGGCATATGTTTCTGTGGAAGCTTTCTCATCCCCCACCCAAATGCATCTTCTTCAGGTGAAAATAGCAATGGTAAGGACTAGCCATCCAAAAATACTGAGTAGGAAGAGAAAAAATACTAAAAATGTAAGTAAGCAAACTGGAGGACTGACCAGCTGTTCAGAGTGCTTTTTTGTTTAACGGCTTTATTTTTCTGCTGCAAATATCCATGTGGAGTTTTAAGACAGGCACTTAATAATGTAGCAAATCCATGATACCACTTGAGATCTGGCAAAATCATTGTTCCAGAGACTCCTGTCATGATTTCTTTAAGAACCCCCTATTACCACTAAAAACATTTCAATGTGTTTCAGTGCTCTTTAACATCACTGCACAGGAGCTGATATAATAGTAAGCTGAGAAGAAAAGCATGCACTGATTCCTAAAGACTTATTCTTGCTATGTCACGTCTTTCTTGAAAATATCCTGTTGAATTACCAACTAAATTCAACCTCTCTCACCTTATGAGATCCGATAAAAGCAGAGCTCAAGGTCATCCAATTGCAGATTGACATATAATTATTTAACAGAGAAAAGAGCCTGAAGTGACAATATTAAAACAGGTTTTCAAGTGATGACACTCTACCTGTGATAATTGCTTTTTGTTATATATTGTTACTTTCATATTTCAAATCAAGCTACAGCATTTAATTAGGATAGTATTGTAAAAGCTATTTTTCTTCAATTGCACGCAGAAAGCATATCATTGATTGATTTCTTCTAAGTGGTACGAATGTATTTTTTTAAAGATAAACAAGCTCAAACATCACAGGCAATATTATTGTACCTGGGGACCTGGTTCACCACTTTCACCCTTAGCACCTGCTGCTCCAGGTCCACCCTTGATGAAAAAAGCAAAACATTTGTTTAAATATACAAAAACCTCTTTAAACGAAAGTTACTATCTATTTCTACACATTAATTACAGGGAGAAAAAACCAAACAATCCCTTATTCATTAGGAGGTGTGAATTCACCACTTGAATCTGCAGATATACCCCGATATATCATTGTCTAGACACTGGGCCTAACTGGGCCGAAAATCTTTCTATTACCAAAGAAAACTCTCACCGATTTGAATGGGATCAAATGTAACCCTTTGTTCTAAATTAATGTTTGAGAGCTAAATATGAGCAAGTCAGAACATAAGTCATGCAAACAGAGGTGCATCTTCTGTAGGGAAGGCAACAGAAATGAAAGCCACCTCTTTTTACCTTTATCTGTTTCTGTGTTGTACAGAATATAAGAGAGTCTTGGAGTTCAATCCAAAGATCACTGTTGTCAATGAAAAATACCCTGTCTAATCTTGTCATGAACTTCAGCGATGTTTTAATCAAGGTCTTTGTGCATCTGGCCCTGAAGAAGTGGAAAATCTATATAGCTGCATCTCTTTACTATCATTAAATGATGATACAGATTTTGAGAGTAAGTTTTACTCATTAACAGACCTAAAACAGATCTTCATCCAGGGTAAGATACTGTACATGGAATCTGGGGCAGAATTAGTCAAAGTAAGTTTGTGTTTTCTTAATAGTGGTCTCACAAAAATAGACAAAACGAAACAAAAAATCTCGACGTGCTCACAGAGAATACAGGCTCAGGGAAGGAGCATACTGGAGTTTACTATTACGGGCAAAAGAATTTTTGCATTTCTGACCTCTGAAACAGGTCGTGACCAAATGTATGTATTTAGTATGAAACGAATCTTGCAGACCTTGAAAAATTGATAATCCTCCTATATTCACCACAGTGACCATTCAAAGAAAGAAGTGGTCTGATGGCTTGGCTTAGTGCTGAGTCTAGCATCCTGGAGTGGAAAGATTCCCACTGACCTTGCAGGTATTGAATCAAGTCCTAAGCAAATTGAAAATCAGATCCTGAGCTGGTACTGGCAGTGGAGAGAACAGTGGAGAGAACAGTGGCTTTGGTAGGTGGTGACTGTCTGTTTGGGTTTCCCTGACGTAAGGTCTGCTTTTAATTAATATAATTGATTACATTTAATATCTGTAGGCAGAAATTTATTTTGTATTCTATGTTAATTAAGCACGTGAACTCCAGACTCAGTTGAAGCTAGACTGGGGCTTTGACAGTGCTGTGTTTAAGACTTTTAATAACTGATATGTTTCTAAATTGGCTACTAATAATTTAACAAAATACAATTCATATTAAGAGTAAAAGCTCCAACCTTTTCCTTCTTAAAATAAGCTGGGCACACAAACAATTGACAGACCAAGAATCTGTAGTTGCTTCTGGAACTGTAGGCCAAAAAAATTGCCAGGTCAAAGAGTTGGATTTCTAGAGCCTCCTGGTGGCTTAGAAGCAAAACAACTATTAATATTATTCATCTGTCGAACTTTGCATACCGAAATTCATGAAGGCCTTTAAAACGTGAAAGCATTGAGTATGAGGCCAGGTTCTGCCTCAGCTAAAGGTATACAACCCACTGTCAGTATTATACCAGTCTTCACAAGTGAATTCCTTGCTTACGGCAGTTCTATAGTTGTTCTGTCTGTATAGACTGAATGTTATCCTGCGGGTCTCTTGATTAAAATACACTGCTGGAAATAGCGTATTAGTTTGGTATATAGACCCAACATGTTTGACTGTTTGTAAGTACTGCATACCTAATCATGATCAATCAGGAGTCTGTGAGCCAAATTCTCTGCTTGATAGCAACTATTTACTTGGGAAGAATTACTCTAGAAAAGAATTGCTCTTGTATAGGTCTGCTTAAAAATATAAGTAAAGTCCAGGGATTTCAGTTTCTGGGGACCAAGTGAGATTCTGGTGGGATATTTAGCTAAAATTTACCTGAAAACAGTAAATTTCACCTAGATAAACAGACAGGGATCATGAGACTGGCCAATTTGGAGCACAGTATAATTTGGAACAGATTTTTTGATGCTATATGAAGATGAGGCAAAGCACTACCAAGCCATCCGAGAATACGACTCAACAACAGTTTTAGTGTCATGTAGCTTTCAAGAGTCACTGAGGAGAATGTTAAGCTGCTAGGATCAGGGAAGAACACGATCCAGAGTTTTCCTTATGCTCCCTAAAATATTCCTTCAACAGTATGTAATTATCTTATGTCCTCCTGGGTTTTCTTTGTTCATAAAAGTGGTCACTGGAGGGAATAGCAGAGAGCGGCACTGAGACAACCTTTCAGTTGCAATGTGCTGCTATAATTATACACAATGAGGTGGACAATAACCTGGCCAGTACTTTCTGTTGGTAGTAGTAGGATGCTATACTCATGTTTGTCCACCTGCCTCTCCTGCTTTCAAACTAACAGACACTGTACGTTAAGGAGGGTGAGGATGAGAGGGAAAAAGAGGAGGTTGGAAGGGCAGGACTTGATTGTTACTGTTCAGCTATGGGCTGTTGCTGAAGCATCACATTAAAGAGAGAAAGAAGCGCAAAAGAAGGGGAAGGAACCGTATTTCTTATACTACAGTCTCACCACTTCTAAGTTATTACCAAATCTCCACAACTGGGATGAGTGGAAGGAAACTACTTTGGAGGAAAACGCTATTGCATTCTGAGGCAAGTTTGAGTGGAAGGAAACTACTTTGGAGGAAAATGCTATTGCATTCTGAGGCAAGGAGAAAACCAGGTAGCCTCCAGCAACTTCTGTTGCTGTTTTCTATGTATGCTGCCATAGTTGTGACTGGCATATCTCTGCAGCCACTTTTTCTTCACACAATAAACCAACAGGAACTTGCTTCATCCTTTTCTCTTGGTTACCCAGCGATCACTTGTTTTCTTTTCTCAGTAGCACAATTGTATTCTTGTCTGTGTTTTACAATGAGATGCTTGTCTGATCTAATGAAAACTGCTAACATTACTCTTTGCGTCCATCACCATAATGACAATATAAATAAAAATCACAGCAGACATAGATCAAAATTTAAGAGGCCATATATTTGCCAACCTAGCTATGTCATCACATTAGACAAAACAACAGTTCCCAAATTAAGTGGATCTTTCAAAGATGGATGCTGTACTAACTGTAGAAGGGAATTTCACTCTACATCAGCGGATAAATACAATCACCTGGGAGAAATTTAGAAAAGACTAGTCTTCCAGAAAGCTTATGATCTTGGCTGCAGCATTTGTTATTTTATATCATGGTACAGATGCTTTATAATAGCTTTTTGAAAGATGGTAAATGCTAAATTACGCCATTTAGTGGACTATTGAGTCTGAAAAGTATCCATTTCCTAAAAGAGGAAATTGCAATCGCAAGATTGATCAGGTGGTTTTGGCTTGCTGAGCTTCCTACCTGGTTTTATTCTTTCAATGTGAGTATTGTCCTTTTGAAGTGTTTGTAGGGATCACAGAGGCAAACCTATTCATGATCAAAAAGTTGTTTTGCACGTCATCAGAAAAACTGTGGTGTTCCATGTACAGACTTTGTACAAGTATTAAGCTTTTTTAACATCCACAAGGCCATTTTCCAAGTCATTCGGTATTAGCAGTCAAGCTAAATTCAGGACTGAAGTAAAAAAGTACAATTCTTTTCGAAATCTGTATGGTTTTTAATTGCTTATAGGCATGCCTCAAGAACTTTTCAGATTCAGCTTAAATAGTGAGTCAAGGTCATTCTGCACACTCTTGCTTTAGTATCCCCTTCTGTAGAGTTTCATATTTACCACAAGAAATTTTGCAAATATTATTACAGAGATGACTGACTGTAGAGGCATATGTAGTTATTTACGTAAAACTATTCGCTAGTTTTGTAAGTCTACCAGTGTGCTCTATCCAAACACCCCAAAATCTACAATAAAAACTGATTCAGTATTCAGGTTGCATTGCAGACCTTGAATAAGAATACAAACTATGGCTTTAATTCCATCCGTTTCTTTTCAAATAAAGTAAGTATAAATACAGAGGTGTAGGCAAGGCCAGAATGAGATCCACGGCCTTGCGTTACTGTGTTCTTAAACCTGTGCTCCTGTTTTGTTTACATACCACGGGACCTGGTCTTCCAGTGAGTCCCATGGGACCAGGTGGACCTCTCATAGCAATCTGAGAAAACAAACAGAACAAAACAACAGGTATCATGAAAAAGCTGCCAGCCAGCATACAAATTCTATATTAATACAATTTCATAATGCATTAGCAAATAGCCCCCATCATTGACTCAGCTGTCAACAAGGATAACTACTGTGATGAGATGATGCTTAGAGCTCTTTACTTCCCATCCTGCATGATATAAAATGGAAATTTTTTTGGAGCTGTACCCTTGTGGCAGTTTTGTTTGCAGGCTCCTTGTGCTCACCCTAGCTTGCTGAAGAATAGCTTGTGCTTGAGCTTCCTGAGCTGAGATTGTTGGGCCCTTCTCACCATCTCCACCAAAGCGGAACTGCAAGTATCAAAACAAGAAAAGGATTCAGAATTTGTCAAATTAAAACCATGCTTGTTATTCGCTGCAACTGTGTAAACCACTTCAACGACACGGGGTCTCAGTCTTTAGTTCATTCCACTAACTTCAGAAGACTGCTGCACTGAGGCCACAGAATAAAATTGAAGTACTCATTGCTGCACTCCTGGACTGTTACTGCTCATGAAACTGCTAGCAGAAGCTTTGCAATGTTGCAGAGACACTAAGCTGCAACAAGAAGCACGGCTTTCCAAAGGTGTGGCATAGGCACGCTGGATATCAGGGCCATGAATCTTTCACTGCCCACAACAGTTTATTCGGTTTGCCTACGCCCAGAGCTGGCACGGTAACTGAGGTCTTTCTCCTGCAGTCATATTATTAGCCGAATGGAAGGATTTTTTTGGAAAGTGACGGAAAACGTATTGCTTTAAGCCCCCACAAATGAGCACCTGACTTTTTCTAAAACGAGAACTACCAAGCCTTCTATCATTTGAAAGGAGGCCAGGTGGTTTGTAGGGATCCGCGTAATGTGGAATCAAAAATATTTTTCCAAGCAAAAGTGCCTAAATTCGTTGTCTTGCATCCATTGAAAAGCTGAACCCATTTTGATGAATTCAAGCCCCACACATGATGATGAAGAGCCACCCATCCCACAAAAGGTGTCTCCCACATGTTACTTGGTGTTTTGAATGTACCTCTGTGACAAGACAGTCTACCACTGCTAGATTCGATTCCACCTGTTTACTCCTTTATACCAGGATGGCTCTCAAGCTAGTGAGCAGGTCATCTGTTATAAAAGGATAGTGGCTTCTCAGTGGGGTTTATAAATGTGGAAAACAATTCTGGACAGTGGTTAAAGTACTAGGCTGGAATTCGGGAGACGTGAAGCCAATTCCTTCCTTCCTGAGAAATTTCTGGTTTGACTTGGTAAATCGCTTGTGGTGAGACTCATTAACATCTAAAAATAAAGCTAGTGAGATTTTCCAAAGTGACCGATAGGTTAAGTATTAGTCCACACTTACTACCTTTAGTGGAGCAAACTGATAACAGCAATTACAGACGGAAGAATGATTTGGGAATAATTCCCCTGAGGACTAGTGGCATTTTTCCATCAACTAATTATTGGTAAACAAATATTTCTGTTACACAGCCAGCTGCGATAACAGAACTTGGTGCAAGCACAAGGTCAAAAACATTAGCTTATTTTAATAAACTTCCATTGATTGTTTCATAAATAGAAAATAAACTTTACAAAATCATCCTTTCCTCATTGATACTGATGGAGTCCTGCCTCCTGTATCAGAACTGCAGCAACTATAGCTCTGAGACTTTTTACTTACTTTGCTTTACTTACCAAAAATACTGCCCCTTCATTTACAGTTGGTTTATCAGTTCTCTGGGATGGTAGTACTCATCAGAGCTTTCACATACACACATACACTTAGGAATAATTAATTCCATGCATATAGTACTTTTCATACCACAAAGCTGCAAGATACTTTAACAGCTTTGGGCTTGTTCCTCCACCTGCTAAAACAGATGGTGTTTTGCTTTGACTCCAGTGGGAGCAGAGCTGGCTATGTGCATATATTTCTATTCAAAGGATGCACTGACTCTTCAAAGAGGACACTGAAGTCCAATTTAAGCATGGAATGCTTAAAATTCTCCATGTCAAGGAGACTTGAAAGCACACATGCCTGCTGGGAGTACATGCCCTTTATGCAACAGCAAACTCCTTGTTTAGGACATATAGTAGCAAATAATAGTTACTGTTGAAAACATAAGGAGGATTTCAGTGAGTATAATACATTCACGTAGGTTCCAATCTGGCAGCCATGCAGGAGCTAAAGCATATGTTTTCTTTGAGGAAAAAAAGGTACCATACGATCTTCAAATGCTTACACCATACTAGAAACTGTATCATCTCTCACCCAAAGACAAAATCAGATGAAAAAAGAAAACACCCATCCATTTCTCGAAACACGCTTCCTCATTTTGGAGGCTGGCTACCTTGTAATCATCATAAAACTTACCGGCAACATCAACATGGTACCTGGGGGACCTGCTAAACCATCAGCACCAGGGAGACCAGGGCGACCAGGTGGACCCTAAGAGAACAAAGGGATGAGAGAAGAACGGGTGAGAACAAAAAGATAGTCATATAAGATAAACCTTTTGAGTCACTCACACACACTCGTATTCATAATGACGCACTTGGAGGTTTAATATTCTCTCTGCAAATGGTTTGGGAATGTTATTCATTATTAGTGAGGTAATTAACGAACTGAGTTTGGGGAAGACATTCGGCAATAGGGAAGAAAGCTATTCTCTTTAATTATCTTACTTACAAATTATATTAAAAAAAAGGAGTACGGAGCACTTAATTACAGAGGCTCTGCTCATGATTTCATAGGCTGGGCTGAGCTGAGCTTTGCATTGTGTTCCAGTGTTTGCTTTACTTGATACAGAGAACTAACACTCCTGATGCTCTTTAAACCCTTTGAGTAGGCTTAATTTACAAAGGCTACATAAGTCCTGCAGCTATGACTCGAAATCTATATGAAATCTAATTCTCCCTTAGAGTTTAAAAAGAGCTAAACTTTTTGTGTAAGCTGGAGTTGAAGAAATGTACCATGTGTGTACGTGATGCTCCTAATTATTGATCCAACACGCTGCATAGATAAATACTGCCGTTGTGACAACCATCAGATTTACAATTGCACCTTTCCTCCCAGCAATTTGCATGCTGCATTTTTACTAGCTGAAGTCAGGGCAGGAAGGACCTGCATCAGGAGTGCTCATTTGCCTGCTGCATGCCTGCCAAACAAAGTACTCATTCACCAGAACGGCTCTCTGCAGGGTTGCAATGACAGACCAACAAACATCAAACTGTCTTAACGGGTTCCTTCTGCTGCTCAGGAGTTGAACAAAACAATGGGAATCCGAAAAATTTTCGTGTTTTTTCCCCTCTTCAAGAACTAAGATCAGTAGTCTGTAACTGAGTCTGTTTGAGCTCTTTTTTCAAAAAAGCCTGAAGCATTGAAAAATAATTCCCTACTAATAACAGACTACAGATAAATCTTAAATTATTACTAATTCAGATGTGAAATATTGAATAAAATGTTGTAATTGTTAAAAAGAACCATTATAAATACAGGGAGTTTTGAGTTAAGGTTAAAAATTAGAAAAATAATTAAATGCACTTGCAAAGCACCCAAAGAACCTTCACTCTGACCTGCAGTGACTTTATGCCATATGATTATGAGTCTTTGTGAAGATTAGAACTGAAAGATTAGATCAGAAGATGAAGATTAGATTACTGAAGATGAATCTGAAGATTAGATTAGTTTTCACTGTCTTCTTCCATTGCACCATTTTATGTGAGTGAAATTCATCCCCACCGTAAGCAAAAGTGGGACCACTTATGGTCCTCTCCAGAAGGGTATGTTCATTCATTTCTCAATTGTCTTATACCCATCATTAGGATTAGAATGATACAGTAATTTAGTACAGAAGCTGAAGCACCATAGGCAACTACAAAAAGTGGTGGATTTCTCAGCTAATTGTTCTGTAGTTCCACGCTTAAACAACATTCTCAATTATTCTAGGTATTAATTCGGGCTTTTTAAAATTAAGCAATGTGCTTTTCTTGAGTGGTAATTTTCTCAGAATGTTACTTTTCTAAACTTTTTACCTAAGACGAAAAGTAGTCAGAATAGTTATAGCAAGAGCTAGAGCCTTTATTCACATACACTGTTGTTTAAGTAAAAACCCAAACCTGTCCACATACGTTTAAAATTTGAAGTAAGACATGTTATTTCATTAGGATGGAATCTGACAGCAGAATCTGGTTGCAGAAATCTGTATTGTTCTCATGAGTTTGGTAACTCATTTCTACAATTATTTATTTGTGTAATGTGTCCTTTTTTATATAAAACATGAAGTCTGTTCCACGACAGGGACATGATGTGTTTAGTCAATTTTATAAGTTTAAATTCCAAAATATGTTGTTTAGTTAATCTTCAGGAAACAAATATGAAAGAAGTGTGGATGCTGACTTACTATCAAGGTGAAGCATTGTTGGAATTTTAATATTACGTCATTATTCAGTGAAGCAATAGCATCTTCTCAACATCTTCTATACACAAATAGAGCATGAACATGCTAGACTCGTCAGTAAACTATCACTCATAAAACTCAGGAAAGTTTTTTTGTAGCCTATTTTCCTCAAATAAATGTATTTAGGCTGTTTCAAAATTGTGTTAGTTATGGTGGTAAGAAAAGGCTTGTGAGAACACGTCAGACTAAAATAATAGCTTAAATTTCAGTTATATTCATGACTGGATAGGGTTCTCATTCAGTATGTTATTTAATATGGCCAATATATTCTGCCTAGATCATCTAAATATTATCCATCACTTTCAACATAACCACGTGTATTTTGATTCTGCAGAGCTTGTTTTTCTCTGTATCTCTACATGTTATAGCTGGTCATACTGATTTTTTTAAAACTCATTCAAATCCGTATGAAATGTTTGTACTTACTGCTTTATTATATTTTAAAATCACATCAAAACAGAGAAATATAGACAAATAGGAACTTAACTTTTTTCCTGTATTTACAGTACATATTTCTACCACTAAGGAAATGTTTATCCAGATTCTCAGTTGATTTGATCAGCTGAGTAAAGTTCCATTGAAGTTTCTTAACCTATGTGTATATATTTCAGATCAGGATCTAACGCGCTTACTCTTGTAGCAATTAGTGCAAGACATACCGTGAATACCCAGGATAATCTCTGTCGACTTACCCTTTCACCAGGGTCACCTGGAGGACCAACAGGACCTTGTAGACCTGGGGGACCTGTAAGACCCTATGGAAAATGAATGACATTATTATGCTGAATGGCAGCTTGCAGCATTTTTGAACTATTTTTTCTCTGGGAAGTTATGTTGGACAAATATTTGGATAAAATAATTATAAGGCGGTATACTTTTTTGTCTTACAAAGATTTATAGTCAACATTCAAAAGTTTGGTTTTCATGTGCACTCAGCCTGTAGCATGCCATCACTGAAAATGCTGGAGACGACCCTTTTTTACTCCCTTCTATAAATGCTAAGTCCAATATACCATTTGGGAACTATGATAAGACCAATATTAATTGCATTAACTCATGAATACCAAAGCACAGTGGACAAATCAAAGGCAATAAAAGGAAATTGTGATTAATCTACTTACAGCAGGTCCTCTTGGTCCCGGTGGTCCTTCAATGAGCATACCCTAGGGGGGAATGAAAAAAGATACTGAATTGGTTGTGTCTTGGAGAAAACTATAAAACACCTTTTTAGCTGAACTACTAAAGTCACTATTTCTTAGCGTTTTGATAAACTTTTCTGGGGATCTTCTCTCCACAGTTACTAGAATTGGAATCTGAATTGCTGCATGGCTTTAAAAGTGAGAAAGACTGCTAGGCTGGAGGCATCTCATAGTACTTGATTCAAAATATTTAGGTTTTTTTTAATGCTTTTCAAGGATTTGATGTGAACAGCTCTGGCTATTTCTATGTTGTGGGTCTTATAGCACCTCCTAGTTCCTTTTTTTGAGTGCAGACACTAGTCCAAATTCCAGGCCATGGTAAGACCTACGAATACATGATCCTCACTTGTACTTGGCTTTCCATAGGAAGGAGGACTGGACAAACAAGCTTGAAGCTAGCTGTAGTGAACTCCAACAATGTTGGAGATTGGCAGTGGATACCTCTTCAGTATTTTGGATGTAAACTAAATGTATCTTGCAATGGTTTAAAAAAGCCATGCATTTTATGAGCTAACACGCTCTGAGCTTCTTCACAGAACACGACTGAGAGGTCACAGTCTTGACTTGTAACTTGTTCATTATTGTAGTCCTTTAACTCTGGTGATCAGTAACTTAGCCAAATGCTAATCCTAGGGTCGGAATATTGAATTAAAAGGGAGCTTTTGGGTCACGGAGTCCAGACCTTTGATATTTAGGTAACAATAGCACATCATAGTATTTTATCAGGCTTCAACTTAAGCTAATTTTTTCCCTTGATATTTCTGTACCTAATTTTCTATGAAATAAAAACCAGATTAAACTTTAATTTCTATTTCGGTCAAACACATATTTGAAAGCAGTCCTTGAAAATTCGAGAAGAGTAAACCACACTGGCATTCAACTCCTGCTAGGTATTATAAAATGATTATTTTTGTATAATCTGTGTCTTCTTTTTAATTCAGTTACATTTTAGTTTCTAACTGTCAAGCATGACACTACAGTAAACTTTGTCCTACTGTAAAAGCCACTTAGTTACTATACTACTATTTAAAGATGAGAAAAAGTCTGTAAGCTACTGACCCATTACTGTGCTTATGACCAAGCTGTAACCTCCGAAGAAAGTATTTAATTAAACTTTTAGCAGTTTGATCGCACCAGCACAGGTTAAACATACAAGCATTTGTTTAACTTCTCAGAGGGACTTCTGTGCCCTTGTTGAGACCTGTAGTTACAGAGTTACCTGTGCCTAAGCGGGAAGCTATCTCTGTAAGTCTGTCCAAGACGTAGTTAATAAATGGCCTGAAGAGCAGATTGATGCTCTGTTTTCCTCTGCACAAGAAGATTCTCCTTGCTTTAAGGAACATGTGGTTAGTCCTTTGTGTAACCGAAAGAGAAGGCTGAACAGGCTACTGTCTGTTATCACTTTTACACCATCCACACTGCAGGTGATTGTTTCAGAGATCACGGATAAGGTTACTGTCATCCTATCATGAACAACAGGGTTTGATAATGATGTATCAACAGTGTACATATACAGTGCTAAAGGAAAACTCACCCACATCTGTACTTACAGGTTCAATCACAGCTGGTTCTCCCTTTTGGCCTTTTTCTCCATAAGCCCCGTGTCCAGTCACCTGGCCAGTAAAAACAGCCCCCAAAATGAAAATAAGTAGAAGGTCTAAGGACCTGGTACAATAAAGAACAGCAGCAACCTGTAACTGAAAGCTAAAGCTGGAACTGATCTGTGCTATGAAAAACACATCACAGGCACAAACCATATAAATCAAAAATATGTAATACATGAGAAATGGAAAATGCAGAAACTGCATGCATACTTTTCAAACTATTGGATATTGTCCATTTGTAGTTTTCCAATGAGATGCAATAGTTTGCATCCCGTGGTTTGCATTAGGACTTTGGACTAAGAATCTATAACTTCCGTGTGCAAGTCATAAAGTTGTTTCTTTTCTTATTTGAATGGACATATTCTTGGCAATTAACAGTGAGTCTTCATGGCTTTCTGAGTTAAGCAAGCCTAAAGTAAGCTGGAAAGAAAGATCCCTTGGTCCCATATGGACAGTACCCTTCAAGCTCCTAACTTCATTCATTAGACGTCCACAACGTGGATTAGTCTGAGAAGAGTCTATGACTTCATGGCATAAATGGGAAAGGTGTTAAGTGGCATGGTAAACATTAAATAGTATTTCATGGATAGCCAGTTATGCCTCCTAACTACATGAATTAGCATCAACTGCAAAATTCTTTTAGGATCAGCTCTACGGGAAGTTTTGGGTTCAGGATTAAGATAACAGAAGTACCTAAAACAATAGGTCAATAACACATGCTAGTGGCAGAACACAGACAGACTCAAGCTTCGAACAAAGAAAAAGAAAATGATTTTTTTTTTTTTCAAAACAGGACATATGTATTTTTCTTCAGAATTACCTCTCTTGGTTGCTAACATGTCCACTGCAAACTAGAAATTAAATTCAGCTCTTTCCAGAAGAAAATTTGAAATGCTTTTTTATTTCAGTAGAGTTATTCCATGTTTACACTAAAATAGCTGGGGATTTGAAAATGTTAAGGATAATGTTACAGTATTTCAATATGAAATATTTTGGAAAGAAAAAACAGAGATATAGGTTCATGGCTTGTGCATTTTGTACTGATTTATAAAGGCACAGATCTCACTAGTAACGATGCAATAGTTCATAAAAATCAAGTAGCAAGAGGTATAGATAAATATGTTTTATTATATTAATGAAAATTGGTTGTAAAAAATCACATCAGGTCTCCATCTTTGGAAATATTGCCCCTTTTTTGAAAGTTTCCAGGTACTGAGTACTTTTCACCTTGCCTTTTTTAACAGAGGTAGAACTTCACTTGTTCCAAATACATCCATATGTCAAAGGAAAATGATATGATATAATCTGGTTCAGCAGATGAGAGTTGTAATAAAGCTGGCACAGGTCAGAGCCTGGGTTCTAATTCAAGCTTCCTGACTCCTTCAGTTCTGTAGTAAGGCATTTTAAGTTGAAATTTACACCAGGGGATAGAGTCTACACAGTCATTTGCTTAATGCAGGCACAAATGGTGCCTTATGGGCTCTTTGCTTTGCAGATAATCTGACCTTTTCTGTGTCATTCTGCCACAGTGTCCCCATCTGTGCTAGAAGGAAAAAAGTAAGCTTGTATCACATTGCATAGATAAGGATCATTAAAAAATACAATGACCCCAACAGGGTTTAGAAAGGAGTGATAAATGAAATACAGAAGCATGGGTTTCAAGGTTGGCAGAGAAAAGCAACCTCACAGCATTTGCTGTTATTTCTTGGATCCTTTGTAAACTGAAGTTTGGAGTTTCTGAGGAGAAAATAAAGATAAGACTGAGCAAATACTGCAAACAGAATTCTCCTTTCCTACTATATTCAGGGCCTTCCCAATTAAAAATCCAAGCAGGAATTATTTTGCTTCCAGTCTTAGTCACAGTAATTTTCTTTGCAGCTTCCACAGTCCGGTAAACTGGTAAACAAGGATCTTGGCACAACTAAAGGAAAATTAAAGCCTTGCTCTTAAGCCTGTGATTAAGTCAGAGGGAAAGAGAGAGCTATAAAACACAAAAAAGAGCATGATTCACAGGATCCACCATGTCATCCTATCTTTCTTTATATATACTGATCCGTTAAATCACTCCTGCAAGGTCATAAACCTGTCACCATTGACTAAGCTTATTTTCATGAAAGGGTTCAGACCTTCACCTTCCCACTCATCAACTTTCTCCTTGGAAAGCAGCAGAAGCCATAGGATTCTAGACACTTATATGCATTTCAACTTCTTAGGGTAATCATATAAAAATATTAATTACAGTACTTGCACCTGCATTAGAACTTACATTCTTTCCAGCTTTAGCTCTAGTTTAGAAAGATTTTTAAAACTGTTCATTTTATCATTTAGTTTTGGAATTCCACCTCCTCTTTCCATTCCCTCCCATCTTCAACCCTCCCTGATTCCCTTCACCAAAAGAGACAAAACCCCTGCATTTAATAAAAATAAAAAGTTCAGGATTACTAAAACAAGAGGATGGGCTTGATCCAAAGCCTATCAAAAGTGAGAATATATCTAATACGTACAAGGAGCTCTGGATCAG
The DNA here is from genome assembly GCF_000699145.1 of Aptenodytes forsteri. Lineage (NCBI taxonomy): Eukaryota > Metazoa > Chordata > Aves > Sphenisciformes > Spheniscidae > Aptenodytes > Aptenodytes forsteri. Next base: position 3,817,551 of record NW_008795702.1, on the reverse strand, counting down.
GCTCTGTACAGTTCTGAGACTTTTCATGAAAGGGTTCAGACCTTCACCTTCCCACTCATCAACTTTCTCCTTGGAAAGCAGCAGAAGCCATAGGATTCTAGACACTTATATGCATTTCAACTTCTTAGGGTAATCATATAAAAATATTAATTACAGTACTTGCACCTGCATTAGAACTTACATTCTTTCCAGCTTTAGCTCTAGTTTAGAAAGATTTTTAAAACTGTTCATTTTATCATTTAGTTTTGGAATTCCACCTCCTCTTTCCATTCCCTCCCATCTTCAACCCTCCCTGATTCCCTTCACCAAAAGAGACAAAACCCCTGCATTTAATAAAAATAAAAAGTTCAGGATTACTAAAACAAGAGGATGGGCTTGATCCAAAGCCTATCAAAAGTGAGAATATATCTAATACGTACAAGGAGCTCTGGATCAGGCTCTGTACAGTTCTGAGACCGTACAACAATAAAGAAACACTAAATTAAATTAATCTGCATTATGCCTTCAATCAACTTACGCTCGTTTCTGTGATATCGGTCTCTGCAGGAACACCTGGACCAAACTCCTCATTAGTGGAATCAGTTGGTTTCTCTTCATATTCTTTATATTCATAAAAATCATATTCGCCTAAATCTCCATCTACCAGCAGATCAGATTCACTGAGGTCTACTCCTTTGTTTCCATATTCAGTTTCCTCAGTTTTTTTATCATAATCCTCTCCAGTTATGTATTCTTCAGCAAATACTTCTTCAGCGGGATTTTGCTATTCATATCAGTAGCAAAGATTTGGGAATAGGAGGAATAAGTGAGTTACTGTTAGTAAAGCAATGTAAGCATATGCTGATCCACCATGATGACTTGTCAAAAGAAGAAAGAACAGTAGAACTACAGCATACCGTCTTTTAATTAGAGTCTGAAGGAATGGAAGGTCAGCCTTTCAGAGTAATTAAAAGATCTTTGTATAAGTAGTACAAAGAAGTAATGCTTTCATACGCTTTTTTCTTTAATTTCCAAAACCATTGAAATCAATATATCCAGCACACTATGTGTACTGCTTGCTTAATGTTACTTTAGTGCCAAATATAGCTAAATTTCCTTGCTTGGTTTCACGCTTACAAGCATTCATGAATGAACATATGCACCGCAATGAGCAGTGAATAAATTCAGACCTTTTTACAATAACAATGTACAGGAAGTGCAAGCATCGCTTTAGTTAAGCCTTCTTTATTATTTTGTGTCTACAAATACCAATGCTGAGCTAAATGTTTCAACTTCTTTTCTCTTGTTAATGATTTTGCAGTTTCTTTATTACTCAAAAAGGCATGGTTCATGTCTGTCATGGCAATTTATGTATTTTTTGGCTGAGTCAAATTCCACCTGCAAAACTCAGATTCATTTTAACATTTCTGAAATCTCAGCTTTCATCTCCAAGTCTGTAAACTGTCAAACCAAGCAACCAACTTACAAGCACCGAAGCAGTTTAAAAGAATGCTATATTTGAGATGTACAAAACCATTTGCGAAAAAAAAGAGGATTGCTTTATTCTGTTACAGAGGTCTCTTGAAAGGATAATTTTGAAAGAAATCAAAGTTCAGATATTGCTAATATGAGACGGATATTCTAGATGGTCAAAAAAGATGAACTAGTACGATCTTTAAAAATATATTAAAACTCTAATCAACATCCAGAGTAATTAAAAATATCTTGATCTAACCATGATATTGAAATATATTGCAATTAAAATAGAAGGCCAGATTCTGATTTAACAGGTGCCTAATTCCATTAGCTACAGGACTATGACTTTTGCCTTACAGCTAGAGTAAATGCGGATCTGAACCAATTCTAAGCCAAATTTTGCCTTTATGCAGAACTGCTCTCGCTAAGGAAAGCATTTAGCACTTTGGAACCACCTCCTAACAACTGTACTATTGTACGACTGGCCTATAATTGCCCAAGAAACAGAATGATATAAATATGCCTCCGTCGATCAAGTTCTGAGAAGTAAACATGAGATTTAACACAAGAACAGTTTACAGTAGAATGAGCAAAATGTATCTTAATTCACCTTCACCTTCCAAGATACATAGGAGGAAAACCAAAAAACAAATGGGGACTCTCTTTCTCTTTTCAAATGTTTGGGGGCAGTTTTGTACATCTTTTAAGCAACATATCTTCATTTTGAAAGGAAAACGTAAAATAAAAATGAAAACAATACTTCTTATAATCAGCCATCATTTTTCTAAAACTAGCATTAATTAATATGCAGACATATTAATCAACACTGGCTTTAGGTGCAGTAATCTTAACAAAATAATGTTTAGGCTTGTCATTGTGGCTTTCTAAAAACGTGGTTTCTAACATAAGTGAAAATAATCATTTTATCTTTTTTGACAGTTCAAAATACAATGTTTCATAGAACCTCAGTGAAAAGCAAATAATTTGGTTTTGTTAGCTGAAGAACTATTAAAAGGAAATGATGGCTTCTGACTCAACTTCAATATGCTGCCATTCTTTGTCTTGTGTTAGGCTCATTTTATGCTGCATCTTAAAAGTTACAGGAAGAATTAGAGACTTCACTTCCTCTTAGATTAGGAGGACTATGTCTAGTATTTAACCTAGTTCATACTAGACATAGCCCCATTCACATCCACACTGAATGCAACAAACCTGCATTTCCACAGCAAATATCATCGAATGATTTCCAGAATCATGAACTCTGCAGTCTAAAGATTCAGCAGATCTCTACAGAATTAATGGGAGTTCTGCCCAAGAAAATAGTAGGTTCTGATATTGCTGAGAAAGCATAAATTTGCATTAATTGCTGTTATGCATAGATATGTGTATTTACACAGATGGACATTCATCCTTTTAAAATGTGTTTGTGCTTCTTCAGTCATTGACACCTGGTGGGCAAGTATTTTTGTCTATCATTTTCTCAAGAGTCCTTATTACCTCATTTGCTTCCGTGGTTCTGGAGGGAGCTTCTGTCTGGGGCCCATAGTCATTTTCAGCTATGCTATACTCTTGAAATCCATCAACAACGTTTGCCTAGTATGAAAGAAAAGGTACATTATTAAAAAAAATCTTGTAGGAAAAATTCAAGAGGTATCACTTTTATTCAGGTTATGGTATTAGCCAGCCGTATTCATCTAGTGGGGTTAGGTATATTTTTTCTTATTATCAGAGATCTTCCAGTCTTGGCCTGGGAAAGATCTTGATTATTGCTTGGCTACCTTTACCCCTAGTTTGTCTTTTGTTGCTGCTTGATAACTTTTCTTCTTCTTGGATGCATAGTTTTCAGATTTTTTTGTTGTGGCCTTTTGGGGTTTGTCCTTTGAGCTAGCGGCCACTGTCCTCTTCTTCTTTTTGACCATGGCTTTCTTTTTCTGCAAACGTTATGAAAGATGGAATGGGAAAACATAAATAAAATGAAAAGAAAATCGAGAAAGCATGAATGAAAGAAGGGTAACCAAATGTGAGATGAATGCTGTCAGCCGTGAGACCTTCCATCTCTAACTGAAAGCAAGTGTTACAGCTACAGAGTAAAGAAATGAGTGGAAGGAAAACATTAAGCTTATACACAGAAGACACAAATTGACAAACCATGTGGTAGGGGACAGCTGGACACCACACAACAAACAGATCAGATTCTGTTACCTCTGTTTGTGCTACTGTCTCTTCGAACAGTGGGGGTCCCTCTGTTACAGAATCAGTTTCTTTATAATCTGCATCCCCATACTCATAGTCATATTCGATAAAATCTTCCGGTGTGTACTACATTGCAAATGGAAAAATATCAGGCATTCCCATGTTAGTGGTAGCAAACTAGATTAGCAATACTGGAAAGCATCTTAACCTTTACTTAGGAGTAAAGCTTAAGAAAATTAAGGTAGTATGAACAATTCAATACAGTTATTCATTTGGAGGAAAAAATACAATTTCTTATTTCTTTCAAAACACAATACAAAAGTAATAAAAAAGCAAGTAGTAGTGCCAGGAAAAAAACTCTCTTTTATTGGACTGCACAGAAGAATCAACTATAATTTGGATTACTGGGAGCACCAACTGACCTTTGTGAAATCATACATTTATTTAATCTTTAAATTGCAAATAATGCCTCTTTTTACCTATATTCTTTACCTGTGTTTTTTTCAGGTGGCCAGAAGAGCAGAGAGTTGCCAATATCTGACATGAATAGGGTAAATAATTTCAGATACAGGAAAGAGGCCACAACTCACAAATAACCATGGCCATCCTCCTCCTTTGCTGGAGAGTTCTCAAAACCGGGGCAGCTCCATGGTACACATTGCCTAACCAAATGCTTTACTGGTATAATTTCATTGAAAGGTCAGATCCTCAGCTGCTGTAAATTGCTCCATAGCTCTGTATCTATAGTAACTAGTATCAAATGAAGATTTGGCCCACAAAACTTTTACAAGAGAAAATGGGTTTAGAATTGGCCTGTGTAATGTTGTGAACACGGTCTAGGGAGCCAGGAACGCCTGAGCTGTAATGTTGGCTGTGCCATGAAGATACTGGTCTAGGTATTACGTGCACTGAGTACTACTCATCACGGCTGAGAAGAAAGGGCAGCTTTAAACTATCTTACCACTCCTGTCATGCTCGAAGCTACAGGAACTGGTTGGTCCTGTAAATGAAAGCAGTCCCATGGCTGCTACCAATTCTCTTTATGTCCCCGGGGAGCCAAAGGAGGGTGGAATTGCGGCCAGAATCTGGCCAAGTGTCTACTTTCCCTTGTTTAGGAAGAAATATTCTAATGTGCCTCATGTGAGCTAGCCACTTCTGAAATCTCCTCTCTCCTGCTACAAGTCAGCATCATTGTCTGTAAAATGAAGACAATATCTGTTTGTTTCATTAGATTGCTGAGAGGATTAGTACCTTACGCTTCCAAATGACTCTGAGGATTCACAGAAGTCATAAATATCATCAGCATCAGAAAGCGATTGACATTTTAGAAGAAATTATAAATGACATTAAACCAGATCTCCATATTCCAAAAGATATTCTACCATGTGACCAAATTACTGGTTTAACTGTTTTCTCTGGCAAAGCCTTTTGATACATTTCTTGTACTTATGATTTTAGTGCGCAGAAAATATGGAGAAGTTGATTTCCTCAAGAAGTATGAGACTAACACTGAAAGGCCTTAATCACTTAAAAATCCCTTTACATGGGTTTCTGTTACTTCACTCCTGTGACTCCTCAGAGTCCTACTATGACCAACCGCTTTTCTTAAAAAGAAGATACGGATTTTTTTAAGAAGCTGGATGCTTTTTATTTGATTGTCCTTTTGATTGTTTCTACACCCATGCCCATATAACTTGGCTAGTCATGAGATTTGATAAACATATAGAAAGAATGTAACATACTTTTGGTAATTGTCCGAAACCATATTGCACATTAATAAGAGAACATCAAACTGCACTTAAATAACAAAACATTTATCATCCTAGGTGGAGAATATCCTCTCTGTGAAGTACATTGGTGCTTTATATCTGCCTGTTATATAAAGTAAGCAACGCTTTGATTTCATCAGTGGTATCATTGGCATTACAGAAATAAGTTGATTCTATTTGTACTTTTCAAAAGCAGCAGCATTTTAGACTTAAACCTGGTAAGTAATATGTGATTATTCTCTCCCTGTTCAGTAAATTAAGATTCAGTCCTAATCCCAGTGAAGTCAATGAAACATCTTTGACTTGTAAATGGTATTGTCCAAGGGCCTCATGGGCAGTGACGATACATTTTTACAGATGTGTAAATGTATAAAAACATGTTTTCTGGCTTGTGCAGTTCTGAAAATGCAACTCAATACAACTTGTTTCTAATGAAGTAGGCCACTGACATCCAGAAAAGAAAACACAGTGACAAGTTTCTAGGAGACCATAAGCAGCCACATAAAGGAAGTAAAGAGAAGAAATAACCACATGGATGACAACAGCCGCTTTGAAATACAGAATAGCATTGAAATTGCTGTATTTCTTTGGAAATTATAAAAATGTGTGCAAATGCATAAAATCTAATTTGCTTTTCTACTGTCAAGAAGTCTATGCAAACTAGGTTGATCTACAAGAAAAAAAAAAGAAGTCTTTAGTGGAATATACCACTTCAAATTCAGTCATTCCGCCCTACCAGTGAAAACCCATTACTTTTAAATGCTTTCCCAGCCAAACAACATGAATCAAACACTCTGCTATGTAATTTTTACCGGTACCAAAACAATAGACGCTACCCATGCTAAATATTATCCAATATCTTAAGGGATAAGTGGAGGAACGTTTTCGAGAGAATTACTGCTTCATTAGCTGGATTTAAATTTAAATATGCTGTTAGGAGTTTGTTTTAATAACTCCCAGACACATAGATTCCTTTTTAGTAAGCATTGTAAACCTATTCTGAAGCTGGAAGCATTCATTCCAGCATTCGTTTTGACCAATTAAGAATTAAAATATAACTCTGTGTTGCTCAGTATTACAACTGTTTTTCAAATCTCAGTAGTATGGCTTCCCTCAAGGTAAGCTGAATGGCTGTGCTGAACTGTGCCAACTATGCGACTAATAAAATTACAACAGTGGGTTACAAAAAGTTCTTCAGAGGCCATAAACTAAACAGAAATGTTGACTGGAAAAAAAAAGAAAGGAAAAATATCTGTGCCAAGTATGTTAGTATTAAAAAAGAAAGTGGTGAACAAATTGATATTTATGCTAAGATCTGCCAGAGGCATAGTTTGGAAAGCCAGACATTTATGAATGAGAACTAGAAAACACTCATACAAAAAAGCATGAGTATGTGGAGAGATCTATTGCATCATGCATAATCACACAGAAAATACTTTACTTTTGGGTATTGTGCTTCACTCATTTCTATTAAAGAAAATGAAACTTTCTTGACATATGCAAAATATTATCACAAATAGAGTGGTACATTTGGGTTGCAATGATATGCAGGCACACAGACAAAAAGAACAGGAATGGGTGAGAAGTGGGGAATGCCAGTTTCCATGCTGGAAATCAGATTACTGCCAAGCAAGTGAAGATCTTCTCCATGGACTTTTTTTTCTTCCTTTTTAAGAGCACAGTATCACAGGGGTATTACAGAAATTCTTGAACCTACAAGCTAGGACATGTGGCCACCATGCTGAAACCATATTCAAGGAGTTTCTAATTGGCAGTACTTTGTAGTCCCCCTGGTACAAGGGGGACAAGTGGGAATATGCAGTAGCCCTGAACTTCCTACATAGAAAGATGTTATTCTTAGCAATCCTTCCTTTCCAGACGTTTCTTTCTGAAAGACCAGCAACCCCAGCCTTTCACACCAGCCAATAAACAGAGAGAATATGTTTTGTGCTGTACTGCACAGGTCCTGTTGCAGATAGTGAAATATAGATGCAAAATCTTCCAGGTGTATTTCCTGAGGCACAATCTGTCCAGATGGAGGAATGCATCTCTACACCCCGAACTGGTGTAAAGATGTACTTTAGAAATATGATTTACTCCACAGCATGATTTTATCAACTCAACCTGATAAACGCTATTCCCCATTTTTAAGATGAGACAACCGGACTGGTGAAGGACTGGCCAGTTAAATGAAGACTAAATCAACAAACACCAGGAACAGATTTAATGGAGTGAATAATGGGGCTTTAGTCACCCGCTGTGAAGCTGGCAACTCACACTTACCCTGCCATTAACAGTCAAGATTGGACATGTCGCACATATCGCTTCTTTTTTTGGAGCTACACAACTACGAGGTCACCTTTATTAGATGACCAGAGACAGAGGTATGACCCACTCAGTTTGAGGCCTCAACAAACCTTGAGAAAAGTGCCTTCACAGTTTGGATGCTAACATTTCTGAGTGCAAAACCCATGCTATTGCAGGCCTTGCTATTAGTTCACAGAAGCCGGGGAGTTCACAGAAATCTGTCATGGTTGCACTGCTAATCAAAGGAAAGAGAATAAGTAAACTCTTGAAAATATAGGAGAAAGCATGTAGAATTTCAAAATTAATTAACGCAAATGGAAAAGTATCTTCTGCCACTTTCTAAATTTAGTCAAGACTACCAACTCTAGCAAGAAATCAAAGCAAGGAATGAAAGCAAGTGTGACAGAGATGAAAAGTGTAGTTGAAGAGAGCATCATTTGTTTCGTTAGCTATATACCAAAGGACGATATTACTGGCCAGGAATGCAGCCAGAGAATCAGGAAGCTGGAATGGGATTTAAAGGGGTGTTCAGCTTGCGGATCATTCTGATGATCCTTCTATGGGTGCAGACTTAGCCAAGTGCAAAATATACCTACCACGGCTGTGCAGCATTACTTCAGTCCTGCTCAAGAGCTCTGTCTATGAAAGTTTACCGAAACCCTAATACTGCTAGATACTGGGATGGTTACAAATCTGAGACAGCAGAGATGAGATGCACCAAGTGCTCATAGAAATAGCAAAATAGATACAACTGTATCGACTTTTCCAGTGATTTCACATGAATATCAAAAAGATTGACTCAAAATTGTATCTTCAACTTGGACAATAGCCGGAACTTGGTGAGGAATTTCAGCTAAGAGACATCAGGTAACACATACTTCAAATGTGATGCAATTTTCTGCTGTTTTTCTTTCTTCTCTTGTAAGACCACCAATAGTTACAGAACAGCCATTCTTGTAATGAATATTGCATATGACTGTTTTCTTACAAACGAAAGGAAGAATAAAACCTGCTGTTTCTTGATGGGACAAAATCTTTCCACTATGACCTCATGCTTTCTTTACCAGAGTGATTATATTACACTACCAGATCATCATGCAATTCCAATTAAAGAGATGAACTGTTTTCTTCATCAGATGAATTTTAGAAGCAGAAGATCAGCAGCATGCGAGGCCTATTTCAACTGTGGAATGACTTAAATATTCTGAAGACAGCCTTACTTTGAAAACGGATTCTTCTGCTATCCATACTCTAAAAACCTACCCCCCCATTCCAAGATGTAGATTCTAGCAATTTTTGCTTTACCTTTCCAAATTACAAGGAACTAACAATCTAAATCCTAAACAAAGAACTGGCAATTTTTGCTTTACCTTTCCAAATTACAAGGAACTAACAATCTAAATCCTAAACCAAAGAACTGTCATAAGCTCAATTTTCCCATTGCCTGAAGATTATGCTAAATCATCTAGCTAAGAAGGCAAAGATGACTTTGAAACAATCTAGGCCCTTTAGAAAATGCAATAAAATAAAGGATGCTAAGCAAAATGAGAGTTTTAAAAATCAGATGCAGTAATATAAATAAATAAATGGTAGTAGATGTCAAGCTTGGGGCAGAAGGGAAGTTAAAAGATTTAAAAGACGGCCTCTTCTACCACATAGTCCTTATACTGTTCATAAAAGTGATAAAAGCAAGGACATAAAAGGACATGAGAAAAAAAATCTTCAATTTCCAAAGACAGCCTCTGTCAAAAGAGGAACAAGACACTTAAGGTTCTTTATTATGTTAATTGTTTAAAGAAAATGTCTATATATCCATACAAAGAAAAAGAGAGCGAGGAAGATCACTCTTTTTAACACCTGCTAAGTTAGCTAACTGCAGTTCTAAACATGACATAAAATGTGAAAATAATTATCTTTCTGTATTCTTCAGAAAGGTAGTCTTTCTGATCAGTCAAACACCTGAAAGGACACTAAATTAACATGGTCTGAAAGGATGCATGAGGCCTCCAGGTCGACGTATTTTGGGGGCCATTTGCACCTTTACTTTACCAAGTTCATTTCATTAAAGGCAAACATTTCATTTCTTCAAGTAATCCATTAGTTTGGGATAGGTCCAAAATAAATGAAGCAGAGTTCCTTCGGGGAGCAATTTCTCCAGCAGAAGTCAGACAGTGTGATTTATTGGGTTGCAGAAGAATCTTCCAAGCGAAGATTTGAAAGCCTGATAGCTGCGTCCATTGAAAATTAGACCTGACGACACTCCAGAAAATATACTGCCCCGCATCAAGGAAGATGCAGACTGGCTAAGTCTTTCCCTGCTCTAATTTCTGTGAGCTGGCCAAGCATATGTGATTGAACTGGAACTGAATTTAATACATTTCCATTTATAGTAGAAATGGTTTTGAAAGCAAGTCAGAGGCCAGACTATTCACAAGGTATTTATAAGAAAAGCACAGGTGCGTAACTTCCTTAGGTAAAGTAATCCCGATAATTGTAAAATATAATTTCATCACCACATTTGATCCTTAAAACCTAATTATACATTCAGCATGAAACAAATGTAATGATTACTGAATTAATCTTAAAGCTCAGTGAAAAAAAAACCTCTGAAGAAACCAGCAGAATAGAGCAAAAAGCTTAAATAAAATCAACAAAATAAAAGACCCTTTCCTCCCAAAGACACTATTCAGCCAAATGGCTAATTTGCCACTATGTTGATGAACCCTGCAATGTATCTGAATGGCTAGCACCAGTGGCTCCACAGTAATTCATCCTATCATTTAATTCTAGCATTCAATGAGTTACTACGGAGCCACTGGTGCTAGCCATTCAGATACATTGCAGGGTTCATGAAGATACGGTATTGTTAACGATCAGGCTTTGTTCTGTAAAATTCTACGATGGAAGGGTAACAACCTAGTACAGAGAACTCACATTTCTCACTCATTCCCTCTCCCTACTTCCTACCAGTTTACTCGTTTGCAGCTCTTTGCCCCTTAGTTTGTCTGCTACATAAAAACCCTCCAAAATTTGCAGGCCATAGGAAGATTTTGCATGGTAAAATGACTGTGACACTAGACTGAAATCACGCTAATGCACTATTCTAGTTACTTTCTAAAGTTCCTGGCCAGTTTGTTCTCCACTTAATTCTCTTTATCCGAAAGCTATTTAATTGCACCAAACATTCTGAACTCTCTAGCAACCCTCTTCTGACATAAGACAATAACATGCAATGCTTAATGAATATATTTCAGGATACAATATGTTCCTTAAAAGATCTGGCAACCTCCTCCCTGTTGTAAATCAAACACAATGACTTTTCTTTGCTTGGAATTTCTGAGAACTGAAAGTTGTGCTCATCAAGTAATGATTTGTTTTGGTCCATTTGGGAAGTACTCTCTCTCCCTTGCTGTGCTCAAATTTGAACATTTTCCATAATCAGATACCCTTTCTTTTTCCTCCAGAAGCAACTACAGCTTCAGCAGAATTTTTTAAGCAACTTCTAGGCAACACCTTTTTGGTGTAGTGACGTCTGCTGAGGTCATCACTCTGTACTTGACAAGTTACAGAGATCCATACCTAGCTATTCACAAGCAAGAACAAGGACGACTGATGCATACTTCAATTAAAGCATGTTGTGAAGGTGGAAATAAATTATAATAAACAACAGAGTAAAGTGTGTGGATGTTACTATTAATCTATCGCTTTCCCATTTTCAAATTTCAGACTGAATGGCACTTAGGTCTGACGAAGTTGGAACAAACCACAGAGGAATAAAGGCATTCTGTACAGGAATGTCACTCACATGCATCTCTATTCTAATGGCTTAGCCTGGACTGCCCACGGAAAGCCCCACAGTTCTGGCAAACAGCCAAATTCAACAGATTTTGCAGAACCTGTACACAAAAGTTAGTTAAAGGTTCCCCAGTTAAGTAAACTTTGCTTAGACATATATCACAGTTACTTGGATCCAGAAAGGGACTGATATAATTAAAATGGAAGTAGAAATATAGCATCCAGCTCCAAAGCTTCTATCTTTAAGTCTTTAGGTCACTCCTACCCAACCCCCTGTAGGAAGGGAGAGGTGATGGAAGGGGATGCAGAAAGTTGACCTTGGTTAGGTAGGAGAACGGCATGGGGATTAAGATAGCACAGCTGAGTAAGCCTGTGGAGAAGGGTAGAATTTAAGATATGTCCTCCCTTTGTAGGCTGGCTAGGTCTATGTTTTTATTCACAGCCTGCTGTTTTTGTGAATCCCATTGTGAGATGCTTGATTCTTCCTAAGCTTTATTTAGGGTAACCTCAGCACTTAATTCAGGGATGAAGGGACCCTGCAAGTAAAAAGTAGGCATTGAAATCCTCTCTGTTGCATCACCCAAATCGCAATTTGAATCTGATGCTAAGGTAAAAAGAAAATGCAACAAGAAAAAGAAAATCTCAATGCAGCACTTAAGGTATCATCAGTAAAGACACTGATTATAAATCAGTGTCCAGTAAACCTACATAGGAGAGCAAAGTCAAGGTCTTAAGGTCTTGAGACAAACCCAAACGTTTTAAAAAGCAAATACTGCACTCCTGATGTTGCAGCGATGTGACGTGCATCCTCAGGCTCATTTAATAGAAGATCACTACAATATATTCCATCACTTTTCCCATTTTATGGTTGGTAAGTTATTTTTAGTCTAGATGAAGTCTCAGACCTTGCCCCCAACAAACACATAAACCATTCTACCAGCTGAACTGGAAAGATGGCGTAGGGTGGAAATGAGTACGGAAAAGGAAAGGACTCATTTAAGCCAGCACTGCTATTGAAAGGAATGCCCAAAAAACTACAATGTTGGGTATTTGATTGTTTGCTCCTTTGCAGAAAGAAACACTGCCTAGAGCAAAGAGGATTACACTCAGTTAAAGAAAAGCACTTTTGCCTTTAAACCTACAACGTCTTAGACAAATCCTTCTCTCCAGATGTTTCTTTAGTGGTCTAAAAATCATCCAACTTTTCAGAATAACACCATTCCCAGGCTGTGAACTTGCCAGGAGACTACAAAGGTGTGCGATATCAAGAGATATCCTACTCAGCTTTTTAGGTGCAACTCTGCAAACATAATTTACTATTTCACTGACAAAAATCAACCACTTCCTTTGGGTTTTGTAGTCAGTGCTGGAAACACAGGTTAATAGGCTCTGCAATCACATAATTTGTCTCTTTCCTCTAAGCCAAGTATCATTTTCTTATTCTGGTCTGCAATAATTCAAAGGCTCAGAGATCTGAGGCCAGAAGGGACTATTAGATCACCTTGACTAACTCCTGTATACTTTCAGACTTCAAAACTTCCTACAGCCACCCTGTAACTGAGCTAACTAAAGTATAAATGACATTTCCCAAAACTTTTAGAAACGTATCAACCCTTGGCCTGAAGGTATCTAGAGATATATCATTTTGGTCATTTGTTCTTTTATTCCTAAAAATTTTAGTAGATCTTTTCCTATCTGAAAGTATCTAACTCACTTTCTTTTCTCACCCCTACCCATTTGTCTGCAGCCAGTATTTTCTTTTTGTGAAGGTTCTTTGCATATGCGAACCGAGCAACATTTCAAGCTTTTGTCATTATTGTGGGCAACTCAAACACATTAATTTTTCCAATTCCCAAAGTTACAGCAATTACGTAGCTTTTATTTGAATAATTTCCATTTTTGCAATATTTGTTTTAGTGACTGAACACCAAGATGGTATATGATGTTCCAGTATATGTTTCAACCAACAGCATACAGAGCAGTAATATCGCATCTGTATTCTTATTCCTTTTTTTGCAAACCAAGACATGCACTGCATTTTTTTGCCAGTTTTGCTTTGAGTGCTCATGTACAAACTGTTTCCCTACTTTAATAATCAGAATCTTTCGAGGCTACTGTCCAACAAATATTTTCAGCTTCTGCTGGCGTGTCCTGGTTTCGGCAGGGATAGAGTTAATTTCCTTCCTAGTAGCTGGTACAGTGCTGTGTTTTGGATTTAGGGTGAGAACAATGTTGATAATACACCGATGTTTTAGTTGTTGCTAGGTAGTGTTTACACTAGCCAAGGACTTTTCAGCTTCCCATGCTCTACCGACTGAGCAGGCTGGAGGTGCACAAGAAGCTGGGAGGGGGCACAGCCAAACTGGCCAAAGGGACATTCCATACCATGGGACGTCATGCTCAGTATATAAAGCTGGGGGAAGAAGAAGGAAGGGGGGGACGTTGGGAGTGATGGCGTTTGTCTTCCCAAGTCACCGTTACGCGTGATGGAGCCCTGCTGTCCTGGAGATGGCTGAACACCTGCCTGCCCATGGGAAGGAGTGAAGGAATGCCTTGTTCTGCTTTGCTTGCGTGTGTGGCTTTTGCTTTGCCTATTAAACTGTCTTTATCTCAACCCACGAGTTTTCTCACTTTTACCCTTCCGATTCTCTCCCCCATCCCACCGGGGGGGAGTGAGCGAGTGGCTGCGTGGTGCTTAGTTGCCGACTGAGATTAAACCACGACATGGCGTAAGCCAAAGCTGACACTGAAAGACACAATCCTGCCCAGCCTTTAGCCCAGTGTTCTCTCTTCCCTCTTTCTATCACAAGAGTTTGTGTGAAAACATGGGAGATGAAACTAGGAAATCAATCTAGCTAAACAGTAATCCTTTCGTGTTGGCTTTCAGCTTGATTAGTATCCCAGTCTGGTAAATCATGTACCCTCAAAATTGCTTTCACTGATCCAGCAGCAGATGAAGCCCACGGATGGGGACAACCTGCTGCACACGAAAGGTCCTTTTGTTAACACATGCAAGCAGGCTGTCTCGCAGTGCGTACTTCCTAGCTCTCTATGGTTGCCCTACATTTCCTTCTTTTTCTTGTAGGTGTGTAACTTTGCCTTTAGTTGTGTTATCATCATTGTTTACTGCTCTACAAAATCATGACTGACAAATTTTAATAGCATCCATTTTACACTCATTTCTATAGTGCTAGCACAATTCCTAAGAAACTACTAAAAAGTTAATCCAGAGATAGCTCTCGGTTTATAGCCATTTCTGAAATAAGGCAGCCAGATTTGAATCTGTTTGTCGGGTACTTTACCTTTGTCATACAATGCCTTTTTTTCTTTCATACAAATATCATATGTTGACAAATCAGAAGCTTTACGAAGGTCTACGTCTATAAATTCTATCAGATATCACTATCAAACTTGTAATCTCCTCAAAACATGCAATCAGGCATTTTGAAATAATTGTTTTCCAAATAGACTGGCTGTAATTGTATTTTTATCTTTTAACGCCTTATTTGATTTTGCAGTCAAGAGTTTAAAAAAATCAGCATTGCTATCTTCTGTAACTTCTTCCAGTACCTAAATAAGACTTGTTTAATTTATTTCCTTAAAATTAATTATCTATGTGATTTGATAGGCTGTATCTCAAAAGATAATGAAGTAGCCTGCTTTAACAAGCTGCTTTTTTATCATTTAGCAGACAATTCTATAATTCCGGGCAATTCAGTCAGTCAGTTATTCTATTGCATATTCATCACACCGGTAGTCTTGCTGATGTGATTATTTCAGGTTACTATTACACAACATGTTAAAGAGATCCATTGACTTCACTGGGAATATTCATACAAAGTTACACATACAAACTCATGGAGAGCAGCAAGGAAATCGTGTCTTAGTTGGGAAAGCAAAATGATTCAGTCACCACTCAAAGCAATAAATGGAAGCAAACAGAAATGACAGTTCTCCATTTCTTTAATCTTTTAGCTCTTTTCAAATTTTTTCAAATTCATTTAAAAACGTTACATTACAAATGAAGATCTTTGATTTTACTTTTTTCTCTGTAGGTGCTCCCACAAACTATATGTGTTATCACAGGGCAAAAAAATAGGCCTTAGAAAAACACATTAAAAAACCGCTAACCCCAAGAGCATTTTTGCAATGGCTGCTGAATTTAATGATATTTGCTGACGCTCCAGTGGCAGCTGCGTTAGGCTATAGATGATCTCTCCTCAGGATGCTCAAGGAGAACAGCGCCAATTGTTTGATTTTATGGTTCCCTTTCTTTGTTTGGTGCTCGCGGACTGTTTTCAATAGATGTGCAGTATATAACTGGGAATTCTATATGATGAGCATGTAACTAGATACGTGCAGATAGTTTTTGTAATTATGATGAGGCTTATTTTTCTTTTGATCTACAAATGAGTGCCCTCAACTGACGCTAGTGTTAAACAGCTTTGATACAGTATAAACATATTTGACAGCAGGAGGCTTAGCTAGTCATCCATTATGGAGGGAATGTAATCCCTGGGCTATTTTATTAATATTCTACATCCTTTAGAAACATTGAATTACACTCCAGTAATTCACCAGTAGTCATTGCTGCTAATCAAGCACAAGTATTCATTCTTCTTCATCTTGAATAGATTTTGAATCTACAGTCTGATCCCAGCTAATTTCTGTGGATTCCAAGCCTTGTCCACAGGCATTACACTAAAGGACAGGAGCTGTCATTGCCATCAGCGGTGGCCAGAGCAAACAAATATTTGCGATCTCTCTAAGCCATGTTAACTCCTGCTTAGGAGTTGATGTGAGTTTGGAGGTGACAGTACTCCCCACTTAGTTAAAGCATTTTAAGTATTTAGATATATTCCTCTTCAAGAAAGAGACCAAGGGATGATTTTAACAACCTTTTCCCACAAAAATGAGTTTATTAGATTGACTACTCTTCAGTCTTATTTCAAAGTAGGAAAGCACTAGCCTATTCAAACCTTCCAGGTCTTCGCACAGGAAATAGAAAAAGAATCAGAGTGCTAAGTCACACAGCAGCAAAGCCCAGGAAAGTTCCCAAGCAAAATTTCAAATTTCTCTGAAATTTAATAATGAGGAAAAAATTAATTTGGTTTTGCTATGTTTTATTTTCTTCCCATAAAATATCAACAATGTGTTTTCAGCCTGTTCTGTTTTGGAATATAGTGCATGGAGATCCACGTAGCCAGGCACACAGACAGAAGGTGCTACAGGGTCCTCATGAAGAGACCAGACTCCATACACTGTAATGTAGTGTGAAGGCATCTGCCTATGTGTGATTGACCTGACACATCTTGAACTACACCTCTGATACAATGGATGTGGGAGTCCCTTTGAACCAAGTTCCGGGCCCTATGGATCTTAGTCACTTGATGACATAATTTTCAGTCAGATAGAATAAATAGTAACAATAAATAAAATTATCATGTATTTAGGAAAAGTTCTGTCTCAAAATTGGCTCAAAGCAGGCATCTGAGAACAATTCAGCAAGTTTTTAATGCTGATCTCTTGAGCAGTCAGTAACAATAACCAGTCAGATCACACGCAGCTGAGTGCACACTAACTGTCCAGAGCCAAGTTCAAAGACTAGTTACATTTTGCAAAAGCTTTCCACTTTACAGCGTTTGATGCAAGTATTTAGAATGTGTACAACAATACATACAACTGCTGTTCCTCAGAGGTCTAATCTGAGGAACTATCTTGCCCTCAGTGAATTACTCAGTTTACAGCTGTGAGAACTGTCTACAGTGACAAATGGTTTCTGTAAAAATTTTTTGTGTTTCTGGGAAAAATTCCAACTCTGTTTTGTCCCTGTTGATATCTACCTGCTACGAGTGGAGCTGGCTGAAATAATTTTGTGCGTACATGCATTTGTACACTGGACACAGCTCATCAGAATACATGGCATTTCAAGCAGAAGACGTTTACAATTGCAGAATACTCATAGCTCCCATATCTTTCAAATGTGGCATTTGATGGTACACGGCACCAGTGAAATCATAAATGTACATAGGAAGAATGAATAGGTACAACTAAACAAACTCATATTGCTATCATGTTTTAAGGAATTACAGTTTAACTTTGTCGAGCATGCTGGTTATCCAAACACCAGCATGATAGGTTCCTTCAAATGCTTGACATAAATGAGTGGATAGCAAAAATGAATGCACTCCTGCAACCTTCCTCCCTCGTATCTAGAACAACGCATGCCATTTAGCTGTAAATGCTCCTTGGGTAACTTGTATCCAGCACAACCACTAACGTGCAATAAATCTGGTAATACGTGACTGATTACTCACCTCATCAACTTGAGGATCTTGAGCCTGAGCAGCATTGGGCACTGGGGAATCACAGTCTGGGCTATAATGCTCACAATAGTCATATGCAGCTCTGGGGTCAGCTATAATCAACAGCTGCTGGATCTCACCCTGCAGGAAAGCATATGCGGATTAAGTAACAAAAACAAAGATTGTCTACAGTTCATCAGAAGTACAGAGTTTTCATTCAGAAAACAAAACTAGGCACATTATACTTAGATATTATATTAACATTTGTGGTTATAAATAACAGATCTTAATTTCTGCTGCTATTCTGGAAAACATCCTAACTATTGTTCACATGGCAAAACAATGCAAATTAATACCGAATGGACTAAGTGCAAAATTCTGGCTCAAAATGCTGTCTGGTTTGGAAAGGAGGGGGTGGGAAGGTGTAACTCCTGCTCTGTCATTTTCATGCTGTTTGTTTACTTCTTCACTGGGAACCAGTCTAAATTCCTAAGACTTAATTCAGGGCACTTCCTATTACCAGCATGCAGCTCAGCATGCAAGTGATCAACAGTGTAATTCTGAGAGTTTGCATCACAACTGTACTCTCAAAGAAGGGAGAAGAGAAATAGGCTGTACCAGAGACACAGTTACTGGAATAAAAAATAATTAAGTGAGCATCGTGTAAACACACACTATAGAATATGTTGAAATAAAAATTTTAACAGCTAACAAATGTTATTTTCATCTCTATTCCCATATATCATGTGTAAAAACAACATCACAGTAAAGAGAGCCACTATTCTGGATAATAAAAATGGCTCTGCTGAGATCCCCTCCAGAGACCCTGTATGTTTATCATTTTCCACAGAAAGCTGTCTGGTATCCAGTGCATTTCTTAGCATAGTGGTACCATTTAAACAGCGTTAGGTAAATTCCTGCCAACATTTCCACTATAAATTTCCTCATTCAGGAGCTTCTTACGCTGTCATAAAAATAAAGTTGTTGAAAATTGGCACATGTTCTTGGTCAAAACCCATGAACTTCGATCTCGCGCTATGTCCCCAGAAGGGGGGATTTTTAAGCTTTTATATACTTCTAATGTGATTTTACTTTGTTTTTACCAAAAATGGGGGCAAACGAATAACTTTGTTAGTATACCTGTGCATGTTTTGTCTTTAAAGAGAAAATATCGTAACTGATGGAAATGTACAGCTGGGAAAATTCACAATAATCTCAGTATTTCCAGGTTTGCTTTATTTTTCCTTTCAAAGAGAAAAATCACAGAAAGAAGAAAAACCCCTCAAACTGAAATAAATCAACCTTCTGCAATTCCTAGTTCTATTTGTAACACTCCTTCCTTTCAAAAAGAAAAATCACAGAAAGAAGAAAAACCCCTCAAACTGAAATAAATCAACCTTCTGCAATTTTCCTAGTTCTACAATATTTTTTTACTAACTTATTTAACACAAAATATGAAATACTTAGTTTCTTAGCACATAATGGCTCTATATTACAAATCTGTTTTTCACAATACTCTCAACTCATTTTACCTTATAGACTCATGTGTGTCTCAGATTAATTTAGAGTTGGAATGTATTTTTTTTAAGCTTCCAGAAATACTGGAAGTTCCCCTGCCAGTGGTTCTGGACTGCCTCGTTTATTTTCCTTAGCTCGCTAATGCTTCCTGATTTGGACATCTTCCTACAAAACCTGCTATACATACAGAGAAATTCCCCCTTTGATTCCTTACATGACTCCCTCAAGAGTCTGAGTGCTTTGAGAGGTTTTGTACAGTCACTGTCAGCCTGGGCTACGCATCCCCCATCTCCAGCAAAGTGTTTCCAAAGTGCTCTGCCCTTCCTCTTTCACCAGCCAAATTAAATCTACGTTAAGCAGCGGAATAAGTTAGAGAGAATTAGCAACTGAAAGACAAAAGAGGTAACTCTTTTGGAGCAACCATTAGAGATGGATGTATAGAACCCCTGTCCTCACCCTGTTGAGCTCAGGTTATTGTCTCGCTATACGCCCCTGAACATTCATGGCTTTCTGAGATGCCCGTACAGGTCACCATGTATACAGTGTGCCAGCCAGGGTGAGTAGTGCCAGAACTGCTCCTGAAACTGCTGCTGTTCAGCATGATATGCTAAGAGAACCCAGGTGGGGGAATATAGCCAGTATTCTGGAGCTTGCTTTGTGCTGATCTTGAATGTCATGGGATTTTGGCACTGGGTTTTGTCGGTTTGTGTGTTTGCAAGAAGCACTCAGCATGCTGTTACCACTTGGCTTAGATGTCCCTAAATTGGTTAAAGCTGTTCCTGATCCATTGACTGTACTTCCCAGCCCCGCCTGTCTGCCTGTCATGGGTCCACATAGAGGGAGGCCCTCAGAAGTCTTGCACAGTACACATGAATTGCTACTGGCTATTCTTGTGCGAGAAGTTTACTGAGGAACTGACTGATTTTACATTTGGCATCTCAGATGTTAATTTTCTTCTTTTTCCTTCAACATCTGCTATAAAAATATTTCCAGTAAATTATTGTTTTTCTTTTTCTATTTTTTGTTTTTATTTTCCTGTCTTTGCTAATTAAATGGCTTCTTTGAGTATTGTATGTGATATATTGGCAGTCCTGTTTCCCGAGTCAGCGAAGAGCTTTCATTTCAGAGCGGGTCAATCCTCTCAGCACACGAAATTCCACATACATTATTGCGGATTTCATTATTGTGATTTAGTTATCATTCTAAGGAATTTGTTGGACAAATCTACACTCTTTGAGAATTTTTCACAGAACGACTTCAGTCTTCACAACACATTGAGTTTAACTGCTTGACTTTGTGAGACTGAAATAGAATTCTATAAAGTTCTTTGCGAATAAACTACAAATACTTGATCTGGCCATACTTTACGACCCGGAGTCATAAATTAGATACTTAATGATCTACCTGCACAAGTCCCAAGAACTTTAAATGAAAATATGGATAAATGGAGTCATGGGTTATTAACAATTTTAATAGTTGGTCTCTAAAACAACACTGAGGTATCTAAATATATATGCATATGTGCATAATGTTGTTCTTATATGAAAGTTGCAGCAAAAAAGGAAGTCTCACAGGATAGAATGATGAAAGCAAGAGAGGGAGAACAAAAATGGGGAAGGAGACAGGAGAACCGAGTAAAATTTACAAATACACCTGAGCATCCTTGAAGTAGTCTGAAAAGTGCATAGAGAAAAAAAGAAGTACAAAAGGCAGCTGTCTATATAGATTAGTTCTATTTCCTTCCCTATGAAATTGTCATGACCACCTTTGTTGGGAAAGACTGCTCAAGCAATTTCACAAAGTTCATAGACGACATATAATGTGTTATACAAGTCAAATGTTTGATGTCTCTGCTGAGCCAGTCTTCCACCACGATTTGATGTCAGAGGTAAGTGGGATGACAGTAGAAGGCAGAGGCAGAGCGCTTGTGGTGAGGTATCAGACAGGTACACACAGCAACTCTTTCATCTGATTACTTGTTAACAATGTGCATGCTTAACTTGCCCCCAAAAGTGCTAAAAGCCTATTTGGCACTTAAGAAGAAAAATTTGCTGCCTTATAACAATTTTTTTATCCTCTATAACACTTAATACAATGCGTTTTAAACAGTGTTTATCAGATATTTAACATTACTTGCATATTAGGGATGAGAAAGCTGAGAGCTAGGTCTCTGCCTTAGTTGCCCAGAGGTGAAGGGGAACATCCAGCAGGGTATTCAAGCATACCTAACATTAAGCATACAAGTACAGCCTGTAAGTAAAATGGATCAATTTGGAGTCTTAATATTTAGTTTGGATCATAAATACTTCACTGAAATAGACACTAAGTTGTTGTGAGTCAATGCATAGTTGAGTAATTCATCTCAATGTGGAATAAAAATCGTTAAAGTCTATGAACGTTCTAATTCCTCTCTATTTTGGGAATGTGCTCATAATTAAAATCAGAGGCTTTTGAATCAGCCTCTTGGTTATATGAAAAAAGCTGCCTGAGAATCATAAGATATCTTGCCCATCAGTTATGCCTAGCATGAAAACATGGTACAGAAGGATTACTTCTGTAGCATTGTCCTAAAAGGTACTCTACCAAGTAAGTTACCCTTTGCAGAATCCTCCAAGACTATTAAAAGGAGTAAATTAGATCTGAGGAAACATCCACTTCTTTGTGGCACGCCACAGAAAATGTGGAGAACCAGGCTACAGAGCTACAAGGAGAATACGCTCAAATCAGTTGAATGCCTACCTATTGGAACAGCTGCACAGACATTCGCTCAAATTAACTCTTCTACAACGAGGAACAGCCCAGCTAAGAATGAGAAGTGTGTGGTGAATTCAGTCATTGAAAATTCCTCTGTGAATCTCACAGGCATTCCACGGTGACATTCTAGACTAAGGAAGTTTATGTGTATTTATGTGTACCCACCTCGCTAGGTAGCAATGCACAAGGTGGGGTATCTGCACTGAAAACATAGCTTCTTGATATGAAAACAGTTTGCAACACTGAAAAAATACAGCGTTGACTAACAGAAAAAGAAAATGGAGAGCCAATTTGCAGGAAAGCAGTAGACTACCAAGTTCTCTTTCCAATTTTAGTGACTTTCTCTTGATGTAATTATTGCTTTAGTTAGCCTCATGGTAGTAATCGCTATATTTGACTCCACCTTTTTAGAGCCTTTCTTAGATTCCACAGCAGAAATCAGAATAAGGAAAATCTCCAGTTAAATATGGTGTCACATTTTCTCAATGATGTAAATCATTGAGGGCCTGAAAAGTAAGGAATGGATTATTTTATCATTATAAGCAATAAATGTTAATGGCTGCTTATTATCTTAATTGTGACTTCATAAAAAGTCTTAGATATTATCTCTCTTCTTGAAACATTCTCTTTTCCTTTTAACTACGTAATCTTACTAATGCTTTCTAAATATGGGGTACTGGAGAAGTACAACCATAAAGTAGTCCATTCATAGTCTATTTATCAGCTAAAAGTGTCTATCATTGATAAAAGACATCTCTACTATCACCTGCCAGCATCGTTAAAAAGGCAAAAGTATGAATTCTTACAAGGCTGTAAGGATACTATATGAAGGAATCAGTGCTGAAATTACTGTTTTTTCCAGTATTTAAAATTTTATGGTCTAGTTCCCTAGTCCTACAAGAACCTCAAACAGTTCAGTTGTAGAGACAGATTTTTGGGGTCTCTCTTTCACAAGAATCTTAATAAAACAATAACCCTGCCAGGTGAAAGTGACCTTTGTCCAGGGCATAGCAGGTAAGCATTACTTGAGAAGCTCTGCAGGACCCTCTCCACAGAAGCAACATTCACAAATTATTCAAAACATTTAAAAAAAATAAATTCCAAGAACAAGTGACCTTGGCAGTTGCACAACTAGGATGCTATATAACAATGTGACTGGACCAGAGTTGAGAACTCAAGTTGTAGTTTCTTATTGTAAAATAATGAGATTTTCTAGAATGATTTCATTAGGAGAATTATTATTGTTCATTTTCCAGCTTGACAAAAAAAAAAAAAAAATAAATTCCAAGAACAAGTGACCTTGCACAACTACCATGGAGTGTACATTGCAGGTCTCCTTCTAGCAGCTTCCCAGAGCCAGAGGCTGAGTGCAATTCTGCAATGTAAGATTCAATCGGCAAAGACAAAGGGTTAAAAAAAAAAAAAAAGAAAAAGAATGCAGCAATTACTTAAATGTCTAATTTATATATTAGAGGTTCAGACTTTCCACAACTAGAGTGGGAGGGTTAGTATTAGCAAAATACCATCCTTCTGATTCATATTCTGGATAAAATGAGTACCTCTTATGTGCTTATAAGGATAATTAGATTTTAAAGATGACTACCTAAATGGTGACAAAAGCATAACAAAACCAGTGCTAGGCACAATATCAACTCAGGAGAACATCAACATCCTTCATTTTCATATGATGGCTAAAGCCTAAGAATTACAGAGCGGACTCTTCAGTAAACCAGCAGAAACCCTAACCTGTGTATATGTGCCAACTTTCTCTAATTAGTTATGTGACAGTACAACTATAGACTCCAAAGAACAAAAGTCTAGACAGCCTGGATATTACTACTATAGAATTTAGAAAAACCTGCTGCAGAATTCATTTAATCTTCCTGCAAAGATTTGAGGGATTGAAGAATTCCAGGGGCCTTTAATATAATATTCCATAACCCAGGCCCATTGCATAATATAGCTAGAGAAAGATACTTAGCGCCTGCCAGACTGAAGCACTGTAAAAGCAATAAATTGTGAAAGCAGAATTCTGTACAGGTCAAAGTTTCCATAGAAATCAATGTCTTCTTGATTCTTCGAAACTCCATGGTTATAGTAGTATATATTCAGCTTGGATAAGAAACAGGTTGGTATACCAATTATAATTTTTAACCTTCGAAACATAGCTGTTCACAGACCAAAGTCTACTGCAATTCTTGGCTGAGAGATCAGATTGTATCACAATGCCTGTATATACAGCACGTGTACATAACACACACACGCAGACACACCTGTGACCAAGGACATCCTCTTTTCTTGATAAAAGACCTGCAAATCTGTTACATTGTCATTTATCTTAGACACCTCATTTACATATGTTCTTTAAAACTTAAATGTATCAACACAATATTAAATGAGGTGATAATAAATCCTATCTGTAAGATTTGCTGGAGCTGATGTAACAGGCAGCATGTTTTGAGCCCAAGTTGTTAATTTTAAATGTAATTACAAACAGTTTAGTTAAATGACCTTTCCTTTGTTTCTTGGGAATATTCCTTGAAAATGAACTTGAACTCCAACGAATTACCAGAGCTTTGCTTTCCTTTTCTCCCCCTTTCTTGCTTTCAAAAATAAGGAAGGGAAACAAGGAAAACAGAATTATTTACTTTTGTTCATCGAGCATAAGTTTGGAAATACTATAAAAAAACCCCAAAACACCAAATCACCATTCTTTCAGATAAAAAAAAAGGCAAAATAAACCAAGCCAAATAGAAAGCATTTGTAAAAAATGCGGGTTTTTTATTAGGTGGCTCTGAAATGGAAAAATAGTTTGCTTTGCTTTATTTTTGTTGTTGTTTTTTTTCCTCCCAATGCTGGAAGTTGGCCACTTCTCTGGTGTCGATAGCTAGAAGGTTGCTTCTAAATATTTTTGCCTGGAACCTATTGCATTTTTTGGTTTCTGTCCCATTTATGTTAAACGTTACACGTTACTTTTTAGTCTGACTGACACTAAACATTTAGTGGGTCACTAGCAATTACTAAAGGTGACGTATAATGGGAATCATTTTGGCTATGTCTACATTAGCTAGTAGTGCAGCTCAACAGGACAGTGTGAAACAGAGGAGACTGATGACACATCATTCACACTACATGCCTTTGGGGGAGTTTTGCTTTGGGCTAGCTTCCCTATTCTACTTTAGGGAATTGCTGTACCTTAGCCGTACAGCAATTTTGGTCAGTCAGTAAAAGCTCTACCCATCCTGCTACTGCTACCTTCTTCACGGAGTACGTGCACAGATGAACGGCCTTTCTGCACCTGCACACTTGGACTCTCCACGCTTACAGATATGTGAAGGATGGCTGCTCATCTGAACAGATCTGTAAGTTAAATCATATTGCTGTCAAGGTACTACCACTCTGTCTTCAACTGCTCGCTCAGGCTGTTTAAAGGAATCCTACGTTGTACATAAGGGTATGAATGCTTTTTTTCATGAAAACAGGTTAATGCCTAGTATCAAAATCTAAACCCTTTATTAACAAGGATTACTGCAAGAATTTAATCTCATAAACTGTGCAGTTAAAGCTTTCATTGGCTTTAAATTAGAGACTTAAATACATCAGGTTTTGTCTTGTTATACTAATTTACAGCACAGTTTCTAAAAATCATTGTATTGACCTGACACGTGGGGAGTTTTGAAGGAAAAAAGTCTCTATAGGGAAATATCTGCATAAAGACTCTGTTAGTTATTAACTTATTATAAAATACTTATTATAAAAAACTGTTGTATTGTTCACACCAACAGTACTAAATGAGGAGTGACAAATCCTTAAAGCTGGCAAAGAATAAAAAGATCCCTGCTATTTATCAAACATTTAAGCTACAAACATATTTCAATGGATGCAATTCAAAATTCTTTTACTAGGTGCCATGTACCAGCATCTGACTAATTTCTTTTTTTTTTTTTTTTATTTTTGTATGCTATTGTAGGAATTCTCTTCTTTGCAGCAAGAACTTACTTACAAACCAGGCCTTCTTGCACTATGTATTTGAAAACACAGAACAGATTAATTCCAAATGACACATGTAAAAGTTTGAGGAATTCTGTGTCAGTCTTTCATAAACAAGCATTTACGAATTAGTCCCACTGATATCAATAGATCCACTTCAGTGAGCAAGTGCTTAGCAGTGTAAACGAAGGTCTCATAACTTGGCAGTTAGTAATAATACAGTTTCTAGATGGCATAATTTTATTATTTTAAGACACATTCACAGTTTATACTTTGCTTCTCAAGCATCTGTATGCATCTGACACTTAATGCTTGCTTGTATTCACTATCTTGTTTGTGACATCATATTGATTTCCACATTAATTGAGCACGATGTCATAGAGTCTCAGATTAGCACTTACATTCAGGAATGAGCAGCAGGCAACTCCAAATCAGAATTTCCTCATATAAAACACACAAACCCTCCACAAGATTTGGAAAATACTTAAGATAAATTTTTTCTTGCTTTTAAAGCTAAACCAGAAGACCGTTCTCAGAGCGCTACTAAAAAACGCCTCTTAGCTTTAGCACCAGTAGGTAAACTTACCAAGGAATGTTATGTTTGTTGAATAGACAAAAATAGCAAATTAAGTAGTCATTTATCATGCTCTTAGGACACTAATCAGCCCCTTCCTTCTTTCAGTGGTGATCTACCTGATCTCTGGACACCCAGTATGCTTACTTAGAAATTATTGATCATCAGCATAGGAAAGTTACATCAAAGCAGCCATGTCAAACTGATTAAAATGTATGCATTTAAAATTTCCCAGTGTACTATAACATATTGTTGTGTTAGCAATAGTCAGACTGCCAGAACCAGAACAAAGGTGGGAGAGCTGCCTAGACAGCAGAAGTTAATATTAGGAACAGAAAAAAGAAAAGGAAATAGCCAAGAATTTAATTTCATTAAATTTTGTTGTATTACAAATTTACAATAACACAGTTAGAAACAAAGAAGAATATTTGATCCACTGTGATGTAACACTGTTTTAAAATAAGTGTGAAATATTCCTCATAGGAGCAATATTTGTCCTAAGGATTCTAAATGAATGTTCCACGCAAATATGTTAGAGCAATAGGACTGAAGAAGTAATTGTTTTTTCCAAAGATACAATCAAGTTGTCAGGAGGTCAGGATAATTGTCACATAATAATACCTATTCGTGACTCAGGTGTACTACGCAAGAATTCACAGAGGTTTAGATGTACTCTCTAAGGGAACAGGAACGTATGATCTATCTAATTGTTTACAGAGCTGATTCTGACAGTGCTGAACTCTGCTTTCAATGGGAATGAATTACCTTAATGATGCAACTGGTTTTTGTGCAGTTGTGTTATGCTGTATGAATGGGTTCAGGACCAGAAGAAACCCTGGCACCTTCAACTAGTAGGTCACTGAAGCCTAAGATTCCGTTATATTTATCTACAGGTTCATTATTTCCACATTTTGAATTTCCATTCAGTTTGAGGAGACTGAAGAGTGCTCCACAGTTCCTCTGATCAAATCATTGGCTTACTATGACTAAAAACATCATTATTACCCAAGATAAAACAGCCTTTGTGATGCATGGATACAATATGCTGTGAATTCCAACAGGTCACTATACACTTAGGTATTTCTTTTTATGTGCTTCCTACATGTAAGCTAATAAAGGCATCGAATGTCATATGGAAAGTCTGCCTTACACAGTTTTAAGTCTTAAACACTTAAATCTAATGTCATGGCTAAATAAGTTCATTTCTGGAACTTCCTGCACGTAGAATAAGACACGTTGTGTTATGTGTTTCTTCAGTGCCGGTTGTGGTCTCAAGATACAGCAGGGTTCACAACACACAAATACTACCAAGGAGAGCCATGAAACCACCAAACATCACTCTGTGCTACCACGAATGAGATAAACAGAACATTTAAGACACAACCAGGGGACTCCCAAGCAGGAGACAAATTTCAGGGAACAGCCCCAAACTTTAGAAATTGTAGCAGCAGTAGCTAAAGGACGGATAAACTCTTGTTAATGAAACAAAAAGAATGCTGTTTAGAGAGTAGAAAAACATGAGACAAACTCAAAAAGAACTAGATCATGTTTTGCTTGGCTGGACTTTGAAGGACACATACCATTAAACCGTATATGGCACGGTACTTTGTTTGAGGGACATTCTAGTTGCCTATTTTCAACATGCACATTTCTAGCTAAAGGTTCAAATAACTGAACATAGGTACAAATGTACCCACGGTGGCTGTACAGTAAAAGAGAAAGCAGAAAGCTATCCCAAAAGAAAAGACTGCAAGCTTGTAATTTAAGTAAGAGACTTCAGATTAAATCTAAACCCCCAGCAATTACAAGAACAGCCTTACAAGAATGTAACTGATTTCTCTGAATAAAGCAAGAGAAAAGGGGTGCAATCAGTTAGGTAAGGAAACCTAATCACTGAAGGAATACAGAAATGTACAGTGATGTTATAAATGGTAGAAATGTTGCTGTTCTCAGTGCTGAATGTTAAGATTCAGCCTGTAAACTGACTTTACAGCCAGCTGCACAATTTCTTTGCGTGTCCAGAGAAGGGCAACGAAGCTGGTGAAGGATGTAGTGCACAAGTCTTATGAGGAGCGGCTGAGGGAACTGGGGTTGTTTAGCCTGGAGAAAAGGAGGCTGAGGGGAGACCTCATCACTCTCTACAACTCCCTGAAAGGAGGTTGTAGCGAGGTGGGTGTCGGTCTCTTCTCCCAAGTAACTAGCGATAGGACGAGAGGAAATGGCCTCAAGTTGCGCAAGGGGAGGTTTAGATTGGATGTGAGGAAAAAT
>NW_008795702.1:3786707-3787974 GCF_000699145.1 Aptenodytes forsteri | reverse complement strand
GTTTCTGTGAAATCTATAGTAGCCCTTGTAGCAGGCATTATTTAACAAAATACAAGTATTAAATATTACGGGAGCAATGTCACAAATATCATACACTCAGAGACTACAAAAGTGTGACACATTAGTACCAGAGTATGAATTCTTATAATAATACTCCTTGCAGCATCTACCTGCATTAACGGTTGGACTTGATGATCTTAGAGGTCTTTTCCAACCTAAATGATTCTATGATTCTATTCTACGATTCTTTTGTGAGTCCAAAGCCATCTTTCTCCTTAGTGGGTCTCAGCTGGAATTGAAGCACTGACTTGCCACGTCAATGTAGGAGATTTCAGCGAAAAATTTGACAGAGGATCACTAGCTTCCTTTTTTATCCTTCAACAAATGACAAAAATCCTCAGAGAAAAGTATTTTTATTTAAGTCATTGTAGCAAATTCTGTTAAAGTTATATCCTCATGTCCATGTTGACTTCATGTAAGCTTGGCTTCAAGAAAAATGTAGGGTTATTTTTTGGGTTTCTTCAATTAATCTGCTAATTCTGATTTTTAAGTACCGATTTCAATTTGCTAAGTATGTCTTCATCGAACCTTACTGACTCTTCCAACAGTTGCTAACCAAAAAATAATTGCATTCTACCACATCCCTTTCCATCTCTTCTTCCTCTATAGCACTTGAAGGAGTGGAGGGAATTGTATATACAACTGCAAAAGGTACGGATGAAGGAAACTATCACTGCGGAGGAACTGCTAGAGGAGGAATTATTTTGCCTTAAAATAGTTACACTTTGTCATGACTCAAAGTTTCATCTTTCTTTCTGAGTGGCTAATAACCTTTGTGACAAAAGAATGACATAGCAGGAAATTTTCAGAACTATCATTTTATTTCCATCTTAGATAGCCTATGCTCCTTCTGTATTCCCATGGGAATGGTCTTAATCTCTCTTTAACAAATTTTTTTTTGAGGATGTAATATTTAAAACTATTTAAAATATAGAGGACAGATATAGTATCATAATAGTCAACAACTTCAGAAATGAAAGGCCCCTAGCATGCTTCTCTTTTATTCAACATGTTACTTAATGCAAATGATGAAAACAACTATCTCCCTTCATGCACATATCATCAACCACTGTACTTATTTTCAAACAGCTATGTACAATCATTTCAGCACCTCTGAAACTTCAGACAGGTCTTTTTATTTAGAATCATAGAATCACTGAGGTTGTAAAAGACCTCTAAGATCATCGAGTCCAACCATCGACCCAAC
>NW_008795702.1:3771277-3786608 GCF_000699145.1 Aptenodytes forsteri | reverse complement strand
CAGCCTGTGCCAATGTTTCACCACTCTTTCAGTAAAGACATTTTTCCTCATGTCCAGCCCTTGCACTGAATAAAACAAACCAAACACCAATGTTTACTTCTTGTGCACTTCCCTCTGACAACTTTTAAAATGGTTACAAACTTTGCAAGAACAAGCCAGGGCCTGTTGCCTTAGTTTCTATTAGAATCTAAAATGACTTGTAAAACACTAACAAAATATCAGTTTATCTACTTTTATTGCTTTTTTTTGCTGAATTCTTTTTACTTATGTATATTAACATTGCACATATTTTGACAATTTATTGCCAAATACACATATTGTGGGGCTTGGTTTCTGACCTAAGAAAGAAATACAAATGAAAATTGAAAGTAATTATCCCATGTGGAGACCAAAAATCCTTGTCCCACCCCAGTTAAGGCATCTGTGGAATTCATCTTCAAATGGAAAATAATGTCCCTCAGATGTGCAAACTGTATTGGGGACTACAGGTAAATTAGGCTGTGAATACTGAACATATCATACTGGTTGACCCATTAAATCATGCCAGAAATTTTCCCATTCAAAAGTCTCATGTTTCGTCATATCCATGGAAATGAAAGATAACAATGCCACAGTGTTACACTCAAAATTCATATCTCCTCTCTTGATACCTACGCAGCTTCTCAAGCATATGCTCTGCTTAAAGCTAGGATTACAATTCTGGACATTTATGCAGCACAGATGTTCTC
Source organism: Aptenodytes forsteri (assembly GCF_000699145.1). Lineage (NCBI taxonomy): Eukaryota > Metazoa > Chordata > Aves > Sphenisciformes > Spheniscidae > Aptenodytes > Aptenodytes forsteri. The sequence continues at coordinate 3,785,880 of NW_008795702.1, read as the reverse complement.
TATATGAAGTAAGTTAACTACTGATGTGTATTTTCTTATTTTTCATTTTTAATTTAAATTTGACAGTTTTGACTGTTGTAAACAATATTATAAAAGAAACTCAATAGTGTAGATCTAGAGAAGCTTCATTATTAGACTGTAAAAATAATTGTTGACATAAGGATTCTACCTAGAAAGGCCTCATGATTGGCAGTCACATACTTCTTTAGAGGCATTTTACCCTTCCTATATGTACTTCTTGGCCAGTAAATGATGGAAACATATATGTCCTTATTGCCAAAGTATGTTCCAGTTACTGGAAAGAGTAATAAGTGGGATAAACAATATAAGGGATTCATATTACACAGAAAACTTTCCAGGTCCTTCTCCCCCTCTCTCAGATACTGCTAGCATGCACAAATATCTGTAGATGTTTAAGAGAGTTCCTATATGTACTTCTTGGCCAGTAAATGATGGAAACATATATGTCCTTATTGCCAAAGTATGTTCCAGTTACTGGAAAGAGTAATAAGTGGGATAAACAATATAAGGGATTCATATTACACAGAAAACTTTCCAGGTCCTTCTCCCCCTCTCTCAGATACTGCTAGCATGCACAAATATCTGTAGATGTTTAAGAGAGACAAAACGAAAATTATCCAGTGTCATACTACTCAGCTTTCCCAGATTAGTTCTCCTAAATATCTCAGGTATCTCAATACTAGGCAGAAAGACAAAAAAAGCAAGCCCCTTCCAGATACAACATAATCTAAAGAACAGAAAAATGTGTCATCTCTTCCAACAATAGAGACACTTCCCTGTTTTACTTCTCTTTTATTTCAGCCTAACAGGTTCTATAAATCGAAGTTTCTATATTATACCAGCTTTTACCCTAAAAAATTTATTCTGATTTGCATTGAACACTTCACTCAACACAAAATCACTCAATTCCATTTGTTCAGTATTGATTTTTACCTCAAAAACTTCTTCATCCAGAATCCTGGTTCCAAAGACAGTGATGCCATTGGTGTCCACAACTGTTTTGTCACTTCTTTCAAGTGGTTTTGTAGTTTTTTTGTTACAGTCAACAATCATTGTAACACTTTTTTTCTCCACGCTAATAGCTACTCGATGCCACCTGTTAAAAAAAAAACATAATTCTATTGTAACTTATGTTTTTCAAACCAGGTCATTGTGTTCTTATCGAGACGGTTTATTGCAGATCGTGCACCAGTCAAGTCACAGATAAAATTTTAAATGTCTCCATTTATTTCCTTCTTTCATATGTACACAAATGTACACAATGTTTTGTCTATTCACTACATAACTTCTGTCCCTTAGTACAAAGGAATCTGATCCATAGCTCATTGTGAATATCCTATATAAGATGAAGTTCAAGCTCACCTTCTCTGAAGCTTTACCCAGAGAACATTAGTAAACTCAAATTAGAAGTGAGTGCACTGTTTACATTTTATTAGATTGAACGATCTGACAGCAGATTTTATTTTTATGAATGTGTTTGATTTTCCAAATTACTTAAGGAATTACTTGTGCAAATATATTTAATCCAGAAGCTTATTCTTTGTTATTTACATTTTACTATTTGTTCTCTGTGATCAGTCACCAAAATTTTACCATGTTCTTTTGCTTATTTGAATGTATCCCATAGCTATAGAGATTTTTCAAATATGTACAACAGTTCCAACATAGATGCTTTTCCAGATACATATACTTACAAATGCTTGCCGATATTCCCGCAACAATAGCTTTGCCTACATAAATATTGACCAAAAAATGAATGGACTGATTCAGGATACTGACAAATGGTTTTATTTTAAAGACATTCGCGAATAAAGCTTTGTACAATTTGCCCAACTATACTATGTTCTTTATGAGACTTTATTATCATGACAGACCACGCTAATTTAGTGAGCCTCTCTGCTGTGACAACTTAAATATCTAAGAGCAAGAGCAAGCCACTCCGTAATCGAACATGGAGCAAAACATCAAAGAATCTTTGATAGACAAGGACAAAAAGTGTCAAAGGATGTCATATTAGTGACTGGTAAGAGGAAGGCTGGAATCAAATTATTTCAGTTGGCATTTGTGGCACTAAGGTTGTCTGAATCAGAGAGACAGCCTAGATCGTTGTTACAAAGAGCTTCTGTATATCAGAAGGAACACCTCGAAGCTAGTGGAATCTGACTGCTAAACAGTATCACTGAGCCAGAACTCTAACTCCATGTTTTTTCTGGAACGCGGCTGAACATTACCATTAGAAAAGCAAACTGTCCATGCATCCTCAGGCACATTACACTGTTTACACTTTTTAAATATATCTCATTTTGAGACAAAGATTGTTGTCCTAGATCCTTCATAAAATAGCTGAGTCAGAAGAAAATTGTCAGTCTATCTTTTGAAAGCATGTAGAAGCTGAAAGCATGAAAACATAGCTCACTGTGGATAGGACTGACTCCAGTTGATTTGGAAGTTGTATAGTCTCACTGCAGGAACTGTACCAAACCAAGTTCATTTTGATTTCTTAATTTTTATCAGTTTCTCAACATTTTGGGTGAAATTCTGAAATCCATGTACTCCAGTTGATTTGGAAGTTGCATATTCTCACTGCAGGAAACTGTACCAAACCAAGTTCATTTTGATTTCTTCATTTTATCAGTTTCTCAACATTTTGGGTGAAATTCTGAAATCCGTCAAAGCTTAAAAAAAGGCTGCTTTATTTTATCACTCCTTCTGCTAGGGAAATGCATCAGGTTTATATTTCATGGTATAATGCCATTCTCTGGTAATACAAGGGCTAGAAAGCAATTACTTTTTTCTTTTTTTATCCTTTATTGCTTTATAAACATATTTCGTTACAGTTGAATTTTTGCCCTTCCTTCTCTACTGCTTTGTTTTCTTTTGCTTTAATAAAATTTCATTCTCTGTATATCTGGAGACTGTGGCTGCTCTTCCTGGACTGCAGCACAATAAATAAAAAGCCTTTGAAAGAATGAATGTCCACTTACAAGCACTAGAATGATATTCCCAGAGAATGATTGCTTGTCTACAAAGGGAAGTTAGGTACAAAAAATTAACAACTGCATCAATAACGCAATAGGTGTTTGAGATTCATTGCTTTACTGAGGGTGCAGTATAAATACTTGCAGCACTTCAGATTAATTGCCCAGCTTATTCTTCCCTGACTTCCTTCTATACAGACATCTCAAACCATCTTATTTATCTGCTGTTTTGGTTCAGGAGAGGAGAAATTCTATGCTGTCTTGTCAACTTGTCTTCACTCTGCCTATCGCCTTCAAATGGACAAGACAGCCCTTCTAGTGAGACTACTCCTCGAGTCTTTCTGAAAACAGAGTTTCTTTCTATATTGCACAGGAAGAATCTTCTTAGGTTTAGTTTTGGTGGGTTTAACTTCTATGACTCCTTCTTCACTCTTGGTTTATAGAAATGGCAAATAAGAAAGGTGGTTTGGCTTTATTTGTAGCTGTATACACCATTTGAAACTGGAACTGTATTCTGCTGCAAAGGTTCTCTGATTTTGTACGACAGCAGTCCAACTAGCTGGCAACTGTGTTACTGATTTATTTAAATATGTAAGACAACTGTTTGTAAAGACCATAGTCACCTATACAGTGGTCTGTGGTATTATTTTTCATCTTAAAATTTTACACTTACTTGCCATCAGCAATGTTGACTGTTCTGAAAAGAGGATAGTCTTCTGGGGCAGGTTTTCCATTTTGGTCTTCAAACAGGAAGACAGGGGATCTACCAACTTCAACACCTACTTGCTGAATTCCTTGTTCATTGTAGACAGACAGAAGGAAGGACTGGATACCCTTTTTAGGTTTTACTGTCATTAATATTGAAAAATCTTCTGGAAAATCTCCACCTGTAAAAAAAGTGATACAGTTACAAATTCAGAAAAGATGAAACCATTCTTTAAAGGTTTACATTTTCCTATAAGCACAGAGGATTCCACATACAAACTGTTGGGTTCTTTTAATTCTCCAAAATGAATAAAATTACAGAAATAAAAAATTACACTATTAAAATTTTTTCTCTCTTTTTTTCTTTCTGGTCTCGCTTTAATTCCCGAAAGATATACCTTAACGATTCTTAAAAACATGACCTGTAAATCTATTGTGAATTTATGTTATAATACAATATATGCAAGAACCATGATAGTTTCACATTCATTATTTTTTCTACCATCGCCTTTTTAGCAATCTTCTAATTTAAAAGCGTGCACTACAATTTCACTCAACAAAGTAAGTATCTGTATTATAGCAAATATATTCCCAGGCACTTCATCTCCCTTGATAACCACTTGTTTTAGTTTCTCTCTCACAATATATATTTGAGTCTTTCTAGAATAATATTGTGCATAACATTGAAAAAATACATAACTAGCTTTAGGCAAAAGCAAAGAACGTTTAATTTTCATTTATTCCCTGATGCTTTCTCTTTGAAGTAGAGATTATGTATCAATCATGGTTTCAACCTTTAAAACTAAACAAAATTAAAAGTGGATATAGCTTGTTTATAAAGGAAGGACTGAGGTTTGTACTCAGTACTGCTGCTGTTGAATCTGGTGGTAAATCTGCATTTCACTTGATGTGAAAGTCTACAGGCTTAGTATCAAATGAAGTGTAAGACTGAGATTCTAAAATTCAGAATATACATTGGATCTGTGTGGCTTCAGCTGCAATTTGACATGCAAGAAACAGAGGGATTAGAATCTAATCGTAATGTTGGCAATGAATATAACTGCAACTGTGTGTGCGTGAGAGTGAGTAAAATGTTCTTAAACATTTTAAAAATATAATACAATAAGTTTTAATAAAATAATATGTTACATTTTTGTAATTAATAAAAGCACATAAGACTTCAACATCGAAAGCTGATTTAGGAATTGCTTCTTCCAATGGAGAAAATATAAGACTGTTTCCAAGATAGGTCTTGTGGGAAAACCCTGTCAGGATTCTATGGAGTCTTCCGTGAAGACAAGTTATTGATGGCATTAACTCTTTAGTTACAATATGAAAACAAAATGCATAAAATCTTCACTGCTCTTTAAATGACATACTACTCTTCTAAAACAGAAAATCCCTAGTCTTACACCTATTATATTGTCTGCTGCAATGTTGTTTTATGTGCTTTCTACCATCTTCTTAACTTTTTTTGTAGAAGGTTGTTGAAACACTCTAGTAATATAGACCACTTCAGGGCTTGTTTTGACATCTTATTTTGAAGGGATCAAAGCTCAATAATAGGAAGCATTTCATTTACTCTGGTGAGCCTTTGGTCAAGCTTTTTAATGACAAAGCAAAGCTGCTAGTTTACAGGTTAAATTAAACTGTACATTACACCTTTTAATGTCAGAGTAAACAGATGACAAAAAAAGGAAAAGAAAGAGAAAAGATGACTGCCAACGAAATGTCAAAGAAATTATTTGAAAAGCACTGAACACTTGCCCTCTCTGCACCGTTAATCTGAAAGATATGTTGAAAATGCTTAAGGCAGGTGACACTAATTCAGCTAGTCTGGGCATGTGCTCTTCAAACAGGTAACATCCTATGAAAAAAAACCTGGGAGCTTTCTAAGAAAGGTGACTGAAAATGAGTCGTGCCTCAGTTCAGTAGTTTCTGTTATCACCGCTATGACGTAATATTATCAAATGTTTTATCTTGCACCTGCATTGTGTAATTATAAGTAAATTTCCTCCAAACACAGTTTTGATTGAAAAAGTCAAAAAATGAATGATATTCTAACATGTAAAACTTTATGTATTGCTATGTATATATAGTTCTTGGACATATATCTGGAATAATTATCAAAGTCTTCTCAACTACTTTTAAATTTCTTGTTTATTGGTATGGTTCTATTTGAACAATAACCAAAAATAACAATAATTGGAGGGAAAAATCACTCGAAAAACCTTTGTATTTATCTGGGTTGCATTTCTTGTCATTCCTATATGCTTTTGTAAAAGATAACTAAAAGCATAGAAACAAACAGTACAACAAAAATCTAAGCAGTTATCTTTACAATTATATAATGCCTCCCAGTCAGTGAAATCAATCCCTATTATATTCTGGGAAGTTGGTAAATATTATTAGATCCATTTTTAAAAGATAGATAGATAGATATATTGATGCTCCCAGCTTTTGCCATTCATAGTTCCCCTTGAGCTACAGTAGCTAAAAGATACCTATACTTCCTGATGAGTTATAGGAGCTAGATGAAAGCAAGCATAGGATGTGTTACAACTTGTATTGTTTATCTAAAATGATGTTTCACAACTCGGTCTTGTCTTGGATATCTTCCGTAGTCTTTCCACTACTACAGAGCACTAAGAAAAAGGGACATGATCACTCAAATGTCTTTAAGGATAATCTCTGAAAAAGAAGGATTTCTTGTGGTGGGGAGAGGATGCCTGTTCTGCAAGATTCAAAAGGAAGTAGTTATCATAATCACCTCCAAAAAATTGTTTCTAGATTCTTTACTGAAGTAGAGGATAGCATGACATCTTCCTGTATTAAGCAAAGTTTGGTGGTGGCTTCTTTTTATACTGTGAGTGAGCAATGCTTTTTATTTGTCTCCTGCACACAGAAGTGTTGCAACAGATGGTAAAATCAAGCTAACTCATTCCAGTTGTAAAGCAGAAACTGAAAGCATTAATAAGAGTAGTACTAAATTAAGGCTGTCAAAGGCTATAGAAATCTAGATGTCAGCCAACAACATGAGGTACTTATTTGTTCTGGCATTCAAGAATCATATGAATAGTTATTACTGCAACTGCCAGATCTCCTCTTTATGCTACGATTTGATTCATGAATAAGGGCAAGTCAACCCAAGCTCTCAGACTTCCAGCTCTAGACTCTCAGGCTTTGATTTAGCAGAAGGTGCTTGTACTGTTCTAAATTTTAAAAAATATCAGTGATTCCAAGTCAGTTTAATCTTCTGTCCAGCTGTATTTGAATGCTCACTTAAAGTTTTTTGTTGTACCACTTGGCTTCAACGACACACATTGCAAAACTCAGAATATAAAGGTGCCAACTTATTACACTGTGCAACTTGTGCAGTTTTTCAATACAATGGATCATTTTTGTATTTTTTAAAGAAAGAGCAGCCCATATTCTGCTAACCTTACTTAGGTTAAGTAGTAATTAATTACACACATAGCCACACTAATATCAGCAGGACATTCAGAAAACATTCAGAAACATTCCAGGTCAGGTTGGACGGGGCTCTGAGCAACCTGATCTAGTTGAAGATGTCCCTGCCCACGGCAGGGGGGTTGGACTAGATGACCTTTAGAGGTCCCTTCCCACCCAAACTATTCTGTGATTCTATGATTGTAGACTGTAATGTGCCATTCAGTGAATGATATTTTCAGCTGGATAGCTCTGTTAACTGTATGCAACTTAGTTGAGAGGATATATTAAAAACTGAAGAACTGTGTTAAAAAATAGTATAAATATTAAATCTGTAGTGAATTTGATCTTCTTCCATGAATAAAAAAGTGAACTGATGAGTTAAGTGAACATGTAAGTTACGCTTGAACTGTGTATAGCTGTTTCCCATGTTGCTCTGGGAACCCAGTATTACTACAAAATAATGTATCTTTCCCCCTTTTATAAATCTTGGATGATATCTATATGATTGCTACTTTGAAAGACGAAAAAGAAAGTATTTTTCTTTGCCAACATTTAATCTCTATGTTTATCGGCAGACTTGTTCAAACTCTGCGTGATGTATCAAAGCAGAAAAATTAAATGTTCCACAATTTTGGCTTTTAATATTCTTATTATCATTTTCCTCAACAGTTTGGGTCAAGTGACAAGTGACAGCAAAATAATGGAATGAAAGTCTCTCCTCAACATCCAAAGAATATTTTTCAAAATGTGATTATTTCATTTTAGAGAAATTTGAGAGAAGATGGAATCACATTACCTGCTATCCACAACCAGCCTTGTTTAGTCCCCCAAATACCCAGATACTCTTAGGTAATTCTTAACAGATGGTACTTCTGGGAACGATTTTGCAATGGCCAACCACAACTCATTCCTACCGCTGCAGCATTACTCCAGGAAGTACTGCTTGAACGGACTACTGAAACTGGAGGAAACTTGCCAAAGCCACCAAATAAGCTTTCCATCAGATAGCATCATGAAAGAGCAGGTAATGTGACTTACAGGCCAATTCTGCCAGTGACACAGAATTTGATGAAGAGCTTTATAACCGAAGCCAATAAAAACTGATTCATTCAGGGGATAAAGAGCATGTCCTGTCATTCGTAGGCAGGCCTAACTCTAGGGATAACAGAAGTGTTTTGTGGTACTGATGATAGACTCCATGCTGTGCTTTAGATACCATAAAAGCATAGGCAGTACGATAATTTACCAAAGTAATAGCTTTCTGACAGTCTCACCTGGGTACAGCTGCTTTGTTGGGGCACTCAGCTGTGCAGTTTTTGAAACTCTGTAGGCGACATCCGATCCTTTTGAATCCCTTCTGTTCGTGCAAAATCCTGCTGTTCTTGATACTCCTTCTGGTGAATTGTGAAATTCTAATGCTTTTAGCACATCAATGGGTTCAGCTGACAAAGAAAAAAAAAACAACAATTACTCATCTTGCATCTCTACAGTATGCAGCCTCTAAAAAGGATATTAATTTCATTGCAAAAGCGTATGTGTAATCATAGCAGTAGCTGCATCCTATTTTGATTTATTGCAGATTACTCCTACACCAGAATATTATTTTAACAGGATTCTTCATTTTTAAATATATGAGAGTTCATCCCATCCAATGTAATTGTTATGATCAGATTTTCAAACTACTTGACTACACACTGAAAATCACTTTTTCCCAAACGCAGAGAATCTTGGTGATTGAAACTTACAACACATTCTTTTAATGAGTGATTTCTAAGAAGGGGAACTGATTTTAAAAGTTTGCACAAAAGTTTCAGAAGCATTCAGCTACTAATAATCTGCTATCAGAAACTCGTCTGTTGCTAACAGTAAATATATTCTGATTACATATGACTGCTTTCTCAGACAATAAAGTGATAAGAAAGGAGACTTAATCACAAAGCTACTGTAAACTTTAAAAATTACTGCAAGATATTTTTATAAAGTTTTTGTTTTGTTTTGTTTTTGAAGGGGAGGAGGGTGGGATTGGGTGGATGGGGACCTTTTTTTTTTGTGTTTCAGTTATTAGGTTACTTTAATATATATATACATATATATATATTTAAAAAGCCAATAACAAAGCTTTAATCTGTAAAAGTTCACCATGGCAAAAGGGGCAAGTACTGAATGGACAAGCACTTTAACAGAGGCAGTGAGGGAACATAGTTTGCCTACTGCATATCTTTTCTCTTTTGAAAAAATTAAGGTCTTCATTCCCATACTCCCTACAGATCATGGCTTCACTAATTTTTTTTTTTTGAGTGGAAACAGAATTTCAACAGACCATTTTTTCACTGGGACTATTCTGCAGTTTTTATGGTGGCAAACTCATAACCATGATATCTGGAAAGACAAAGTTTTACATGACTTTCACTGTTAAAGCTGAGAAATGTGTTTGGTAAATCTGACCCTCCTTCGTATCTTTGAACTGCACTGTGGCAGTAACTACGGCTAATTTATTCTCTGTTACTATTCATTTTGTGTGTCAACAATTATCAACTTAAGGCCCAAAATTCACTGTGTGCAAATATTCAACTATTTGAACAACTATTTGCAAACAACAAGGGAAAGAGTGTAAAAACATAGGCAAAGTGATACTCTAATCAGAGTCACTGATGGAAACATCCCGACCTTCTTTTCTTACTATTTGTACAGTTCTAGGCAGTGTTACTATTATTTTGTCACTGTAGTATCTCAGAAGTCACTTTAGTATATTCACTATCAATAACAGGTGTGAACAAAGTTAAGTTTAACTAGCGCATCCTATTCATCTCCTGGCATTGCCAAATATGAAGAACTCAACTTTGTGGTTAAACCTATCTTTGAATAACACCAAAAGTATATTCTTTAAAAACAAAATCTGAGCTTTTCTCAATCAGCCTAGAATGCACATAACTTCTTCGCTCTTAAAATATGTTCACAAGAAAATGTTTGTGAGCTTCTTTAATTTTTTTTCACATCATGCAACTCCTCATTTCCTTTTTCCACCAGATCGTGTTATCAAATATAAACCCAATAGCCAATGTTTGTTGCAAGCTGATACATTTTGAATGAATGCTACAGTATACACCTGAATTTACTTAAAATCTACATATCCTGCAGATTCAAGAAATTATATTTAAACATTCTTGAAAGAAAAGTTTCAATAGTGTGCAAATTCTGAAACATTAGTCTTACTCTCTGTTAAGTACTGACTAAATAATTTTAATGGATATAATGTATTTTCTATAGGTATTCCACACAGTTCTAAAGTTACTACCATACTGAAGGAACTGCCACACTTTTTTTCTGGTAACCGATGGCTATTTTTGCAGTACCTGTAATAATTTGAACCAGTAAAGTAATGTAGAACCAGTCACTGGAAATACTAGTAAAAATTCTAAGTCACTGTATAAGTCAACGACTGCTACATTCCTTTTTCCTTTGCTCTTTTCCATAATTTGTACCAGATTCTTCATTATTTTTTAGAATAATGGCTGTTCTTTGCTTGGCTGACTGGGAGAGTATTCATCCATAAACAAGATTATTCATTACTCCCCGCTAGTTCTGCTGCTAAAAAACTTCCAGACAAGAAACGGAATAATAATAGAAGAGAACAATCTTCAAACCACAAATTCCAAATAATTAGAACAAACATTTTGTTAATAGTCCATAGATGACATTTATTTCCACAAACTGTGATTCACAAAATGTAAATAGCAAAACCACTAGTCAGTTTACAAGGATTTCTAGAAATATAACTTGTCATAGAAATGACAATGTCATAGAAATGACAAGTTATATGAAGCAACTTACGCAAAAAAGGTAATTAGTCTATCTCCAATGATAACATGGCTGACCTACTAAATACTTACAGATCACAAGTAACAGAAACTGCTTCCCTAATTTATAGAAAAGATTTCAGATAGCCACTTCGACCAATAGTTAAAAAGTAAAGAAGTTCTTTAGAAGTCTTCAGATAAACCAGGCAGGAATGTATAAGATTTAATATGCTTCTTTATAAAAACTTGCTTTTGATAGAAACCTACGTATCATCCAGTCTGTGAAATAAACAGGCTGAGTTTGTGCCTCTTCCTCATAAATGTTTTTGTGACGTTCTTGTGTGTGTCATTATTTAACCTGGGCTTGAGTCTCATCAAATGGCCAGACTAGGATGCAACCAATCCTGTATTTCAGCTGGGAGGTAGCCAGCCTGGAAGTCTCCTGTAATAATAACAGCTGTTATTGCCATCTCCCAGCTGAAAACTGGGCTCACTGTGTAAAGCACTTCTCCCCTACGCTCTTCTTGTGTCACGCATAGGGCTACCGTATATTGGAGTTTCTGCAGAAACACCCTCTTTTTGCTAGTGGAAATTTTGTCTCCGTGAATTTCGGGATTTTTTTACATTTTCTGGAACTATGGCAACCTAGTTGGAGCAAGTGTTCAGTAGCCCTGACCAGGCTGCCACGACATTAGTCTCAAAATTCTTGATGAGCTCACTGTGCACGTTCAGATGATCTGCTCAATGCCTCTACAGAAAGCACTAGACACAGTTGCTCTCAATATGCCATTTCGGAATCCAGCCAAAAATAAACAGCTCTTGAAAAACAGCAGCGCTTAGATCCTGACTGGTTAGAGGTAACCTGTTTGAAGTATAAAGGATGACGAGAAGTCCTCGCACAGCCGACGCTGGCCTGCTTAGAAGACCAGGGTAGAGAGGTAGGAAGACAACTCACAGAGTCAGGGAAGAGCATAGTCTGGAAGCTATATCAGCTGAACCTGTGGCTTCTCTCTGCCAGTTTCTGTAGGTTCTGCAGTGCTCAGTCACTGTATCCTGGGAGCTTCAGCTCTTCCTGAAAACTGCCTCTTCTCTAGCATTCTGCTCCCACGGGATTTCTGGGAATGGTAAGAAATAGCCAGAAACAGCACCAGTGCTAAGGCCATGCAGTTTGCCTGTTTGCATGGTCCACAAATTAAGATTACAGCTTGTATTTATATGGGGCAACATTAATGTAACCCATATATTGGCAGATCTAGGGTCTCTCACAAGAACTTCCTCACAGTGCATAAAGCAGCTTGCCTAAATGATTTTACCTTCTAGTCTAATTTCCTTGGATAGTTTTCTCATAAGAAAACTGCAAATTAATGATATATGATGTAATGCTTTTGCATCCTTCCAATTTGGTGCTAAGATTTAAGATGACAAGGAACTAACCAGCAAATAAGCATCATGCACACAGCCCTGTTCACCAGTTCTTGGCGTGCGGTTAATTCTCCTTATGAAATTTAGACATCAGCTTTGAAAACTCAACTCTGTTTACCACGGCAAATTTGACAAAATACAAGATCCAGACCCTAAAAGTGGGTCCCTTCATGCAGATGTTTATGGCCACACTGCACTGCTGGTTGAAGGCCACCTCCTGCAGGCAAGCCAGACAAAGCCAGAAGTAAAGAAGAGAAAAGAAGCCTGTGTTCATCAGGCAAGCCTGCATTTTTCAGATTAAGCTCTCCTGAGTTTCAGACCGTAATCAAAAAGCAAGTTTCCACTGTGCTACTTTTCCACTGATAGAGAACCAACCGCAGGGGATCATTCTTCTCACCAAATATCATAGTGCAAAGTTCAACAGCATGTGTCCTTGATTCAAAAAAGTCCAGAGAGCCATGTGCAACTTTCACTGCCACTAACAGACTACACAGTAGTAGCCAGAGGAGAAGTGTTTAAAAGTGCTGGGATTTCTGGAATGGCAAAGGATAATTCTTCAAAAATCCCTTTTTAGAAGACAGAACTGTGTGAGATGGGAACCTGAGTGTCCTAGTATCTTTCAAGATACCAAACTGTTAATCATTTCGCTCCAGCATAAGTTCCCGGTTTTCAAAAATAAAGAAGGTAAAGCACAAAAAGAAATTAGTGGTGTAACATCTGAAGACCTGAAGTAACTTGTAACTTGCAATATTTAAAATTGTAGAGCCAAATTCTGGTCTTCATTACTGTGGTATGACTGAAGGACATCCATTCACTCAATGAGCTTTCCATATTTATAGTGGTCTGGATAAGAACATTGGGTCCAGAGCATTTCATATCAAATATAACTCCAAAGCCGTATTTAATCTTCCTTTGCTTTCCCTTTAGCTTTCTTCCATAGGAACTAAATAGGAACCTTAGGGGAAAAAAAAAAGACAGCTTGACAGAAATATAAAATCTTCTAAGCTACTTTAAGTGGTACTAAAATGTGTGTAAAAGCATGTTAACTAAAAAGAAGGAAGAAAAAACCCCACTTCTGTCAGCGTATCTCTGCTGGAAATTAAAAGGATTCAGCGGAGTTAAGTAGTTGTAAACTGGATGCTAGATCACACTTTTACACTGCCAGGTCAGGACAGAATATCAGGAGTGAATTACATGAGGGAAACTTCATATGTTTTCTGTTTGTTTGGAGAGGAGGAAAATACATATAAAAACTGGCTTCCTATTTTGGTTAGCATTTTCAAGCCTAGACTTCCTATGTGTACAATGATACATTTATTTTAAAGGCTATGACAATGCATTCTATTCAGTGAATTAGTAACCACATCTTTTAAAAATATAATGCAATTACAGATTGAAAAAGAACCTCTGTAAAAATCTAGACTACATTTTGATCATATATTCACAGTTAAAAATATCATCGCTTTCATTCCATTCCACAATCTCTAAATTGAAATAAAATCTGTGATATATCATTCCTCTGAATACTGATATTGATACGACACATATGGATCAAATTCTGATGCCTTTATATTGCATTATACCACAACTACCGCCATTGTGCAATGTGATTTCTTCTGTAGTTAAGTAGAAGCTGGTGAAAACAGCAGATTCATTTCTGATATGTTATAATGCCATAAGTATAAACAGCACTTACTATACAAGATCAGGGGACTTGCTTCCTTCGCTTTGACCTCCTGATACATCTGAGCTGGAATCTATTAGTAATATGGCTCCCCCTTTCTCCTGGTGGAAACTGTCCGTGGAGGAGGTTCCCAGGTACCATAACAATCCAGGTTATGGTATCAGAGAAACGAGGGACTGAGAAACTGTACAACAATGCAGAAACTGAAGTCCTTTGGACACACAGTCTTTGTTGATGACTTATTCAATAGGTGACATCAAGCCTCCTCGTCTTAAGGATGAGGTCAGTTTTTAGTATAAATGCTTAGCATTTCCACATCTCTCTATGGGAATGCTTCTTGTATGTGACCACATAACCCTAGGTAAAAGGATACACATTACAAGACAGGGACAAATTGTATCATCAGATGCAAGAAAATTTGCATTGGAATGGTCAGGTCTGGTTCATAACATTTGGATTTATTTAAATGCAGATGGTAATTAAATGAATGGTGTTCAATGTAGGTGCTGGAGCGTGTCCAGAGAAGGGCAATGAAGCTGGTGA
>NW_008795702.1:3761136-3771150 GCF_000699145.1 Aptenodytes forsteri | reverse complement strand
AAAAATTTCTTCACCAAAAGGGTTGTCAAGCATTGGAACAGGCTGCCCAGGGACGTGGTTGAGTCACCATCCCTGGAGGTATTTAAAAGACATGTAGATGTGGTGCTTAGGGACATGGTTTAGTGGTGGACTTGGCAGTGCTACGTTAACGGTTGGACTCGATGATCTTAGAGGTCTTTTCCAATCTTAATGATTCTATGATTCTATGATTCTAATCATACCTTCTTAGTTCATAAAATATGTATCCTGTCTGTAACTGAGATCATGGCAAACTTAGTATCTTAGTGATAGGCAATAAAATTTCTTGTTTGTGCTTCAGCAGCCATCATTTAAATTCTACATTGTGATAAAGCCCATCTGACCCTGCAAAGGCAAACTGTACGGAACACAAAAAAGATGGATCAACAGTGCATCTAATGGCAGCAATGTCATCTTTGGAATTACACCAGCAGCAATCATTTTGGATAACAGGGTAAAATCTATACATATTATCTTTCTAGCTACAATCACGTTGTAAGGTTAATTATTTTAATGACTTTGTATTTATGAAAATGTTTCGATTTACAACCGATGCCTTTTTACAATTTTCTAGCTACTGACCAACTGCAGCGATGATCCAAAACCAAAAGAAGTTCTCCATATAGGCTTACTCAACTTGCATAGGTTTACTCAAATCAACCTAGTGAGTGACATTAATGTAAGTGCTAGGTATGTAAATGTTAGGCCATTAACACACACTGAAAACAGAGCTGTATTGTTTCACGTCAGCAGAATGTTCTGTCTCGTATCACTCTTAGCAGCTAATGTGTAGGTGTCGATGAATTTACACTTAAGCATATGAAACACTTGAGCTCCTGCTTCTTAGCATACGTACCAGCTTCCACTCACAGTATCTTACTAGTAATTTAAGTCCGTTGCTGTCACAAATCAATTGACAAATTCTGTGTCGGATTCATTTCATTGATAGAAAATGACCTAGACACTCCATTACTAGAAATTTTTTTTATTTGCAGAAGAAAAAATTTTCCACATAATTGTGAGTGCTTCCTCAGAAATTCTTTTCGACCTATATAGGGTAATTGGTTATCAGACAGGTTTCTAACCATCCTTTCCTGCATAAAGCTGCATTGAGAAGCAGTTTATAGGTCAATTCCATGAGTGGCTGCAATTCCCCACTACTGTGGATCTCACTCAGCATTTCACGTCTTACTCAGATCTTAAGAGGTCAAACATCTAGAGCGATCCTATCACAGATGCATGCAGTGGTCCTCAGTAGACTTGGAATACATGCAGATTGAAAAGAGATTATTCACCGAATTGAGAGTTCTTTTGAGTGAATTTGATTATTCCTTAAGAGATAATCAAGGAAGTCAGAACGGACAACTGTCCTTCTTATCTAGAAGGTCCCACACCTTGAGTTTTCTTCTATTCTACACTGAACATGCTGCAAGCCACTTAGAAGCTGCAGTGAGAAATTAATATAGCCCTGAACCTTTTTAGATAGGCTATACCAAACTGGACCTCCGTTCTCTTTCTGTGAACTGTACAGCAAAGCATTTTTAGCTGCAGTTAAAGGTGCTGGTGACTAAGGACCAAACAGCTCAAGACAGACTTTTATTGAAGATAGGGTCTACAGAGGAGACAATCATCATCTGCATTTTCAGAAGGAAGGACTTCGCTGTCAGGCCTCGAAGTGAAACTCTCCAGGACTGACAGGAAAGTGACTGTGGTGGCAACTTCTGGCTACAAAATTCATTCCCGTAAGAAATTGTTCAGGGATGACTCATTTAGACGAAAATATTTTTCTTTCTGTACAAATGCCTAATAAAACACAGAAGTTGAAATCCTGTTATACTTAGATTTTGGTCTAGTAACTCCTGGGTCTTAGTTTCTTAATTTTATGCGAGAGCTCAGGCACAATGATCCTTCCCTATGCAAAAGCTATGTTCCACTACATAATTTACAGGATGATCCCAGATTGCATGCTGGGGGACATACTTTAAATGCAAATAATAACAAAACTCAAGGGAAAAAAAAGAGCTGGTATTCCTTATTCTACAGATATACCTTAGCAAACTGAGTGTGCAACTGTTTGCTATACTGTTAATAACTTTGGTAACTGTGGCTTTTCCTTTTTCAGATATTTTAAACAGTATTATATATTTTTCAGATATAATAAACAGATAACTTCTTGAGTTATCATAATTCTTCAGCAATGCCCTTCTTTTGATTAATGTGAAAGTGAAAATTTATCAGTGATGACTCCACAAATAGCCTGTAAGAGTTACAATCAATAACTCTTAATTGGTGAGATATAACCCTGAAGTAGAAAAGAGCTTAATTATCTGAGAAATTTAGGAAGACTTACGTTTATATATTACTATCATTTTACTTCATATTTTTGCATGGAAATATGTTTCATTCTGCCAGTAATCTTCCAATGGAACTAAATTACTATCATTTTACTTCATATTTTTGCATGGAAATATGTTTCATTCTGCCAGTAATCTGTTCCAATGGAACTGCCGCAAAACTAAGAGTGTTGAAATATTAATCTTCAATTCTAAGTTGAGTGTTTTTTTAAAGTTTAGTCCAGTTTTATTTCACTGTGACAGATCATTTAAAGAGTAGAAGCTATTATAGCCTGGTAGGCTAAAATATGCATATTTGGTGGGTACTGATGAAGGGACTCCTTATACTTGTGGACAAGACTTTCAAAATAGCCTACCTATGGTTAGATTTCTAGGTTTATATTTAGGAACTTAAATAGAAGGTACCGGCTGCTCCACAGTTTTTTGAAACTATGCTACCTATTAAAGGCATAATAGCCTACAGTTATTTAGTTTATTTACTTTTCTTAAAGTTCTGAATCTTCGTAACTCTAAGCGCTCATTCTAAGGACTCTCCATGTATTCTATAGGTGGGTAAAGATAAAAACTACTATGATGAAGGTTTCTAACTGACACTCATTAGACGGTCCAAGGCTTACTGAATGTAAGAGGTGAAAATATTTTCATGAACAAGAAGAACTCATATGAAGGGGTAACTAGTCTTCAGGTTCTGCTGTTGACCTCTCAGAACAATGCTGTCAGGCCAGAAAAAGGGAGAAATGTTTTTCTTTTAAAAACAATCTTAAATACAGATTGTGTCAAAGTTCTTCTACATAGGTTTATTTTAGCTACCATTTGTCAAGCTGTTTCAGCAGTTCTCCTACTGTGAAACCTGATAACTTTTCCCCTCCTTGCATTCCTTCTCCCAGATTATTCGTCCAGTTTCTGATTCCAGCAACAATTAGCAAGCAGTTTAGTTTACCAGCTAGACCTAAGTTTGCTAGAGCAGAAAGAGTAATAAATGCTGCCACTTCGCCAAATTATCAATAAGGAAGTCTTTACTAGCAGTGCTAGAATCTGGATTTGTTAAACTGTTAGTTTGTTGGCCTTCAGGATACAGTACAGACCCATCTATTACTAGAAATCTGTGTTATTTCTAATGTGGTAGGACTATTTTTGTTCTTATTTTTACCCTTATACACTTCTACTTATTGTGGGCAAGTATGATATCTTTTAAAAACAGAAATACATATAATTATTATTAGCTGTACTTTTTAATTTACTGTGTTCTTCATCTGTTAAGAAATAACACAGGAGTAAACATCCAAGAGCAGGAATTCAAAAGCATGTTATGCCCAAAACGCTTCACTGAGCTTCCCGGTTCTCAGAAAGGACTCTACTACCTTCCCACTGCCGGCTCTAGTCCCTGTATCCCAAGCAATGATTCCCTGCAGCTCTGCCATAGGTGTGTAAGCACCAGAAAAGGATCAGACGCGCTTCTGTCCTGAGCATTTCCTGCTGGCTAGCTCTGGGCAGCGCTGCGCTTCCTCAGCCTTTTGGGGTTGGCAGTCTGAGAATCGCACGCCTCCCAACTCTCTGCTGAGAGCCCAGACACGGAACAGAAGACTGTTCTGGGAGCAAGCGTCAAAAGCATCGGTCCTGCAGTGTCCTTTGTGAAGGTTCAAACACTTTTCATAGATGTTAACCAAAGGATTTTACAGAACTGGATAATATGAACTCTCTGTTTTGTGGGCTGCAGAACTGAGTTACAGAGCGTCTTCCAGGTACAAAAATGAAACCAATTAAGATGCCTAAATTACATAGCGCTCCTGAAAATCAAGCTGGTTTTTTCCTACGTACCTGAATATAAATTTATGAGATTAACTGAATATATATTGCCCGTGTATATATTTCTAGAGACATACTTCAAGGTTGTTTTACCTGTTAAAAATTTTCCTACGCGTTAGCTTTTAGATGAATTATGTAATTGGGATCTTGGCTGGTGACATTTTTAGAAGAAGGTGTTATTGCAGTGCTTTCATATTTAATGATTACAAGAACTAGAGATTATCCAGATGCGTACAGGAATGCTTTAAATGGCCTATGATTGACTATTTCACCAACAGAGGGCTGTGTGCAATGGCTCAGAACTGGCTACTTCTGTTTCCACGCCAGTTACTTGGAAATTTTTCATTGACTTCCTATGCTGCAAAATCTACTAAACACGTAATAATATTTCAAAGACAATAAAGGTGGTCTATGCATATATGGGACACATTTTTGATACTCACCAACTACTAACTATATCTCTTTTTAAAGACCAATCTCTAACACTCATAAAGTAAAAAAGAAAAACAAACACCAAAAAACCATTTAAATCCCATATTGAAATCAGTGGAAAACTTGCCTATATACAACTACACACTCAGATCTTTAATAAGTTTAGCTTGCAGGCTTATTTATTGACTGGGAATATTCAGCAAAAAAAAATAGTTCTTTCTGGGTTTTGTTGCATTGCACAATTCTGGAGCGTAACCTAGATTTTGAGACTGACATTTCATATTTGCTTTATATATTTTGCCACAAAACATGACTTTTTTATTACTTAAAACCTTCTTTGAGACTAGATAGGTTGTACTTTTATCACTTGTTCAGCAACATTGACTACAATCAAGCACTAAAGACCTGATCCTGATTCCATAAAAAGTTTCACTCGTTACCCACAAAAGATTGGGCTAGTTCATCATCTGGTGCAGACCTGTATTGATCCATCAGCATACAATATTTTAACATCTGCCTCAATCCTTCTGTGGAGTTACTCCTGTTTTACACCACAGCAGATTATATCAGAACTGCAGTCCAAGTGTCTAAGTATGTCGAGGCCTCTGCTAAAGATTCAAACAGTTCTTTTTGTGCAGACAGTGGAGACAGTACTTCCAACTGTGAAAATCAGCAAAACAAGTACTAAATTCTTGGAGTATCCTGTTTCTATTACCATATCAAAAAAAGACACAGTCGAAAAATGGTCACTCCTACAGGAAGAGACAAGGTGTTCCCCCAGCAATTAAACATGAAAGAAATTGAGCCCACTTAAAAGCTTTGTTGATCAAGTTATTTATTCAGAAATAATCCCAATAGACTTCAAAAACATATTCTAATAAATGGGAGTTTTCAAATGTGGAACATTTGCACATTTTTCGGCTGTAAGCATAGGAAAAAAGCAAAACACAGCTAAGGACAAGATTTACAAATGGTGCCATTTAAAGTAACCCTATTTAATTTGATAGAGAAACAACTAAATGATTTTTTTAAATCATACAACTAAAAACTTTCACCATACTTTCACTGATGTCAAAGGTATCATTTCCCTTTTGAGAGCAATGCAAGGAAATCAGACCCAATTCTTTATCCTACCAATATTAGCAGGAATTCCACTTAAGCAGACAGCAAGGCTGTAAAACCTTGAATTTTATTTTTTTATAAACTATGAATGTTTGATAACCTACCAGATTACGATGACAATCTGAGTAAATACACAGGTAAGGGACGGAACAGGTAAAACTTAGACTACAGTAATACTTTAATAATGTGACCATAATTTGACTCGTAACTGAGTTATTTCATATTACAGACAAAGCTTAGCTGCCAGTGACATTATTCATAGCAGGATCAGGGTCTTTGTTTTTTTAACCATATTTTATAATACATGTTTCAATTTGCTTTGCAGCAAACACTTTGCTTCCATAATATCAGCTCTGCCAAATAACTTCTCTTTCACATACTGTATGCATTAACACTTTGACATACAGTGAAGTCCCAGACCTAGAATTTACAAAGGTTTTTACAACCCCTTATGTGTGATAATGTGCTAAAAAGAATTTAAGTTCTGCCAGATTCTACTACTATTGTAATAACAGGGTCAACAATTAATCCTTACATTTACAGTCTGTAAACTTGGTATTTAATACTGAGTAGTACAGTTATAAGCCCTTGCAACAGGCATGTGTGTTCACCTAATTCCTTTTAAGCCACTGCTTTCTATTGTGTCCATCCAGAGGGCAAATCTTTATCACTGCATGAGACTTCACATTCTTAGAACATTAGAGATTTCTCCCAAGCTCTGCTCAATTTATTCCCCCCTATTATCAACAAATACTCAGAACAACGATAAATTAACCAATGCTGGGAGGATTTCTTCTGAAAAGAAGCAGAGAGCTCTACAGAGAAAAGAAAAGCAACTTCTTAATCTTGCTGGCAGATGGAAACCCTACTGTTCACCACTGTACAAAACAAATCCGGGAGAGACATAATTGCTCCAGTGTGTTTTAGGTATAACTTCACTTCAGCAGTAATGTCATGGCTCTTTTATTATGCTTGCAACCTTGTTAGAATTAAGGGCCCTATTTGGAGGAGACCAAATACCTTTGGGCAAGGCAATTGTAAAACTGAGTATGACAACTCCTTTCCTACATTTTACAACTGCTACAGACACCAATTTTACCAACAATATTTTTCTTTTTTTTTTTAGTAATCAGAAAATACCATAGCACCAGGAAAGGTTTTATATCAAAGATTTTTTTTTTCTAGTGACCTTCCAATAATAGGTGCTAGGCACAAGAGATTATTTCAACCCAAAACCACTGAATATTTGTGGGTATTCTATATGTACTTATAAACAGTTACATTTGTTAAGATATACACAAAACTGAAGTTGAGAAACTTCTTTTCTGCAGAGCTAGTGAAAAGACACAGTTTCCTGCAGCCTGAATAGTCCTTTCTTGGATCCTTGTGAAATCTCCTTCTAAATTAAATGCAAAGATTCACGCTCTAGAGAATGTGCAACACATACCAGTCATTTTTCTGTGTCAGGTGTCTGCTGCTGAAGTTGAAGTAATTATTTTACCTTAGAAACGATTAAAGAAATCTAAATTATACAGCAAAATAGACATATACTTGCAGGTCTCTCTTGCACTATACTGGGAAGACTGGACCATTTCACCTGCAGATCCCTGGGACTCAGAAAAACTTCAGCTAGGACGACTAGCTGAATCTAGTGAAATCGCCCTTTGATTTAATCACTCTTGCTCACTTTGTGAATATTTATCTGAGAAACCCCTGTACGTCCTCTGTTTCTGAAGGTTAATAGCATTTTGTTAAACTAAAATTAACACACAAGACTATTTCACTGTAAAATAAAGGAACGATGAAAATGTTTATATTCTTTTTCAACCTTAAAAGTGAATTGATGAGTTAAAATCAAGAGTGCTTTACATCACTAACAGTTCTGAGAAGAGATTCACACTTTTCTAGTTTAAAACACCTTTTTGTACAGGTTTAGACCAGCCAGATACATTAAACAGTTTTCATTCAAGAAACAGATCCGTATCTTCCCAGTGTAACTTACTAAGCAATTACAAATAACAGTGTGAAGTGAGCATCCACAAAGAACACTCTCCTTTTGCCATCACTAGTGGGCCCAGTCCTGCATTCCTTCTGCACCTAGAACTCCCACTAGTTTCCCAGCCTGGGTGGGGGAAGCACAAGGAACCTTTGTATTTCCTAAGATGACTGTAAAAAGTATCTATTCTGTATTAGAAACAAATCTGCTTGTCACTTACACAGAGGGTCCAAAGTGTATTTTCTATATATAGCTTCATAGCCTCATTTTCAGTAAGGATTCTTAAATCTTTTTGCACTCAGATTAAGAGGTGGATTTCCATTTGCTTGAAAAAGCTTATAAATAATAAAAAAGACTGATTTTTCATTTCTTGCCCATGAAATTTAAATCAGCATCACAATAGTGCATTGATGCCAGGCCCTTGCAAAAAATTTATAGTGCTGAAGCCATGCCATTTCGACTAAATGAGTTTATTCATTCCAAACACATTACCAACAGATTTAGTATTAAAGGTGAGGAAGGAGAAAGGAAATCAAAGGATGTCTTTTAAAATACTGAATTTTGTTTACTTTAGCCAAGTCATAAAGCAAAAATATTTTCTAAAAAGAGCTGCTTAAGAGCCGGTGGGCACTGAGCTGAACAAACACAAGTCACTAGTTTTCCCATTCAGTTGCTTCTCACTTCTGTAACTTTTTCTGCCTAAAGAAGAAATAACTCAAGAGCCCAATCAGATCTTCACACCCCCTTTCTTGGTACTATGAAAGACACCTCCTACTTCTCTTTCTTTTTTGTGTTAAATAAAGAAACTTGAAAAAAGTCAAGAATTTTAGGAATCTTTTGAGGTTTCTCTACATGGAATGGATTCTGTTGTCTTAAAAAGAAGTCCCTGCTATATGATTAACACTTTATATGAATACACCATGAAATTTTCTTTACATAGGGGTAGCTTATGAAAAGACAACTGAAGAATATAGGATTTAATTTAACAGAGTTTATGAGAGCAATGATTCATATTTTACCCAGCATTTTCATTTAGTCATATTGTTTACCTGCTGTAGTATGCTATTTTATTTTATTCCTCAGCATTTTCCCTCTCCTACTTTCAAATATGAATCATTATGTCCTAGTTTATGTATTAACTACTTTAAATAAGATTAGAACGCATAAAAGACGATTCGGAAATATCTCCCTTGTACTCCGTTAGGGAAATTAGGTCAAATTCTACTCCCTCTGTAGTCAATGGAAAAACTCTTACTGACTTCAATAACAGATCAAGCCCTAAACACAGCTCCCTGTAGTTTCTGAGCAAATGGCATACTGTATTTCAGAAAAGTTCAAGAACTAAGTTCTTTTCAGAATGTTTCTACAAAGGCGAGAAGCCTGTAGTTTTATGTTTCTGCAATGTCCTTTATACAGAAGACTGGAGGAAAAGATTTTTAACATAGCTTTTTAATTTTTAAGAGTTACCAAAAACAAGTTAGTCTGCCTAATGTTGCTGAGTATACTTCAGTAAGTACCAGATAACTTCTGTTGATTTTTCCTGGGCTGCTTGGGTTTACACTTTCTTTTAACTTTTCATTTGCATCCAACCCATTATGTAAAGATAATCTACATAAATCCTACTTCATTAAGTCGGTTCTACTGTGAATGGTCACACGAGAAGCGGCATAAGAAATCTATCATGCCTTTGTGGACAGTATTGCTTCCTGAAGAAGTTTAGTTTTGACACAGCACTGAGGAGCCGAATCCTCGAAGCCCTGCGAAGTTAATTCACCCCGGGTGAAACTCCACTGGAGTCCGTGGAATTACGACAGGGATGACATTTGACCCACTCCAATCCCTGTCAGGAAGGGGGCCGGCAGGGGGCAGAACCCCTGACCGATCTGCCACCGCCAAGGCTGTGCCCAGGTATAAAGGGCTGGGGTGGCAACTGACCACCTCACCGTGCTCCCGCTAGGACGCCTGTTGATTCAGAAAGGGGGAATTCAGATCGAGAAACGCCTCGTTAAAATAATAAATCCGTAAAAATGGAACCTTTCTTTTCGGAGAGTCAAGCCCCTTCACGGATGTCAGACCCACAGAAAAATAAAAACCCCAATCCCAGCCAGATTGGCCCCCAGATGCGCCTGCGGGCTCCGGTGGGAGGGAGAGAGGGAGGGAGGGAGGAAGAGGCAGCATTTCCACCCCCGGTAGGAGAGGAAGGCGCTCCCGCCACCGGAGATTATCCACTGCGGCTCCGCCAATGTGTGCGAGCACATCCCGAAAAGCCGGAGCGCCCCGCCGGCG
>NW_008795702.1:3759683-3760869 GCF_000699145.1 Aptenodytes forsteri | reverse complement strand
GCCCCCCCGCCGTCCCGCCAGGGCATCTCCCGGCCGGGCGCTGCGCACACCACCTGCGGGGCGCCGCTCCGCCGGGAGCTGCTCTCCTCAACGCCTGGCGAAGGGCCCCCTCAAATGTATTTTCTCCTCCCCTCGCGTCCTGGAAAACTTTTTGCCCACTGAAACCCTTTGCAAAGGGAAGAAGGAAAAAAAAAAAACCAACAAGCGGAGAATGGAGAAAATCAGAGCGGAGAGCCTCCACCCCCCAACTTTCCCTTTCCTCGCCCCTCCGAGGAGAGGGCAGATACTTGTCGCTCCACTTCAGCCACAACTTGGCGAACTTTAGCACAGTAACGACTCTGTAGGTTCAACAAAACTGAAAATCGTACGCACACCCCACAAAACTGAGATTAGTGCTGGAAGAGGAGAAATCACGCTGTTCAGCAAGTATTTCTTTCATCTTCCCACCCCGCCAGTGCATCCCCTTTACTGCAATCAAAACCACGTCCAAAGTTAAACGCTGAGGCTGAACGGGACCCACCCCTCCGCGGCACCTGGGAGGGACGTCCCCTGCCCGCGCTGCCAGGGGCTCCCAGCGGGTCTCCGCGCCCCGAGCCGGCCCCAAGCCCCTTCGTGCCCTCTCGCCTCCCCAGCATCGGGAGCCGCTCTGACAGGTTTCCTCTGAAGCGCGGCCCCAGCCGTGCCCTGGGTCCTTCTCCCCGGGGGGGGGGAACGAACAGGCGACTGGACCCCCCGGCTTCCCTTTGCTCTCTTACCTCCTCTGACCTCTGCAGCCCGGAGAAGGATAGCGAGGGTGATGAGCACGGTTACAGCCGAGTCCCAGGGCCACCTTCTCGTTTTCCACCTTGTGGACCATCTCTGCATCTCCATGCTGGGCACCCACAAGTGTGAATTAAACCCGGGCGCCTTCAGTTTACACCGGCTCCGTCCTTTCCACTATATTCCCAGAGATGATTTCTCCTATAGAGCCATACGTGATATACCAAGAGGGGTTTTCTCTCTCTCGCCCCCCTCCCTCTCTGCCCGGCCTTGCGCAGGCCCCTCCGACCCGTCCTCCCCGGTGCCCTGCCTTCAGACTGAAGGGAGATGAGGGGCTTTAATCAAAATGCAAAGAGCGCCGCATCCCCCTAAAGGCTTCATCCCGTCAGAGGGCTGGGCGAGAGCCTCCCAGGGCCACCCCTGGAGC
>NW_008795702.1:3757765-3759151 GCF_000699145.1 Aptenodytes forsteri | reverse complement strand
CGGGGTGGCCCGTCGGGCACCCCAAACTCTGCCTGCTGGCGTTGGTGCGGCGGCGGGTCCGGCCCCGGCGGCCCGCACCCCCTCACGCCCGCTCCCAGGCGCGACTTGTTCTCGCACACCCTTGGGGGACCTCCGGGGACTTCTCTTTAAGGGCGCTGTGAGAAAGGAGGGAGCGGGGATGGAGGAAAAGAGCCCGCCACCGAACAGCCGTCGCCGTTCCCCGCCTCGCCACATCCTGGAAATCGGGGAGCAAGGTTTCACAGCTCCTCCCCGAGGAGCCTCCCGTTCTCACTCGTGTCCTGCTGTCCCGCTTGCGCAGCGATCGGTGGCGGGGACTGACCTGCAGGTAGTGGAAACCTCTGGCAGAGCCGAGTCGTGCAGCAGGTCCGGTCGAGATCCTCCGGAGGGCTCAGGTTCTGCCCTGGCTCCTCTGCGAAACGAGAGAAAACTATGGTCACGTTTTGGCAGAGGTGTACATCAAATTTTTAAAATTTGGCTTCATTGAGATCAGAAAGACCAATGAACGCCTTACAGCAATTAATAAACATACGGTTTATCCACAAAATAGATGTTACTTTCATATGTCAAATTTCAGAAGTGTATTACCCTTTCCTACAATATCTTCCATTTTACTGCGCTGTATTAATACACCTAGCTCTTACTGCCCTTCATCTTCTGAAATGGTTGGTATCATTGCCGTTAGACTGACAAATGAGGGGGCTGGGGTGCATAGCGCAGTTACATCTAAGCTCCCTTAAATGCTGTGCAGTGGGTGCCGTCCTGTGAAGAGGGACACAAGGTTATTCCGGCACCTCAAGTAGTTAGCCACGGTACAGCTGTAGAGCGCCGAAATGCCGTGTCTGCCCCGCTTTTCTGTATCAGAGCGTACTCCTTCAGAACTGGTCTTACAATTGTCTGTCTTAAACCCTAGCCACATACAGGTCCCCAAAAGTCAGGAACCGATTATCAGTACTATTATTGTTGCCCTACCAGTCTGTGTTGTTCTCAGTCCTTTTCTAGATGCTTCCTAGAACAGTTCAAGTTAATTCCTTGACGTTTCATCCTCCTTCGTTACAACGTCAGTAGGTACTCTTCAACGGCAGTTTATTCTTTTTACTTAATACTTTGTCACTGGAAAACCTCAGATGCTATGAAGTTTCAAGTTTCCTCTTGATGCTTATAATTTACACATCTTTCTGTCACCGGCATTCTTGCTACTTCCAGTCCTTTATCACACGTTGCCTCTCTGACATTTTTTCTTTTGAGCCTTCCTATTAGCCTAAATGAATACAGCTAAACCGTATCCTAGCAAAAAGAAAAATTTCTGTCTCTGCCAAGAGAGGAAATGGAAGCATTTCAGATAGGTGGTGAAAAAGAACAGGGGTT
>NW_008795702.1:3753755-3757740 GCF_000699145.1 Aptenodytes forsteri | reverse complement strand
TTATTCTTTATTCTTTTTACTTAATACTTTGTCACTGGAAAACCTCAGATGCTATGAAGTTTCCTCTTGATGCTTATAATTTACACATCTTTCTGTCACCGGCATTCTTGCTACTTCCAGTCCTTTATCACACGTTGCCTCTCTGACATTTTTTCTTTTGAGCCTTCCTATTAGCCTAAATGAATACAGCTAAACCGTATCCTAGCAAAAAGAAAAATTTCTGTCTCTGCCAAGAGAGGAAATGGAAGCATTTCAGATAGGTGGTGAAAACCTATGAGCCTAAATGAATACAGCTAAACCGTATCCTAGCAAAAAGAAAAATTTCTGTCTCTGCCAAGAGAGGTAAATGAAAGCATTTCAGATAGGTGGTGAAAAAGAACAGGTGTTCTCACAGTGTAGAGAACAGTAATTTAACACAGTGCCCTCACAGTTACTTAAATTTTAGGAGATGTGGTTCAGCCCCCAAAGTGTCAGTGGAAAGATAGCCACTGATTTTTCTGGTCCTCCATCAATCCAAAGCAGAACAAATAGGACAAAATGCTGAGTATTTAGCAGAATTTTAGATCCCTGCAAGGCATTAGAAGGAAAATACATTAATCCAGGTGAGGTAGCATGCTTATATTAATATACAATTCTGCATAATTCTATATTAATTCTACCAGAACCACATTTTTTCAGAGCTAGCTCAGTTATTTTTGCATGCCGGCATATCAAGCCTCACAGACATGTAACAAATTACCATCAGATTCTGCGGTTACAAGAGAAAAGTTACATGCTGTTTGGGTGAAGAACCACATCTTGCAGCCCGTCAAATTCACTGTTTAAGGACTATTGATTTTCATTTAACTGATTTTCTTAGTTATTGTTTGTCGTCTTCTCAATTGCCGTGATGGTGTTCCAGAGTGAAGGAATTGCAGCCTAGGTGCAATGAAAATATGTCAAAGAACAGATAACGATTTAGAGCAGAGATAAGCTTTATGAGTGCCATAAAATTATTCTCCAAAGGTTTTTGTTAGAAAATTTCAGCACTTAGATGTAATTTCAGGAGAAATATGTTCCTCCTTGAATCTGAAAGAGGGTTAAAACTTGAAAATGTTTTCAGAGAAAAACAGAAGAGGAGTGAATAATGTTATTTTTTAAATCAACTGTGATCCGCAGTGGTTTGTTCTTTCTTGCTCCTCATTACTCTTCAAGACAGTTTTAGTGAAAAGACAGACTGAGCACTGTGACATTCATTATGTTCTGTCCCTGATACATCAACGTTGGCAGATTAGTCCGTGTTTAAATATTAGGAAATGCTCTCTTGTATGTGCACAGATGGGTCATTGTATTTTGGGGCAGAGAGGGGGAGGGGTTAGGAATCCATAGAGAAGAGAATATGTTTCCTCGGACCGCTATAGTTTACGAGAAGCTCACAGCAGCAGCGCTTTCACATTCTTCAGACTATAGGCACCGTCAACTGTAAATGTGATGTTCTTTGGCTGTCTTGCAATCGTACTGTGTTTTTTCTAGCATATTCCTTGACATCACCAAAAGCAAGAGACTTCTCTCTGAATATAAAGTGTTCATTTGACTGGAAATAACTAATGTACTGTAAGGAAGAGTATGCTTTGATTGTTGGTTTCCATGTATCTCAGAGACATTGATTTGGCTTAAACTACTTCGTTTCTAGCTTCACACAGATGTTGATGCCTTCTAAAACTTGAACTTCTTTCTCCAATTCCGTTCACAGCACAGAAGTCAATATTGCAAAATAAATGGCTGTCTTAAAAGTCATCACCCACTGCCTTCTCTATGACTTTAATTCTTTTGATTTATGTAGGTGGGTGTTTCATCCTTGTCTCATTTCTGGTGCAGATCTATGTTTTCTAAGAGTTTTCTGTTGCATGATTAATACTGGGAAGAAAAGTGAGTTATACTGCTTCAGTGAAGTGAACCCTTGAAAAAAAAGCTGTCTTACAAACGGAGATTAGTGGAATGATCTCTGCTAGGTGAAATGTTAATTGGCTTCTTTTTGTAGTTTTAAAGGGAGAGAAATACATGAACGCATGCATATCGACAAAATAAATGACAGTATTTCTTTCCGTGATTCTATCTTCAAGAAGTGTAACATACCATTTGCTGCTACCAGTAATAGCTTACAGCTTCACTGAGCTCCCCCCCAGTTCCATCATCTAAGGTTTTGAAGGATGAAGCCAAGGCTTTCTCTGTGCCTCACCAAACTCTTCGGGCTAGGGGATGGTTCAGTGTCCATCGATTCTTTCTTTCAGATGCCCAAGAATTAGGGAGGGCAGACGATAGTAAAAGAAATTTGATACAAAACAGCATAGTTCAGTACTCATTAGCTCAGGTACCAAAAGACTACAGAAACATTAGCATTACTAATTATTTTTCTATTGAGAATGTAAAGAAGCTTCTTCAGTTGACACAGGCAAAGCTGGAGTGGCTGGATGCAGCTGCACTGTGCAACCTCACACCGCTCTAAAAGCAGGGCTGTCATGTGGCTGCCAATTGGATGCGTATTTGTTGCTGCACGTATATTGAAGGTTGAATTTGTACAGTTTCTGGTGAAAAATTCCTTACATTTTTAAACTGAATGTGCACTAATTGGAATTGCTACCAGAAGCACCAACGTGAGAGATTAAAACTTCTATGCCTGTGTAAGGAATAAAGTTAGTGTTAAGGTTAGAGTTAGGGATTTAAAGGATTAAATGACATGACTGCTGTTTGAAACAGACGGTGTGCTGGTTTGGGAAGGGGGCTGTAGTTGGTAGGAGCTTACACCTCTCTTTTGCTGCAGGGGTTTATCCCCTTTTTGTTAATATGGTTAATGTTGAGAGTTAAAAATGTAAACCATCAAAATTGCATCCTGTTCTTCAGGATCATGAAGATAAGAACAAGTTTGGATACAAGCAAGACAATAACCTGTGTTGTCTTTCACTTTAGGGATGATCCCTCATAAATAAATAAGTACAATCCTTCTGCCAGGTCTTGGTTGACGGAAACAAGGGATATTTTTGTATTTAAGGGAGTTTGATAATAAAACCAAGGCTCAAGCCCTCACCTAGAAAACCAGGAAAATTAAACTGCTTTTGTGCTCTGAAAGTGAATTGCAGATAGGTACAAAGAAGATAAGCAGAATAACATGCGATACAAAATTCCTAGCCATAACCTTTTCACAGTCTTCTCCAGTGAGGCAGATTCTAGGCCGGTTGATTGCTTCCTCCTTTTGCAGTGACATGTAGTTTACAATGTAGGATTGTCAAATCTTTCTGGATAGCAAGGCCAGATTCAAGCTGCTACTGGTCCCATTTGGAGCTGCTTCTTTTCTGGTAGCTGCTTGTCTCTCTGCTCCCAGTAGCCATTCCTTCCTCTCCCGCTGTCTGCTCCTACGTCCTCCTCCCTTTCTGCTTCTGGCATCACTTCCTGCTCCCCTCTAGAGTTCTCTGCGAGAGAACATAAAGGCGTACGGTGTTCTTCTTCAGTTTTAGCACTCAGCTGCCAGGTTTCATAAAATTAGGGTTAGGATAGGGTTAAGTCAGGGGTTTGGAATATGAAGTGTAAAGATACTAGTTTGTTGTAGGACGCTAAAATAGGAGAGGGTTTGTAGATGAAATTATCAAGAACTCTAATGTGGATCTGACAGTCGCCCCAGAAGCTTGAAGGGGCCTGGGTCAGAAAACCCATTGCTCCTTACAGTTTTATACTATAGTGACTAGCCCTTGTCTTTCCATAATTTATATGTGAGAGGTTATAGATGGGGTTTGGTCACAGTCTGGGGAATTTTCTTTTGTTTTTGAATTTGGGTTTTGTAGACTCTGCAGAGATTGCTGTTGATAGAAACCAATACCTGATGAAGTCTCTCCCTGTAGGCATTCATGTCACTTAACAATACTGTTTAATATCTTCATCAATGACATAGACAGTGGGATCGGGTGCACCCTCAGCAAGTTTGCAGATGACACCAAGCGGAGTGGTGCGGTCG
>NW_008795702.1:3724985-3753071 GCF_000699145.1 Aptenodytes forsteri | reverse complement strand
TCAGGTTGGACGGGGCTCTGAGCAACCTGATCCAGTTGAAGATGTCCCTGCCCACGGCAGGGGGGTTGGACTAGATGACCTTTAGAGGTCCCTTCCAACCCAAACTATTCTATGGTTCTATGATAATAAGAAAAGGGAAAAGATTTGACACAGGGTTAGGGCTGAGGATTTTGAAGTCTTAAGAAACTAGATTGTTCCTGGACCCTGCTGACCCTTGGAGATAGTAATTGTGTTGATAGAAACCTGTGCCTTGAGCTGTGTCAGTCCTATAGGAACTAGACGACTATCTGTTTAGGAGGTAGATATGACAGTTAGGTTTAGGCTGAAGGTTTTAGCAAAGAGCTTAGGGTATAATACCTTTCTACAAGTTCCCCTGAAGTTAAGTGTGTTGGTAGAAACCATCGACTAATACTGTCTTTAACTATGGGGGTTACTCCCTTATGTGCTAGTTAATTCATGTTACAGTTAGTGTTCGAGTAATGCTGTTAGGGTTTGAGAATCGTAACTGTCCCAAACCCTGAGCAAGACCATAGCCTTGCTCAACTATGCAAGACTGCCAAAGATGAGTAGCAGGGAGGTATTAATAGACTCTCATGTACTGTGTTGTGATTTCCTGTAGAAATTGGTGCCTTTCCTACAAATAAAACTACTATTAGAAATGAGTTTAACGCTGATACTTGCATTCTAAATTTCCACAATTTCCACTTGCATTTTGAACCTGTGGGAAACAAGGAGATAAGAAGAAGGTAGGCATTGACAGAAGCCAGTGCCTTATACCAATTGACAGAAACTAATGCCTTAGTCTCCTGTAGGCTGAGAGTAAGTCTAGTGTTAGGCAGAGAGTTTAAGGTATAGGAAAATAAAGCATCAACAGGTGAATTTATTTCTCATAAATGCAAAAATCTTGGCAGCAAGCTTTGTGTTAATGTAGTTAGCAGCCAAAGCCTTTCGTCGTTTTCTTCCTCAAGAGAAAATAATATTTCTACACCAGATGGAGAAAAAAGCTAAGGGTTTATATTTTGTTTTACAGTTGGAATTCATTCTCTAGATCTGAACAAGGCTTTTGTTACACTTGAGGTTAGGGGTTTTAATATAATGTGTCTTCATCCCTGAGTAATGTTCTATTCTACAGGGTCCCCTGCAGGTAAGCATAGAAACAGTACAAATGAAAACCAGAGACTGATATTGTCTTATATTACATCAGTAGGTTCCTACGTATAAATTACAAATTAGTGTTGGACTCTGCAGAGGCTACAGAGGTGAGAATTGGGCAGAAACTACTACAAGCCTGTTACTGTCTTTTCCTCTGTCAGTGTCTGTAGGAATACTTGCCGTAGCAGAGTGTTTGTTAGTGTTTCAAACAGGTTAAGGGAAGGGTTTTGGAAACAGATGACTAAGTATAAAGAGCATACCTTATGGTAGAAGCTACAGTGTTCCCAGAAATAAGAATTAATAAGACGCAGCTCATAGGGATAGAAGCCGTTGGCTTTTCCTCTAGTAATTGATCCCATAGTTATTAATAATGCGAGAGTTAGAACTGCATGTGTAGGAATTTAGGATTAACGTTCGGGAATCTTTAGACTGAATCTAGTAAATAAAATGGGCCAGGGACTGTTCTGTGGCCCTGAGTTGTCTGGTCTTCTGGATAGGGTTGAGATTAGATTTACTATCTGGAATTCAATTTATTGCTAGTCTCTGGAAGGTTCTTAGGGGCAGGAAAGAGACCGGTGATGCTACAAGCTGATGCCATTTGTTCTCTTTCAGTAATGATTTACTATCTTTCAGATTAAGATTAGGCAAGTGTCAAGACCCCAGTTCACCATCAATTTTTACAGATCTGAAGAGTTGGGAAGGTTGCTGTCAACAGGAGGAGAGGTTTAGGTGAGGACTCAACAACACAATTTATAGGCAACCCAGCTGATTGGATTTAGAGATACAAAGCGGTCTGGTATCATCAAGATCCAGTATCTTATTTTCAGTTTTCTATCTTTTTCACCTGCCAAGCCTGTATACAGTTGTCATTAAGGTTACACTACCAAAGATGACTTCAGGGTTATTGCTGGGGAATATGAAGCAGCTTATTGCTATCAGTGGCCACTGCCTTGTTTTCAGCACCAGGTATAATGAGGGTTAGGGATGAGATTGGCTTGAAGATTAGGGTAGAAAAAGAGTATTTTCAACACCCACACTTATAGCCAGATTCTGCAAAGCTGCAGGAATAAGGATGTTGTATGGAATCATCATGAGCTTATATTCTTTTTGATAACCATATGTATGCATATAAAATTAGGGGCTGGGGTGCAGTTAGGAGGTATCATTTGGGAAATGAAAACTTGAGCATGCTGGACAATTGTTGGATTCTGCACAGCTCGTTGAGATAAGAACAGCTCTGATGTTTTCACGGGCCATTGTCTTAGTTCAGATAGGGTGTAAGTGTTGCCAACAGACTACACCTAAGATTACAACTTAGCACAGTTGGTACAGATCCATCACCTTGCTGCAGTGGAAGTAATGTTTAGGATTGGGGTTATGTTTAGTGCTTAAGGCAATAAAAATTCAAGAGTCTTGCTTTTCCTGGACACCGCAGGGCTTGCTAGTGTTATGAGAACGCATCAACTTTTGTTTTGTTGTAAGTGCTGGTTACCTAGCTATGTATCACAGTTGGGCTTGAGAAGAATTCACTTGGAGAGCCTGAATTGTCAGTTGGTTTTGTGTGAGCCACAGAGACAGTAATAGGGGTCAGTCTCTTAGTTTCATGTTTACTGTGATTATTGGTCTGATTATGGTTGTGATTTAGGAAAAGAAGAGTGAAGAACCCTCCCCATGTGGATTCTCTGTGCATCAAAGGAAGAGGAAAGAAACTGGTGTTATCAGAAGCTAATGCATTATTTTCCATTTTTCTGTTGGTTTTGTTTACTTAGCCATAATGGAGATCAGGGTTGTTTGGAAAAAACTTGTTTATTGCTTGATTCTGACCTGTCTGTGCAGACAAGGTGAGGGCATGTGTTCTTTCCTTGAGTCCCCTACCCCCTTGCTACTTTGATGGGTTCCTGCATGTCACACAGTCGTCTTCCTTCACGTGTTCTACTCCCTAACCCTCCTTTTTATCAGTGTGCATCTATATTGTTATATGAGAGGAAGAATAACTGACTGCATTTACATAAAATCTTGCCACAATTAAGGAGAACAATTTTTTCATTAACTTTGTTCTTTTCATTGATAGATGTAGTCTGACAAATTTGTAATTCTCTATGAAGTTCCTCCTTTCTTGCTTTACACAGCCTTAATACACACAAAAGTAAGCACTGTTCTGATGCTGATACAGATGACCTATTTGAGAAGCTACAGCATATGGTACGACTGGGACGTTAGTTTCTCTGTGGATCGTGGATCCGTAGGACCACACATTTGTGAATGGAAGATTTTGTGACTGGAGTTCTGGGAATGTGCTATGTGTTTGGCCTCAGGTTAAAAGAGAATGTTAAAACTCTGTCAACCTATGCAGTTCATTGAAGAAAAGCAGCAATCGCTATCCTTCCTGGTCTCATTGACTTTGTTGCATCTTAATCACGACTGTCTTGTAGAATAGTCTGATCTTCCTGCACCTCCCTCGGTAGAGAGAAAAATATTGCTGAAATAGCATTTTACAGCTTATAAACAGCACAACATTTCCATCCTGTTCAGCAAGCAGCGGGACGTATCAAGTATCATGCAGCATTGCCAGCTCAGCTTGGTAATTCGGCTGAAGTTGTTGGGGCTTATTTCAGCCAAACTCCCTAATCTTCCAAGGTTCACCTACTGATACTTTATAGCACAAGCACAGTGTAATGGATACAGCGACCCACCATTCCTTTTTCATTTGCATGGATTTCTTCTCAGGATCATAACCTGTTGTAATCATAGTTATACTTAATCCAAGAGAAAAAAAAAATACGTGAGCAATTATTGTAATGTGTAATATGTCCCTAAAACATGACATATTAAGGATACCAGAATTTTCCTCATTTAAGACAACTGAAAATGAGATATACGTATTTGATGTAGGGATTAGTTTCTCAGTTTCTGTCTAGTTTTAAGATATTGCCATTATGCGCCAGAACTGTCAAAAATCTACATTTTGATCACCGTTTCTGAACTTATTCAACGGCCAACAAAACCTTACCTTTAATTATAGGTCTGTCATGGTTTTGCAACACAAGACTTTCAAATATTTGCCTTTAATTGCTGGTATCTAATTGGTTCCTTCATTCATTTGTTTTTACGATTTATCCGAGACTCCCTTTTGCTTCAGACCAGTTGAAACAGATACGTGGGCTGCAGGAACTAACAGGGGACAGTTTGGACAGGCTCAGTTACTCTCATTGCCAACTGTTTATCTTACTATCAGACAGAGTCTCCCTGATCAGTTCTGCTTTATTTGGTTTTGTTCTTGAAGCAGTGGGCCAATGTCTACATACCACAGTGCATTTTTAATTACGACTTGTGACAAATTAAGAACGCAGATGTTTAAGTATAAAAGGCCTCCTACAGTCCCTGTTCTTCATTGTTTCGTGGCATTGTTTCGTATTGGGGGAGTACTGGTGGCCTATGTAATACACAAGGAGGCAGTGCAGGCACAGACTAATGGTCTGCATGTGTCACACACTTGTAGCATGTTTATTAGTTTCTGGCAACACTAATGCTACCGCCCTCACGGTTCCTTTTAACTGGGGGAAATTAAGACAGGGAGAGAACTAAGAAGGTGAATAGCTACCAGCAAATTAATTTATGCCTAGTCATGGCAGTCCTGTACTTCCTCTTCCTATGCATAGACACCTCTCAGCTGAATCGCTTGTTGAAGTACTTTGGGGTAGAATAAAAAAGCTTATCCTGTTCTATAAGAAAGAGCACTGAGAAAACAAAGGTAACATTTCAGGGAGGCCTTCTGCCTCAGGTAGCTCCCTGTCTCATCATGCCTGCCCTCTCACTTGCCCACGTTTGAGGAGAGGAGGACCAAAACGTAATGTGCATATAAATAAATAAAAAGAAAAGAAAAAATACATTAGTAGTTTATCATTCAATAAATATTTAAGTCCCATTATATTTAACTCCTATTCCTCCAAAATAACACAGGCCGTGTCAAAGGACTCACAGGGGTTGTCAAATGACAACTCCTTGGAATGTGGAGACTTGTCCAAATATTTCTCATTATCCACCTCAGTTCATAAAATAATGGCCATTTTAATAGTACTAGCTGATGAAAACTGAATCACATGCATTATCATGCCATGCAATAATTCTTCGTTAGACATAATTCTATATTTATCACAGAAAAAAAAAAGAAACCCCTTTGAGGAAAGTGGTTATGTGTAGTAGCTTTAAAATTAAGATGTGGCAAAGCTTTTAATTTGATTTGGTGCCTTTTAATTGTTTAAGGTTTGAGAACTCTGGTTAGGGCTGCCCGTGCCCTTTTGAAACATGAGGCAGCCTTCAGGACATAAGCCCTATCGGAGTCTTGGGGGCCAGTCCCAGGGGGCCGGTGGGCTCTGTGTGTTAGCAGCAGTTCCCAGAAGGCATTGAGTAGTTCACGGGACAGGGAATAACGAAACAAGGATTGCACTAAAACTACCAAATTGCCTTGAGCTTCCTGTCCATGGACATGGATTTCTGCAGAGCACGTAATTCCTCTCTCAAAGGCAGCGTATTTACATGTTTTTGTGCATTTGTATGGGTGTTGAAAAGGCAAGTCTCTTGAAAATATTATTTTAATCATTGTTTAATGTAATAAAACGTGAATATTTGCATCTGATATTATGACAAACAGAGGAGAACATAGCAGCTCTGTGAGAGTCACAAAAGAAAAAGTAAAATGCAGGACCAGCAGAACATCTTTGCATACACTTTATCCTATTTGATGATATCTTGAAATTGTGATTCACCTTTTTGCTCTATAATGTGTGTTATACTAAATGATCAATATGTTGATTGCTACTTCATTCAATCTTAGTGGTATTCATCTCCCCTTAACACTTTAAAAAACATATCAAACAGGTGCTCACAATGCTGCAATTACTCTACTACAGTCTGTAATAATCTCAACTGCCCATATTTTGATTTTTTTTTCCCAGAAAGTGATTATTTTTTAGTCAATACCATGAAAATTATTAACTTTATCAGAAAAACGTTAAGTTTTTCTTTCAACATGTATCTTCAAAGCAGCAGTGGGTGTCCAAGCCCTGCTGTCTGCCAGGCACATTGCCCAAACTATAAAATAATTAGATTCATTTGTAGCCAGTCTGGACTGAAGCAAAAAGTAATGAGGTGTACTAGCATAGTGATAGTTGACGAAGATGAAAACAGTAAGCTGGAAAAAGATATGAGATTCTTAGAAACAAAATGTAAAACTCTAGATTAAAATCTAGCTTAATTTATTAATATTAATTTCATGAAATACTATAAAATAGGCAATAAAAAGATAATATCTATATATATCTATAAAAATAGAGATAATACTATATTATTTTCTGAGCTATGCGATCCTGACACTCAAGATTAAAGTACTAGGCTACTGATTATTAAGTTATCATAGTAATAAGTAAATTTTATACTAGATAACTATCTTCAGTAGTTGCTAGTGAGTCCAGGATTCAATTATTTCAGTATTAAATTTGTTCTGGTAATTTTCACATAGTTTATGAGAATGTAAGTATTTTGCTTATTTATATACTGAAATTTCTATAGGTATAATGAAAAAAAAATTGATGAATTTATACATAATGCCTTGAGATTAGATTGCTAAAGCAAAACATCGATCAGAATAAAATCTGAACATTCCAAAATGTAGTACTGTCAAATGACTATAAAACAAGTTGCAAAATGTCTGAAATACAGTGGGCAAAATAATGAAGGTTGAAATATGCCTATTTATTTCTACTGCTGTCAGACATCGAAACCCGAGATCACTTCTCTGTGCCAGGTGCAGTATTAGCGTAGCTTCTCAATGTTCGGAGAAATCAAGGTTCAGATATGCTTATAGCATCTACAGTGTACGGTTGCAGATTCTGAAGTGTAGGAGGCAATGTTTACTCTATTTTATGCTAAGGATTAACTTATTGTATCTAGATTGATTGCAGATGATGACTGCAGTAATTTTCTAACATTTATTATATTGTTTAGTCTTCTAATTCTCTACCAAATTATAATCAGATATGAGAGCAAGACTGAGAAATGGAGGAAAAAAAATATATTTTACTCCAAATATTGGTTATTTAGCTACCTTGCTATCATCCCCAGATTGCCCAGAATCCTTCAGTCCTCCTAAAGGTAGACCTTAAGGATCATCACATTTGCAGACAATAGCCTTTTCAAAATTGGGCTTTGTTATGCCAATAGGATTTGATACATCTGTTTTTGTTTTTAGGTATGTAAAAAGCTCAAAATTCATTCCAGATGATATATAGCAATCTTGTCTTTTACTTTCCCCTAGATAAGAACATCCAACCTATCTTAACCATAAATACTGTTTCTATTCTTTATTTATTCCCACATCTGCAAGCCAGCTACGACTCTGATCCTTCCAGTATTTTGGCAGGTGCTTAATTTTTAAGTGTGTAAGTAGATCTGTGTACCCCATTGGGGTACATGTGTATATATAGAGATTGATATCTTTTTCTCCCCAGGACTAGTTCTAACTACTACAAGGTAGCTAGACATTTCTAAAATCATTGTATATAAGAGGCGGGTTTTACATATGAAAAGCAGAATCAATATATATTTCTTGGGCATCTGTATGGTGGCTAAGACACAGATAAACCGGACTCATGTTACTATTATTTTGAGTTGGAGGAGAGCTGAAGTGGATGAAAAAAAGGAAAAAAAAAGGATGATTAGTTCACTGTAGATACTCTTCTGTTGGACCCAAAATGATTATGGTATTGAAAAACCTGGAAAGACCTATAGGAAGAGGGGAGTGAGAAGGGCTTATTTGCAGTGTTCTGCTTTGGGAGAGAAGAACCACTAAATGAAAATGAACATTCAGTCTCCATCATTCAGCGATGCCTGTGCTGCTAATGCCCAGGGAAAGAGATTGATGAAATATTGATGCTAAAACCTCGTAGAACAATCTCAGATAGTATCTAAGATAAGCTCCAGTCTTGCAGGTTTAACTTTTGAAATAATCCCTTAAATTCCTACAAACCCACGGTAAATTGCACCTAATTGAATAGGATCCGAATTTCCCGCATTTTAAGATACCGAGACAAATTTCTTCATGAATATAAGCAAGCGTAACTATTGACTGCAGTGGACTCATGTCAGATTATTAGAGCTCTGAATTTGGCCTGTTTGCCTTTGGAGCCTAAAGTGGACGTGTTGTGAATGACAGTGTTGCAAGGAAGATGCATTTTGACAGGAATGAGAACAATGAACAGGCAGCTGGAAATACCTGGGCATGTTATGCTTCTTGGCAGACTTCACAAGCAGTAGAGCTGCTGACTTTGGAGTTGCCTGTGGGTCTGTCACTTTGTTCGTCTCTGTCGGGGTTGATTTTTCAGAACTACTTTGTCTCCAAGGCGTCATTTCCCCGATGGCTTACCTTAGCCTGTAAGGAATGTGCATGTTATTATCTGCTTTGAATATGTCTTAAATTCCCAAGAAAACTCTGGAGCTGTTTCTTTATTATAAAAAGTAATAGGAAATAGATGGTAGCTTGTCATGCAGTTCTTTGTTTAGAAACGTAATTTTTGATAGCATATCTTTATGATAGGTTTCTGTAACTCACTGGGCTTCCTTTTTTTGAGAAAAAATAATTTAGAAAGACCCATGAAATTATGCTACAAAATGAAGCTGCTAATTTATTTCATATTAGTCGCCCTTACACTGTTAGTCACATTGTGAAATTTAATCTAATACTGCATTGAGAAAGATGAACACAAGTGTTAAAAATTGTGGTGGCTGAGAGAGCAATAGTACACTGTCACAGCAGATATTCGTAAAATTTCAAACACCTACATTGATCAGACAATAAAAAATGGAATGAAAGAATGCACAGTTTGATTTCAAACATGTCAAGCTAGTACAGTCCACTAACTTTGAAACCTGACCACAAGTTTGCATTACCCACTTTTTCTGTTTAATTTCCAGCTGTGGGAGCCACAGGAATGGGCTGCAGGCATGGGAATGCTGCTGCTGTCCCTTCGACAGGGAGTTTCCCTGTTCCTGACTTCCCCTCCCCAAAGGCAAAATGGTCTGGCCTGGAAAACAGTGGCTTCTTTCTGTGCAGAAGACAGCAGGAAGAAATGCAGGAATTATTTTGTTTCTGAAAAATTCCCCTTAAAAATAGATGTTCAATGCTTTGCTTCCTCTCTCACTTGTTAGGTCTCTCACTTTAAAAAATGTGTTTGTCCTCATTTCTGAAAAACTTGCTGCTTTTATTTAATCAGATTAAAATTGTGTATTCTGAGGGTCATAATTTGGTAGATAACTCAGATCCAAGGTTTTCAATAATTTGTTTGGAGAAAAGTTAAGTGTCAAGAGTTAATAAAAATTAAAGCCCGTGCCAGCCTTCCATAGGTCTATGCCAAAGCTGTGTTTGGGGAGTTTAAAAAATACCAACAAAACCAAAACAGCAAACTGTCTTAATATTAGTAAAGGCCATTTCATGGGAAACAATGACCTGTCTCAAAAAACAAACTGCCCTGCTGTTCCTTCTCCATTAAAGCAGTGTTGCCTGCAAGAGAAATACGCTCTTATATCCATCCAGCAAATATTTGAGTGTGAAATTAAAAAGTCTCATTTTAAGTGAAAAGAACAGAGATCAGTGAGCTCTGCTTGATTAAGCACATATTGAAGAAAAGCCTTGTAGAGCTCCACACATGAGAACTTCTAAGGATTCGCCACCGTTGTGGTACTGCCAGGAAGCACAACCAGGGAGCGTTGAGTGGTACAGAACATCCTGCTGCACTGTAAAAGTAAGCAAGCTAAATTCAGCAGTCACATAATTTTAAAGTTAACAATTAACAGTTGAGCACTGTCTTTCATCCATGGTGTGATGGAAGGTGTGTGGTGTCACTTGTTTGATCACAGCTCATTGTGTGCTACATTTTATAAAAAGGTGAAAATAGGCCTGATGAGGGATTTATTCGGTTCAGGTGAACTTTTCCAGAGGGAGGGGATGATGGGGCTTCCCTGAAATTAGTTTCTGAGTGTTACTGGCCATGCTCAGCTGGCAAAGCTTCCGCAGCTCAGTGCAAGCAGCTGGGGAGTTTGCAGAGGACCTGGGAAATTCTTATAAGAGGCAGGGAGCAGCTATGTAGCTATGCATGAAGGGATGAGGAAAGTCCTCTTAGGCTTTAAAAAAGAATGTTGAGTTTGTAGCAGTCCAAGAATTGAAAGCTGCAGGACCTGGGAGCAGGATTTGGATGTACAGGTACCAAGGGTAGGCAGGAGATTGTTTATGAAATGTTGTATTTGAACCTGTCTCTTTCAACAGATTTGCATTTCATCTATTTGAAAAGTTACCTTGTTCCAGTTTGGGCTGTACTAAAACCTAGCTTAGGCATTGAAAACCTTTAACTGCTTTTGAAGTGCTAATTTGAAGGAAAAGGTGCAGACAGTTCTGCCTTAAAGTCCTGGCTTGCTTACTGCCCTGTCACACGGGGTTATAAAAGCAGTCTCCTCTAAGGCAAATATGTTGATTCTTGTGGTGAAGCTAAGCTGGAACTGTCTCTTTGCCTGCTTGTTAGCATATGGCTGTTGGTATCCCTATGATGAATTATGGAGTCATGTGATAAACTTCACTTATCATGTGTCTCTGATTTCACCTGCATTTGCCTCTTCAGCCAGCCTCCCACAACATGCCTGTAACATTCCAAACCTTTGAGCAGTCTCACTCAGCTGACTTTTTCTTTCTTTAAATAAACTGCCACAAAAATGCACCTTTCCCAC
The DNA here is from genome assembly GCF_000699145.1 of Aptenodytes forsteri. Lineage (NCBI taxonomy): Eukaryota > Metazoa > Chordata > Aves > Sphenisciformes > Spheniscidae > Aptenodytes > Aptenodytes forsteri. The sequence continues at coordinate 3,742,148 of NW_008795702.1, read as the reverse complement.
CTTCCCTGAGCTAGCTATGGAGTTTCATCTTACAGTTATCCTAACCTGAAGCCCAGAAGGGCAATAGTCCATTTTTGACGAACGTTGAATTGCTTTGAGACAGTCTGTTAGAGCAAGAAACAAGCAGTGAGAGCTAGAGCTAGGAGATTGATATCGCTAAAAAGGGGAAAATACACTGAGTTAATGACTCCTGAGAAGCCAGAACTTAAAGCCTAACATTCCTATGTAAAATAAAACAGATTTGGTTGCTTTTAAAAGCAATCAATAACTACAACTTCTTAGTTACACTATTCCTCTTCCAAAGTCTGCAAAATGAGACTCATCAGACTAAGGCAGTCTGTTTTGCAGTCACAGGAATTTTAAAATATAACTCCAGTTAAATGTTTTAAGTTGAGAAAATACATTAAAAATGCTATATGCCTGCTCTAAAAGAATATGTATCCGTGTGGTTTACCTTGAAGTTTTCATCACTCATCATTGGGCCATAACTCGCATAATTTGGCTGTAAGTCCTGCTGTGGTGAATCATACAGACTTAACTTCCTTTCCACTCTGTATCTAGATATATACCGTATAATAAGTATTCAGAGATTGGTGGTAAAGATAGCTAATGACAAGCCTGAGTTCTCAAACACAAATATCTCTGTAAGAAAACTTTAATTCGGACCATACAAAGCATAATCTCACCCTCATACCGGTTTTACGTGGTTGATTAAATAGACTTAGGTCCTATAAATCATCAATAAGTGATATCAGAAGCACGTGATTTGGTGCTCATTAACTGAGGTTATGCTATTCACTCTCTCATTATAAATCTAAGAAAATCAATGTATTGGATGTATAGATTTTTTTCCATATATCTTTATCAGAATGGATTACTATAACCGTATTATGAAATTTTGTGTTCCTTGCCAATATGTTACTAGGAGTCTCTTGCCTATTGTTTTTTGACAGGTGCAAATATGGATCCTTGTTTACTGCCTCAGTATTGTGTTATTCAACAACAGTCTTAAGAGGCAAGTGAATTCTGTATGTTTATATTTCATATTTTCAGTTGTGTTTGCTTAAAACTTACTGGTTTTGCAATTCCTATAAATCACTGCCATTTTACATTGCTCAGGGTAGTGGCAAGAGGCAGGCAGACTCTTCATAATTTTCTAGACTTTCAATTCTACTTTTTCACAAGGAAAAAACAAAAAAAAATACCAATGATATATAAAGTTTATCACCATTCTTCCCAAAATTATGAAGAAAGAAAAGATTTGGTGATAAAATGGAAGTTGTTCTTGGGCACTTTTCTATTTTTGGTTGTTTGTTTTTCCTATTTCTCACTTGAAAAATGGTTTGTGGTGGAGGAAGGGCAAAGGAAAAAAAAAACCTAAAAGTATCTACCTGAATAATATCTAGGGAAAGATGCTATTTCTATTCCAAAAGGTTTTCAGTGTAGAACATCTGTTTAGATTTACTAGTATCAGTTTCCCCCTCTTCTAGTGTTCTTCAATTACTAACATTGAATGGCATGTTAAATGAGAACTTTTTAAATTTATCTGTAAAATGACAGAGGAAAAATGAGTTCACATTTATTAAAGATACAAGATAAAAATTAATTGAAAAATCTATTCCTTGAAAATGGTCTCATTCAGAATTAAACTGTGTGCATAACTCCAATGTGTTTTAGAAGGAAAGTGAGTTAAATTACACCTAATTATGAAGACTATTTATGAATAAATTTGTCTACGCAGCCTTTTGATACGATGTTTGCAATGCGATTTTGAAACAATTGGATTGTTTTCCCAAGTGTCCTGTAAAGATTGACTTAGAGGTAGTCCTTAATCACTGGTTTATTCCTATTACTTGGGCGGTGTAGAAAATTGACATTCTCTGTGAACTATCCACAGAATCTGTAATTTTTTTTATTCTGCAAAGAAAAGGCTCAATTTCATGTCTGAAAATAACTAAGATAGTGGTGTTAATAATCCTATATAAAATGAGATTGTTAAATAACTTGAAACATTAGGAAAATCATTTCACAGTAACAAACATACAATTTGATGATATTAGCTGGTAGTATGGGTTTGATGAACAAGCAGCAAAGGAATCATTATCACAACACTGGTTATCTCTGTAATGTTATAATATCAGAAGAGAGGTAAGCAAATGCTTGCTGTTGCAGTAGTACCCTGTTATAACTATGCATGAAAATATATAACATAACTAATCCAGAGGCACTTTCCAAGTATTTTAGAACTTTAACTTTTTGCTGTCATGTTTGTGGGAAAGAAAGGGGTGGGGAAAGCTGAGAAGAGATTGGAAATGTATAGATGAAGTGAAACCATAGTAACCATATAGCCATAGGCTGACATTGTGAATATTTTCTAGGCTGGGATAGTAGTCTGCATTTGAATTATTCCCTGTAGGCATTTACAGTAATATGATAAGGAATAAAATAGATTCTTGGCTTGTTCAGTAGCAGTGAAAGCAAGTAAGACCAGGTTGTGGAGCTCACCAGGCTTTCATTCAAAGCAATAAAGGGAGGGTTCTAAACTTGTATTTTAGTAAAATGCCAAATAACTCAACTTATAAATGGATAAAATCAAGATTGTGGATTGTTGGAAAACCTGCCTGACAAACTGGACAAACTTACTCCCTTTTCTAAATCTTAGCTGGATTTCCTTCTCAGGGCTGAAAAATACTTCAGCCACCATGTTGCATCTAAATCAAGTCAGGATCTGCACCTCTCTGTGACTTCTTGCCCGGTATTTCTATTCACCTGTGCAGGATTTGAAGACTGACTCACACTGTAATTCTCTAGAAAGCAGAGCGCATATCTCTCTTGGAAGTGTGTAAAATACAAGTCACAATTGTGTCTGTCAGTACAAATAAAGGTTTTTTTATTTGCTGTCAGGCAGGCATCCATCTAACCATATCTTTAAACCCCAGTTACAGTTGTCAGTGTCTCTAGGTAAAGCTTTACCTTGTATTGTGAAGAACACGAAGTCATGGCTGATTTAAAATAATTTTAAATAAAATAGATGCAGCTTGCTGCTTTCCCTCTTTCTTCTTCTGTTCCTGAGCAATGTTCTTGAGTAACTATTATAAATCATAAATTCAGGCTGTAAGACTGAATTAGCTGCATGCTTCAAGCATTGTGCTATTTCATCTCCAAGGTAATGATTTCAGAAATGTTATTTTTGTGGAACACACTGGCTGAAATTTGAATGTACAAAGGACTGTTTCTATAACCTTTCCTCATACCGACTTGTACTTCCATTCAACTAGTTATATTTATGCCTGGGGTGGGCGGGGTGGGTACATATTTAAGTTGGAAATTTACTTAAAATAATAGTAATGACCTGAAATGGGAAGCTTGGATTGTATAAAGTAGTTTAGTCCATGAAAGAAGATTAAAATGGAAATGGGAGAAGGAAAATGTTGGTACTGAAACATGGAATTAAGAATTGGTCATAGAGTATGACCCATTTACCAACAAGAAAGGAGAAAAACCCATGATGAATTGCTTTAGAATGGGGCAGAGCAGCCATTTTGTGAGAGCTAGTATGATAGTAGATCTGTCTTGTGGATGATTAGAAATGTGTTTTTATGGTGCAATTGTCTGTTAGATATTTTAAAGGGAAGGCTTTGGTTTATTTTAGACTTAGTGTTAGGGTAGTACACAGACAGCCACACCATACTGTATAAGGTACATGGACAAAACAATACACACCTGGAAGTCTTGGTAAACACTATCAAACCTACACATAGTTGATTCATTTAAGAATTTGTTGCTAGGCTAAACATAAGGTCTCCAGGTTCTGAAACAAAAGCTCTGTTATGAAGCAAAAGAAACAGTTCCCTGAGCTCAAGCCAACTGAGTTTGTTATATTCAGTCCAGACTGCTTTACAACCAATAATTCTTCTAGTTTATATACATACCCTGCTATTTCTAGAGGGATGGTTTTATTTGACTATCCGTTCACCTAGGATACAAGTCTAACTTAAACTTGATGGTGCCAAGTATGGCAAGTTGATCTTACACCACTTTGATATCTCACTTCACAAAGCCAAAACAAGCATTACCAAGCTCTACAATTGTGGCTTACCAGACTTACCGTTAAATGCAGCATTTTAAAACTTACTGTGGCGTATCAAAGGAATGTGATCACTGAGATGCACAAGACCAAAATTACAGTGCCGGAATCATATCATTATGTACTGTTTCCTGCGTTTTCTTTACACTGTCATGAAACATAAAATGGATGCTACAAAACATAGATTAACCAAGAAAAACATTAAAACATTAGGAAAGTATTCCTGAACTTGAGAGGTTGAGAAATTTGTAAAACCTCAAGAAAATTAAGTTTCATAGATATTTTTAACATTTTGTTTTTCCTTAAAATGCTAACTTCTATATGTGGAATGAGAATTAAGCAAGGTTAACCTATAGCAAATTAAATATATGTAATGCCTGGCATGAAAGTAAAGCAACTTTACACAAGAGCTGTAACTAGGATAGGTTACTGCTGATTCCCTGTATTTCTCATTCTAGCTGAGGACACAGGAGCAGATGACGCTTCAGTGCTAGCAGAAGGGCTTAGATACTCTCCTGTGCTGGCACGTGTTCTTCTTAATCACACAATAGGGCCATTTTCCAGTCTTCCCCCTTTTTTTGCGTTTTGATATAGCCCTATCCCACAGAAGTAACGTGGGAGAAAGAGAGTATGACAGGTATCCACAGGGACTCCAACATAGCAACTTTTTTCTTGTTAAAGGAACCAAATGAGATGCAGCGTGGTTTTCACAGACTGCATTTTGAGCTGGTGTCACATGAGGGAGACTGCTGTGTGGAAACCTGAGGGGGCAAAAACTCCTTCATCTCCCCTCACTGTCTGTGCTATGCAAGGATCTAATTGTCACAGTTGTGTCAAATCTGGGACAACAGTCTACAACTACAGAATAGCCCTCTTACTCTCTGTGCTGGTTGTGGCTGGGGTAGAGTTAATTTTCTTCACAGCAGCTGCTATGGGGCTGTGGTTTGGATTTGTGCTGGGAACAGTGCTGATAACACAGGGATGTTTTCGTTCCTGCTGAGCAGTGCTGACACAGAGTCAAGGCCTTTTCTGCCTCTCACCCCACCCCACCAGCGAGCAGGCTGGGGGGGCACAAGGAGTTGGGAGGGGACACGGCCGGGACAGCTGACCCCAACTGACCCAAGGGATATCCCACACCATATGGCATCGTGCTCAGCATGTAAAGCTGGGGGAAGAAGGAGGAAGGGGGGGACGTTTGGAGTGATGGCGTTTGTCTTCCCAAGTCACCGTTACGCGTGATGGAGCCCTGCTGTCCTGGAGATGGCTGAACACCTGCCTGCCCATGGGAAGGAGTGAAGGAATGCCTTGTTTCCCTGTTAAACTGTCTTTATCTCAACCCATGAGTTCTCGCTCTTACTCTTCTGATTCTCTCCCCCATCCCACCATGCGGGGGAGTGAGCAAGTGGCTGGGTGGTGCTTAGCTGTTGGCTGGGGTTAAACCATGATGCTGTCCTTCCATTTTTGGAAAGAATTGTTTCCTCCAGCTGCTATAGGCATCTCATTAGTAGTTTGAGGTGTGAAGAAGTGTTGGCATTTAGGTTTGTACAGTTAAAATAACTTATAAAGTGCCTTTTTTCTCTGTTCTCTTTTAAAAAATACATGAGGTTATTAGCTAGCTCTAGTACAATCTAGTCCTTTGCTCAAAGTACAGCCAGCTTCAAAAAGCAAGCTGAATGTTTGAACGCATAGTGATCAGGATAATGTGGAAATAAAGCCACAGGATTGCAGGAAGGGACTTCCCAAATTCTACTCTGCTGGTATCAGGCAACTCTTAAAATACAGTCTCTTTTGTGGATTTATTAAGCCTCATCTCAGATGAGTTCAGTTGTTTGTGTAACTGAAAGATTGTTCCAGAAGTCCATCCTCTGATGTAAAAAAAAAAATCTACTAATTTGCTGACTATAAAAAAAAAAAATCTTCTAATTTGCTGACTACACTTATCCATGGCTAATGGCACTTTTTTAATGTGAATGCATGATTACTCTTCTCGCCTCCAGCCACTCATTGACCTGGTGTATTGATAGGAAGTTATGTTCTCTGTTAGCATCTGCTCTGGTAGACTGAATCGGGTTGTATTTTTAGTCGCTTCTTGTAAAAAGAGCTCTCATTTTCCCTGATACTTCTTTGCATCCATTTCATTTTGAATGCGTCTTTTAAAAGAAATGCTTAGGGTCTTTAGGTGAAAGCCTTTACCTGGTGGAATACTTGTGCCTTATAGCTAGTTTGATAATATATTCTGCATGTGTGTCTTTCCTTATTTTTGTGTTTTTGTTATGAAACATCATTCAGAATGCATAAAAAAACCTCACAGCCTACTGCAGCATCTGGTTTCAGAGGAAGTGAATTGTCTTGATCCAATCTTCCCGGTGCAATGCAAGTCTTGGATACTTTGCTGCCCTCAGCAGATTTTTTTTTTTTGTGGGTTGACAAAGTATACCAGAGATCGACAGTTTGGTCCCACATATCTTACTCTTCTGAACCTTTCAGGTGTGAAGGCGGAAGCTATGCAACAGGTTCCTGAAATGTGTATTATTCCATACTTATTAAGACTTGCTCTCAATTTGCATTATACATTACAAATGCGTAGATGATAAAACTCTAATCCCATTGGGTTTACACTCCAGCTTCATTAAAATGCAGAAATTAATTAAAATGTGGAGAAAAAAAATTGTGAAAAATTGAAGCAAGCTTCTAAAAGACCCACATGTCTCTGGACATAATAAATTAGACCTAAAGACCTTGCTTCAGGCTTAAATCTCATTAAATATGTACTTCCCAGTGAAAGGAATTAAACTTTAGTTGTGTGGTTTTTTTTAAATTTCCTGATATAAGGATGTTTGTTTTGCTGTGTTAAGAAAAAAATTATACAGATCTGTTCTACTTTCAGTGATTATTTACAGGTGCAGCTGGGAAGACATTTATTAGCTATGTATTAAGTCTGAATATGAGAACACTGGATGGTTGATACTTTAAAGGGGAGAGGGGGAAACCCCTTCATCCGTGTCATTCCCAAGCTACCCCAGCTGACAGTTTGAGACAGCTGACAGAAACCAAGTGCAAAGACAGGTAAAAAAAAATGACAGATGGTAAAAATCTGCTTAATTATTCTGTCAGTCCTGTTATATGCTACAGACTTCATTTTTTGAATCGTGGGCTGACTGTGTCAGGCTAGGCCCAATAAATTTATTACTGAAATGTTCTTTTTAACATCAAAGAGTAATTATTTGTAACTTCTAGTTTCACCCACTATTTATTTTGGTAAAATGAATGAGTGAGGATGAACTATGTACTCTATGTGCTACTGTGATATTTGAAGAGGAAATATTTTTGATTTATCAAGAAGTGTGTAAGTTTTAAGAATAGTATATTATTGCCTCTTTTGCCATGTTGACTCATCTTAGTCAAATATCGTAAGACAGGCTATCTTTAAAGTGTCACATGAATTTAAAATAAACATACTACATTGGCACATGGATTTGAAGAATCTGTGAGAGTAACTTCTATGAGAAGAATTGATTTTTAAAGATACACTGTGTATTATATAAAGAAGCAGCAAATACTGTAGAAAAATAGGGGAGAGAAAATAAATTTATACAAGTAAAATAAATTTCTAGAAGAGACAGACATGGGGGGGGACAGGAAAGAGCTAGATGATAGATACAGAACAAAAAATGAGCCATTTTGGATATTCTTTCTTTGACTTCTTTTCCTTAGTGGGATGCAAAAAAGACATTACAGTGAAGCGTACTATCTGTCTCTAGTGTCAGTACTGATGCAAGATAAATACCCTGTGGCGCCTTTCAAGGAGTGCAGGAGATACTTGCTTTACGTAGCCAACCTTTTTCAACAGAAAAGATTCTAGTTTCTCAGTTGTTTCTGAGCCAACTGGTGATTGTACAATAGTAATTTTGCATAACTACTGCATCATTAGTATTTAAATTAGCACTTCATAGCATGCATGACTCAATGGCTTTCATTCTTAAACGTAGAGCATTTCTGTAGGGTTTTCAAGGTTGACTTAAACTGCAAATACTATTTTCTTCAATATTTCTTCAGGATTTTTTTTGTGAATAGCTGCAGCTTCTTTAGTCTTTGTGCCAGCTGCTCTTGAATTACTGAACTTCCTTAATATAAATCAAGGCTTTATCACCTCACCAGGGCAATTTTTCTTGGCCTAAAAAATCTGAAACCACAGCAGACACGTAGATTCTGCAGACGCTAACCTGTTATGAATAACTTCCTTTGTCCTTGAACAACTGGAACTATGTACTATGGCTAGAACCATAGCTGGCTACAACTGAGCTGGACAAATGACAAGTCACTTCAAATATTCCCAATATTAAAACAAATTAATTCTTTCTGTTAATAATTTCATGCACTTCTGTATTAAAAGGTGATAGAATTATTTTAACCCACTGATTTACTGGTATGGATCTAGTCTCATCATGCAAACAAAAATGTTCTTTTTCACATCAAATCACAACATCAATCATAATCTTACTTAGAGAAGAGAACACTTCTATAAAAAAAATAGTCAGCTGTTTGGTTCTGTTTCCACATTAAAGCTAGATCTGTCTCGGGTATTTCTGTTCATAAAAATGAGATTGATGCAGGCAGTCATCTTGCTCTCTTAAGGAGTTACATTTATGGTATAAAATGCAGTAGTGTCTAATTTTGTGCCTACATCATCACTTTTTCTTCTGCTTTATGCGTGGTAAATGGTCATGTCTCTTGTTAGTCTAAATGACTTGCTTTGCAAGGCTTGCCTTCTTTAGCAGTTTGTATTGTATGGTCTCTTCCAGCTGTACGTTCAAAGGAAGACACCCCTTGCTTTAATATAGCATGTCTTCATAGAAGACGTTCTGGGATTACCTGTTTCTGTTGCTTTCATATTTGGTAGAACTTCAGTAAATGGGAAATGTAAAACACTACATTGCCTTTTTGTTCAGTCAATATATTGCTTTATTCATTTGTACTATCTGCTAAAAACCGTGACTTCATCCCTTAGAAAGCATTTGAACGGATACCTGCCTCTCATACTTGGTTGCCTTGCGTGTACATATATTCTATACATCTGTGCTTTCTGTGGTTTCTGTCACTACTGTATTTGCGTCACCTAATTTAAAACAGACTTTCTGCTGTTTTGAACTGTAATGGGTTTGTGGCTTAGTATGCGAAATAGAATTGACTGCAAAAAAATGTGAAATTCTGATGCTAGACATTCCGGCTAGGTCTTTACAGACAGGAATGTGCATTTGTCTGGGCAAGCATTATAGTCCTAGGGGTGCTTAGCTCTTTTAGTGACAGCCTGAATATGTTGAAGTCATTTGATTAATAAAAAAAAGCCACACCTGACCCATAGATAGAAGCATTCATTTTAAAGAAAAGAAACTGCCTTGGCACAGCTCCAGCATTTGCAGAGTAAATCTCACAATACAAACTGTAGGGAAAAAAAACTGTGAAAGAAACATTGAAAGGAGAATAAAATATTTTAAGCATATAAAGCCCTGAATACTAAGTAAACTGTACAATTTAAGAGAAATGTTTACTAGCAATGGCAAGTCCTACTAAAAGAATCTCTGAAGCGTAGATGGCTCTTAACCATCATCTACTTCTGATATTTAACTGTATCTGCAAAGGAATGCAAACACATTAAATCCACAAATACTCTAAAGGGTTTTAAATTTTAAACCATGAGATGGCTTAGCCCATTTTCCAGTCCCACCTCCTGTTTTTGGAGAAAGCAGATACTTCATTCTGCTCTGGTAGTGATGAGCACAAGTCACTAGAACAGCCACAAGAAGTTCATAGAGAGCAAGCTGTTAAGATGGAATTGTCCCTGTGGGGAAGGGATAGTCTCTCTAGACAAGGTTAGGAGAGAATGAAGAATGAGGGAGGAGAAACTCCCACTCTCAGGATAGGAGAGAGATGAGGAGGAGGGGTTTGAACTCCTCTGACAGAAGCTTCTCAGGGTGGACTGATGGGAGTTACGACTACTGAAAGTCCAAGTGGTGGGGTTTTTTTACTGAAGTTCAGGTTTCAGAATATAGAAAACATCTTCCCTTCAGCCAGCTGTGAAGAACCACCTCCTTCCTCTGCCTGTAGCAGTTTCAGTATGTCCTGTTATGGCTTTGTGTTCTAGAGCTGCCTATGAAACCTTTGGTCATCATTCCCAGGGACAGGAGCAATTGAGCAAAACCCGTCCGATGGACACACAGATATGTAGCATGACCACGTAGTCCTTCCATAGGAAATCAGCTGAAAAATACTGCATTCCTCGTTCCCAGCCCAGGCAGCAGTGCCAGAGATCTTACAGTGCCAACTCCTCTTCTCTTCTCCAGCAGCCTGGCTATCTGAATCAGTAGGACTCCTTTAAGCAACACCCAAGTCCCAGGCCACTAGCAGGATTTTTCTTAGAGGCTCTCTGCAGCTATGCTGATGGCTCTGGTCGTCTGCTGGAGCAGCAGGCACAGCGTGTGAGATGGGAGAGAACAGGCCATAGACTGAAACTCCGGTTTAGAAATAACTAATTTCTGTCAGTTTGTGTAATGTCACTTTTACATGTTGGACCCTGCAGTTAAAACAAATTATGGGCCATTCGTGCTACTAGTTCTTTTAATAACATGATGGAATGAAAAAAGAATAGCACGTAGTTTGGATCCATTTTTATCACTGGTGTGAAACTCGCTTCCAAAGTAATGTGTTAACTTCATTTTAATTGGATTTTTTTATGAATAAGGAGACTGGTTTTATTATGAACTGAAATGAAAATGCTAAGAGAAAACAGAGCTCATGTTTATGTTGTATTATACAGCAAGGCACGAGACTCCTGAAACACAGGAAACTGATTGTTTGAATTGGTAATTCTCAGTTTTTTCCATTCTGAAACGCTATCTATTCCCAGGACCCTTCTTGTGTCTACTTGGGACCTAGAGCAGATTTCCTGTCTATTGAGGAAGCATACAGTAGCCAGAGGCAGAAAAACTTAAGTTAAAGACTTACCATTTAAATACTGTATGATCATTGAAACAGCTGATCATGCAAATTCCTTTCCTAGTATCTTTAGAAAGCACTTGGATGCTTTTGTAGCATTCACATGCAGTTATACAAAAACAAGCATGGCTACGCTGCGTCAGATCCAAGACCCGTCTAACCCATCTCCTGTCCCAGAGAGCGCCCGGGGTGGAAGCTCAAGGGGTGTAAGAACATCTCCCAGTGCGCCGTCCCAGCTTCTAGGGATCTACTAATGAAGATGTTCTGAAGTGGAAACATCTTCACCATCATGTTTGAAAGCTACTGACAAGCATATTTTACACTGATTTGCTTAATTGGCTTTTGAATCTATTTATATATTTGGCATTCAAAATGTTGCAGCTGTGAATGCTACCATTTTGAGATGCAATATGTGAAAAAGTATTTCCTATTTTTAACTTTAAGTCTACTGACTGATAACTTCTTCAGGTGACTGCCAGTTTTTTGAATGATAAGAAATGGCAGGAAATAATTCCTGGCCACTTTTTCTGTTATCACTTCTAATTTTTTGTCTAGAGCAACTCATATCAAAGCTGAAGAGTCTTGATCTTTTAAATCTATCCTTGTCCAGAAGCCATTCCATAATTCTGCTTAAATTGGTTACCTTGCGTCCACTTAGTGTGATACTGAAACATCCTTTTGTGGAAGGTGATCACTAGTAGCAGTGCTCAGATGTGTGTGCGAGGGATCTAGCCAGTTTAATGATTTTTCTCTTGTTTGTGTTATCTCATTCCTATTAACTTTTAACTTGTATTTGTCTTTTTGTCAGCATCTGAGTACTGAACTATAGTTTTCAGAAAACTATCCAGAGTAATTCTAAGGTCTCTTAAATTTTTAGTAATAGTTTAGATCCCAACGTGTTATGTGCATATTTAAAGTAGTATATTCAGTCTGGGAAACACAAGTCTCTGTAAAGAGGCTTAAGCGTTCTGCCACCTTGACAGAGTGAAATCACACCGTAACTCTGCGTGTGTAGCAGGGGAGGGTTGGTATTTAATGCAGAGCAGATCTCACAGGTCACAGTTCTTGTGAGCACTGCAGGATTTGGATTGCAAATGGGAACTATGTTTTTCTAGATGAACAGTTTGAAACCCCTCATCCTGACTGCAGATTTACTACGACTGCTTTCTAGTTTTGATTAACCATGGAAAAGATGTATTGGTGTAATATGCGGTTAAGAAATTTAACACTCCTTCCAGGTTATCTAAAATATTTCAGTGTGTATAACAGAATTTTTGTATGCCTTTGTGTGAGAGAAAGCTGTTGAGAAATGATTTTGGAAGCTTCCTTTCAAAACACTTACTGTGAACTGGTACACGCTTATAAAGTCTGCTTTCCTCAAGAGCTTGTTAGGTGTTGCTATCTTAAAAAATAATACGATATTACATCCTTTTTTCTATATTTGTCACACATTCATGTAAGAGACCTAATTTTTAGAAAAAATGAAGATGTAAATGAATACCCAGTTCATGAACACATGCATCAAAACTGAATCCTAGTCTAATCATTTTATGCATACGTACTACAGTTAGTGAATTGGTCTCTTGGTGCCAGTAACAAAGAAATATGTATTATTGTAATCCTTAATACTTAGTGTTTACCAGTAGCCTACTTTATGATGTAACTGCTAATTCCGAAATTATAAGCCTTACAGTAATCCTCCTTTTATTCAAGCCAAAGTTACTATGCTTAACTACTAAGTTTCTAGCCACATTTTCCACTGTGTTAGCTACATGAAAATAAGGCTTTTTTGTAAGGCTACATATTTAGAGAAAACGCTACAAAATTGCCCCTGTATTAATAGAATCCAGAGCATTCCTTGGTGGTGGCTCAGCACATTACCATGTGAGTTGCCTGCCCTTGAAAAGGCATAATTTGATCTTAACAGTTTTCCTGAATTCTCTGGTAGTTACAGAGAACAAGTGACCACAGTTCAGCTCCTCAAGCAGAAAGCTGAGTTTAGAACCACAGTGGTGCTGACTTACACGTTTCTGAATTTCAACAAGAGAAGGGGAATTCTTTCTCGCAACTGAGTCTTTCTGATTCTAGTGAAGAGTTGGAAAACTGAAAATAACAGAGTGGTCCCAGATGGAGATTTTTTTTTTTTTACTAAAGGCTTCTTCAGTGGTAGAGCTGTCTGTCAGCTTCAGTAGATATCTCTGTGTAGGGCAAAAGGCTGGGTAGTGTTGTGCTAGACCCAACAGGAATGTCAGGCAAACACTAGAAAGGGCAACATTTGTACTCTTGAGCCTATAAAAATTAAACATTTAAATACCTTTGGTATTGTTCGGAGTTGTTTCAGCACACTACTTATTTCCCTTGCTAGATATAAATCTTAATTACCCAGGAAAGGAGTAATAGTAACTTAAGTGATATCCAAGAAATAAATTTCCCCAAAAGACAAATGAGTTAATAGAAGTTTGGAAAGCTTAGAATAAAGTAACTACATACTTCCTATCAGCTGCTTTTAAGCAAGAGAATGGAGTTCAAAGGCCACATGCTGATCTTGGCTACAGCAGGGCAAATCCAGAGCGGCTTTCTGTGAAAACAGTAGAATTGCCGAAGATTCACATCAGCATGAATAAAACTAAAATTTGGCAGGTTTCTTAAGTTGATGTTTTTTTTTCTTGACTTGCCTTTGTGTCTAGCAGCATAAAGGTGGCATGCTATTAAGTTTTGATCGTGTTTTATTTAAGTAATGCTGGTTTTTGGATTAGTGAGATGATGTGAAGGTGTATCATTAATGGACGTTGACCAGTAACAAAACAGAGCTGCATGGGCAGATCTCTGGTTGGGATAGCGAGGCAAAAGTTGGAAGCCCGCCTGGAGCAGAGGAGGAGTGAGCCTCACCAGGGCACAGCATGCAAGATGTCTCTGGCAAGTGCATACAAGTAGCAGCTGAGAGGATTTGACAGACAAGCGTAGATGGCAGATACCAAATCTCCCACAAGGATAAACAAACAGAATGCTAAACAGATAAATGTAAAGATACGCAGCTTTAAGTTGAAGGAGAACTAATGCAGATCATTTCTACGAGGGTGCTATACACATGTGCCTACTTCTTTATTACTTGCCATGAAGCTGACGCTTCAGTGAACAGATATTATGTAGATTTGAGAAGATAAAAATGTAATAACTTCTAAGCGAAAAGCATAGGACAAAGATCTCAGTTTAATTTCTAGTGAAACTTGTTACTTTTACATTGAAACGAATAGCCTATGTTTGGAACCATATAGAAAGATTGGTTATGTCTCCAGCAGAGATGTATGATGTATGGACTCAACTCCTTTATGCTCGTTTCTGCTTCATTAAGAATTAACATTAGAAATAAACAGTTTCTAATGATTTCATTCAAAATGGATAAATTTACATTGAAACGAATAGCCTATGTTTGGAACCATATAGAAAGATTGGTTAAGCAGAGAGCAGAGATGTATGATGTATGGACTCAACTCCTTTATGCTGCTTCATTAAGAATTAACATTAGAAATAAGTTTCTAATGATGATTTCATTCAAAATGGATAAATTGAAAACATTATATGTAATTATATGTAGCAGTTTCAGCAGGAATCCTAGTGGGCTATCATTAAAAAACCATTAATGAGGAATTTCTTAACCTTCAAAACACAGGTCAAATCTTTGTTTGAACACCATACAGATGTCGAACATAGGAAAAAGAAACAAATGGCAGTTGATCCCAGTCTCTACCATAAAAATTAAACATCAGTTCTAGGTGCGATAACTAGCATCAAGATAGTGTCATTGTACAGTCAAAGTTATCCGTGAGAAAAGCAGCAAAAAACCTACGTAGAGGCATACCACGTGGAAACTCCTGTAAACATAATTCCCAGTGAGGTGGTGAATTGTATGGCTTGGTACCTAAAATTGTTAATCAGCTGTGAATGTCAGTTTGCTTGCATGCATGCAGCTGTGCAGCCAGTCAGAATTTGAGTGTAAAAACCAATGTTATCAAATTATGTATTTTGAATATACTTGTAACAAGCTGGTATTTCACAGTAAATTATGCTCTCGAATGGTACTGTTAAAGAAGTTTTTTTTAAGTCTAATCTTCAACTGAAAGCATGCCTTATATTTAGAAAAATAAATGTATAGACCACTAACCTGATTATTTTGTTATTAGTTATGGAAACAATAAATATCAAGGTACTCACAAACAAGCTTCTTTACAGCAGACTGACCTTTATTCCCATCAGATTTTCAAATGGTTTTTTATTCACACAACAGTAGACTAATGGTTTTGGACACGTGGTATCCACTTTGGCACATCTGAAAAAAACAGAAGTTGTAGTTTACTTGTGGTCTAGCTAAGAAATATGCCATAATTGGACTGGCTAGTTATTTACCTCATAACATTACCTCACAGAATTTGCTTATCAAGATAGTGCTAACATTTTACCTCATCAAAAAAGATAACAGTACTTGAAAAAGAAACTTTTAAGTATTTATATGCAATGGGAAGTTGTATACTATGTATAGTTCAGGTTATGGAAATATCATTAGTTAATCTGCTGTTCAAAAATGCATTATTTATATTACAGACTTTTTTTAACTCTCAGTAATTGAATTCAGTCTCTATATTGGATATAATAAACCTTCCTGAGAGAAAATGAATCTTCTGGGTTTTTAATGAAGAATTTAACAGTTTATACTGAGAAGTTTTATGTGTGATCCTTTTCTGGAAGTTTGCTCTAGGTTCCTTTTTTGTGTGTTCCTCTGCTGAACAGTAAGTTACTACAAACTCCAAACTGCACATTCATGTGAGCACGCACACACACACACAGATGCATGCACACAGTAATATCTGCAAGGCAAGCCATGTTTGAAATGTCAGAATTAAACTGGTAATTTATTTCTCCTAGGCATCTCAAAATGCTGACACCACCACCCACAGAGGAGACGAGTAAGAGTGGATGGTACATGAGGGAGATTGAGGTTCGGGTTATAAGAGGAAATGTGTGCAGGGGGCAGGGTCTGGTGTGCAGGAGGTTTTTTTTGTGCTGGAGATTTACATGGATGGAGGTGGAAACAGAGCTCTAGGGTAGTCTGCCAAAGGCCAGTGATTTAGTAAAGAGGCAGGTGGTTTCTCTGATATTGCCACCTTAGCACTTTACAGGGATGCTGGCAAAGATCCTCTGACGTTTTCTTCCCAACATATTAGTAAAGTCACTGGTGAAAGCAGCGCCTGCAAAGAATCAAATATCCAACTGCACTGGTGAGGGGTCCTCCCCGGACTGCAGGGAAATACCTACTCTGGTGCCGGGAGCGCCACCTCCTCCCCGTCCTTCTCCGACCTTGGGGGTCGCAGGGCTGTTTCTCACACTGTTTTCCTCACTCCTCACCACTCTTGTGGCATTTTGCCCTATCTTAAATACGCTTTTCATAGAGGCGCCATCAGCTTGGCTGAGGGGCCCTGCTGTGCCCTGCTGTGGGGCTGGTGGAACTGGCTGGAACCGGATGGAACTGGCTGTGTCCAGCCCCGGCCTCCCCTCACAGAGGCTGCTCCTGCAGCCCGCTGCTGCCAGCACCTCGCCACAGACACCTGGTACAAATGTGAACTTGGAACTTTCCTAGGAATATTTTTAACTCCTGCTAATAAAATCCTCCTGAGAGCTAAATAGAACTTGTAGGTATCAATGGAGAAGGGAATGGATGAGACAGGCAATGAAAATTGTTTTCTCTTTTTGTTGTATGATTAGGTTGAATAGAACGATGGACCAGGACCAATAGAACCAGGGACCTGGACAGGCTGGAGAAGTGGGCCTGTGTGAACCTCATGAGGTTCAACAAGGCCAAGTGCAAGGTCCTGCACCTGGGTCGGGGCAATCCCTGGTATCAATACAGGCTGGGGGATGAAGGGACTGAGAGCAGCCCTGCCGAGAAGGACTTGGGGGTACTGGTGGATGAAAAGCTGGACACGAGCCAGCAATGTGCGCTCGCAGCCCAGAAGGCCAATCGTATCCTGGGCTGCATCCAAAGCAGTGTGGCCAGCAGGTCGAGGGAGGGGATTCTGCCCCTCTACTCT
>NW_008795702.1:3699416-3724472 GCF_000699145.1 Aptenodytes forsteri | reverse complement strand
ATGCCCCATCCCTGGAAACATTCCAGGTCAGGTTGGACGGGGCTCTGGTCTAGTTGACGATGTCCCTGCCCACGGCAGGGGGGTTGGACTAGATGACCTTTTGGGTTGGAAGGGACCTCCAACTATTCTATGATTCTATAACCAAGTCTGGGAGAATAACATCTGTGAGTAACTTCCAGCAAGACTCCCCCTGTAACCAAATATAAACCAAAACCTAGGAGCTTATGATTTCTCCTGGCCTTTTGCATATTTGTGGTTTGGTTCCTTTAATGAAACTGGAGACCTATGTCAAGTTGTCTTAGCAGACCAGGCGAGGCTGCCTGGGGAGTATGGGGAGGAGGAGGAGGAGGCGGCGGCATGCTGCCAGCAGTGGAGGTGGGCTGGGACAGAGGAAGCCCTCCTGGATAGGACTCTCTGAGCCCCTCTGGGATGGTGAGAGCAGCTGTGCCAGCTTCCCACAGCTCTGGCAGACATGAGAGAGACCGCAGTGGGCAGCCATAGCTGTCTTTGGTTAGGCTTGGGTCTGGACTCTGCACCCCAGACTAGTGTCACCTGCCCTTTTGTGTCATTGGGGGTTTCTTAGGCAGAACTCATTGACTGATTTAAGGACTAATGGTGAAAATGTGGTGGTACGAATTGACTTCAGATCTGCATGGTGTGCTGGTGGGGTAAACTGTTTTCTTTGGAATATACTTCACAACAAAACATATAACTTCAAAATATACCCCAAGTCTGTGAATTCTCTCTTTCTGTGCCTAATATAACTGGAAACACTTGCATAAGATGTGGTGGATGCTGATTTTATGCTTTTTCTTCTACTTCTTGTCACTGCTTGCACAAATTAATGTGACAGAAAAAAGAATGAAGAGGAGGCAAAGAAATGCTTCCACTAGCAGGCTGCTCTGTCATCTATCTGCTGTTTTTATTACTTGTTGCCTTTGGTTTAATTTCTTTTTTATTATAATAGAGGCAGAGGTTCGCAAGGAGATGAGGGTGCCTATGCTGTTAAGTGGATGTAGATTTGTTATGGATTCTGGAATTCATTTTTGGCATTTTGCTTGGTCAAGGATTATCTTAGTCTGGTTTTAATTTTGCGAACATATACATTGACATACAGAAGGCAAATAGTGGTCAATGCCAGATGCTTCAGAATTAAGTGGGAAAAGCTGCCTCATGCTTCTAATTACATCTTAAGTAAAGCATATATGTTGGAAAAGAGACTTCTACCTAAGAACTGAAAATAGAATTACTACCATTATGACATGAGGAAGAAGATGGTGATAGTATTGTTGGTTTTTAGTGTGGCTTATAAGCGCAGTTCCAAAAAGACAAAAGGAGGACAAACAAGCTAGGTCATAGCTAAAAGGGGGAAAAAAAGGGAAATGGGAAGAGCAATCAGCAAATTATACAGTTTATGCACACATTTGCTTGACTCATTCTGAGTAACACAATTCACAAGTATTAAGTGAAGCCAAAATGAGAGCTTTGTAGATGAGTTCCTGGAAGTTACAGCATGTACAGGACTCAAAACCTGACCTGTGAAGTTGGGATATGGTCACTAAGTAGGGGTTAATATGAAACCAGAGTTTGGGGATATCCACAATAACTTGTTTCTGCGTTTTGTAGAATCTGTGTTCTACTGGTGGTACTTCTGAGTGAACTTTCTTGCATGCACTCACATCTTTTGGAGCACATGAAATCACAAAGATTTGAGATGTCTTCTGGACGTTACAGAATATGAGGGAATTTGGCTGCTTACCCAAAGTGGTTTTACTTGAATTATAAGATGTAATACAGTCACTAACATGATGTGCCCTAAATATATGGGATAGAATACAATTTCCAAAAAGTATCCATCTAACCAACTAACTTGAGTCACATTTTCAAACCTGATTAAGGCACGTACATTCCTTAGGCACTTTGAATATTTTGCCTCTGGGGCAATTTGTGAAATATTTGGCAGAGATCATGATTAATTCAGAATGCAGAAAATGTTGATTTGTAACTATAAAATGCCTATTTGAGAATATCGTATATTTTTCTTTGTTTCATATTATTATTCCGTTTGTCACAGTAAGTGGAAGGATTTTTTTCTCTTACAGCCTCTGGCATACAGTAGTTATTCAGCTAACTATTGGCATATGTTTTTGAAATAGTTGTCCAGAAGATGACCTGTAGACTAAACAAAATCTGTGGAATCTGTTGCTCTACTTAAACAAACCAAACAACTGGTACTTAAAAAAGCAATAGGTAACACTATAGTAAGAAGTTACCTTAGCCTTATTTCTTACTTGGCTGAGAGGAAAGATTGTTGGATGAGTTGCGTATGGGCCACATAATTCTTAGTCCCTGATTTTGAGGGTAATCCAAAACCACTCTTTCATCTTCTAGTGATGTTTAATTTTGGCAGCAAAGTGCTTCATGACTAGTAGTCACAGTGCCGCAAATATTTAACCACTTAACTATATTGTAAAATTTAGGTGAGGCAAATGTTTAAGTTGCAGGTATTATATAAAATGTGCTTGCAAAAACTACAGGCCGTCTAAAAAATATTTAACATCTTGCCTAGGATTAGTGTTGACCTTGCAAGTAGGTGGGCTAAATGGGGAAAACAATCAAGTCAGAAATATTCCAGAATTCAATATTTCGATTGGTAATTCTGGTACATTGATTTTTTTGTTTGTTTGTTTCAATATTACAGTAACATGGAGGCATAGAATTTTTTAAACCCGTTCCTTTTGTGGAGGCGATCTTACAGATATTTAAGCTCTGTAATCTTAGAAATGCCATCTAGTGCAGTCTTTACTAACTCACTTCTTTGATGGGGCAAGGAGCACTCTACATCAGAAGGCTGGAAGTTTGCCATCAGAGGTATGTAATCCAAGTGAGAAGATGCAGTTTGGGACACTGGCTAATAGAAGGAGAGGTGAACAGAGAATTTAGCGTGTTCAGTTTGTGGTTTTGTTTGTTCAGAAAACTTTGGCCGTATTTAGAGATTTAGAATGAGATATGAACCCGGTGGAGCATGCTAAAATCTACCTAATTCACTGGAGCAGACAGGAGGCTTTGGCTGATTTTTTTTTTTTAAACAATACTAAGTAGGTTGACAGCTGTTTCTGTTCCTTTAGCTGAGAGACCTCAGAAAGGGAATGGGCAATAGGAATGGCTTAATAGGAAACAGTCACGGGCAGTGTTAGGGATAAATGATCAGCAGAGTTGCCTGAGACCTGCGAGCTAGATAACAGCAAACGTTATCCAATTTCTAGATACGGTCAGGGTAAGTCTCATGACATCTGTCCTTCCATGATTCCTGCCAGCCTAGCACTGACATTGCCTAATGGGCAAGCAGGAGCAGACCAGCTGGTACCCTGCTACTGGGCTCGTTTTGCTCCAGAAGAACTGTGAAGTAGCAGAAAGTAAACGAGATTTTTAATTCACAGCAGTTTAAAGAAATAAGCTTTAATACCATTTGAGGAATCATTCCTTGAAGACAAAATATTCTTAATTTTTGTAGGACACTGCTCATATGTACACCGATGTGAACTGTTACCTAAAACCTTGGCTCTGATGTGTCATTTACAACCTATGAAATCCAAAAGTTCTCTAGAAATACGATGTCTTGCTTGAGTGAAGAGGGGAACAAATCTCTGCAAATGAGGAAGTATTCTGTGCCACCAAGGAAATGAAACAAGTAAAATAGATTCTTCCAAGAACTTAGACAAAGCCCACAACACTTAGGTGTGAAGATCAATAGATATTTACTGTTGGAATCTTAAAGAAGTTCTACTTCTGTTTTAAAATCAGACCTATCAAAAGTGAATTACTCCTGAGGTTCAAGAAAGGTCCTACAACTCGCTCAGAAGGAGGCTTTGTGTGGTGTTGGGGAAAAACTATGGAGTCATGTGTGAATGTCTTCAGTTACACATTCTTGGATGCCCAATCTTATTGTTTCTTAAATTAGAAAATGAGGGGGGGTTTATATTTTTTGCCTCTCCTTCAATATCTAGGAGATTTTCTTCCTTTTCCCACAGATATCAATGTTCCTTGTTCCCCCATTTATATTTATAGCTTGCTTTGTGGGCCGTTTGGCCTTCTAGCTCTGGAATCTCAAAAACTATCGTGAGTTCTGTTTGATCCAAACCTGTATTTTACCAAGAGAAATACTTTAGCTGAAAACGTTTGCCTGGTGATGATTTTGTAACTGCCTTGAAAATATTCTTAAAGCACTATTCTTTTGCTCCTTCTGTTTACTCATTTTTGCCAGGTGATTGGAGCATGCACAGGCTGTTGACTCCCCTTGTAATGTCCAGCTAGTTTAAGCGCCAGAGATAACACGGAGGTGAGGGCTGACTTCAGGTGAGGTCTAAGTAGATACCTACCTCAGACAAAACACCCATGTCTAGTCCAGATTCCTGCAAAGCCATGCTTCATTGCTGCTGCAGGTAAAGGTGTGTAATGCAGTAGCTGTGGCGATAAGAGTTTCTTCTTACAGCAATAGCTCCCTCTACCTCATCCACTGGCAAGATCACCTCTGGCTTATTCACAAGGAAGCAAAATTTTATTTTCACTACATCTGTGAAATGCCTTTAGCTGCTTCTGACAAAGGAAGATTATGCCAGCTGTAGATTGGAGGTCTACGGAGTGGACTCCTGGGGACAGGAAAATAAAAAAGGCCTAGGAGGGAACAGTGGCTCCTCTTCCTTCTGGGATGTTTAGTGGTTTCACAAAATGCGATGCCACTTGCTCAGTTCAGACTTTAAATTCATGACCAAGTACTAAGTATATGCACTTTTATTATTCTGTGCACCATTGTCAGCAGCGGTCAAGCTCTTCCAGTGGGGCTTTATGGTGGAAGAAGAGAGAAAAAGAGAGATTGGGAACATGTATGGAAAATGTGTAGGTTTGTGGGTTTTTTCATTTTTAATACGGTTTTGAATGAAACATTTGGGTCCCATAAAGATGTTTAAAGTTCACTTTTTTTTTCAGGGAGCACCATGTGGACTGCCTGATAGCTTTTTCAGATGTGGGGAGGGATCAGAGTTGGGATAGGTTAAAAATAAAATCTTTCCACTTGGTGTTCACACTTTTGGGGAAAGGAGATCCAGGATTCTGGTTATAAAAAGGAAGCTTTCCAAAAACAGTCAGTGCTAGTAGATCTGTTATGTTTAATTATTAGTGAAAATGGAATTTTTTTCAGAATGTCATGCCTTAGTTTCATACATAAAGACCTCAAGGTACTCTGTGTTCATGGAAAATCCTAAAGAAAGGATTGCAAAAGTAAACTTAGTGTGTGTGAAAAATGATAGCTAGAAAGAATATCCTCCTCATTTGTTTCAAAGGCACCATGAACATCCAACTGTAGCTAGATCTTTTAATTAAATTGTAGGTATCAGCATCACAGTGCAAGATAGGAGAGCTAGGAGTTGTCTGTGGTGAGGATGGTATCCAGAGAACTAACTGAAAGGTGGAAGAGAGCGAGAAGACTGAAGGAAGGAGTCTGGGAAGGACAAGTGATTTCCTCTGGCATTTGTTGGAAAGAATTTACTTTTTTTTAGAGCCTTTAAAAAAACAACCAACAAACAACCTTTCCAAGCTTTTTAAATTTCTTCTTCAAAAAGATTTACCTTTTAATGGAGAGTGAAATAAATGCCCAGTGTAAAAGTTCCTTGGCAGAGCACAAGGCTTCTGGAGGTATTAACTCTGTTGTTGGAGCTGTGGCTCCGAGCACCAGCATGAGCCCGGGCAGACTCGCTTTGGGGCTGTGCCAGCTGTGGCAGCAGCTGTATGAGCAGGGCCCCGGGCCGTGGGAGTGCAGTGTTCCCCTGGCCCTCACCGTCCCCCGCAGCCCGACCCTGCCTGGTGGTGTGGCAAAGCACCCATGCTGCCTGTGGTGCCGGTAACGCCGTGATTCTGGCTTAATACAGGTGAAGGCAAAGCACCAAAGTACTCAAGGACTGTATCATTTGTGTATGAGATCACTTGAATAATGTATTTTGCCAGTTTTACCCCATTACTTTACTCCCTGCATTGCAATACTAGCATTTTTAATATTTTTTTCACAAAAATGACATGTAACTTAAGAGTTCCTCCTAAAAATGAGATATATTTATTACATTAAATGTGTTTATATTGCATCTTATGCCTGGGATTTATATGGCATTCCAAATGGTATTATTTTAGACAAATGGGACTGAGCTTTTTTCTTTACCAAATACAACTAAAAGGAGGGAGATTATTTTCACTTGATAAAATACCTTAGTCCAAGAGATAGCAATTGATCCAGTCTCTATATTTAGAACAGCTGGAGGTTTAATTTAAACTAATGGTCAAAAATATGGATGAATGCATAGTGATCAATACATAGTTGCCTTCTAAATTAATTTTGAAAGTATATTTTAACTCAGCTGTTAGACAAGGCCTGACTAAAATAGTCTGATTTATCTGCATTTACTGAGAAGAAATATAAGGGGGTGGACTGGATATACGTGGAAGTTCTTTATTCACTTTTCAGCATTCCAGCGTCTTATCCCCTTAGTAAACTAAGGGTAGGATGTGGTGCCAGGCTTGTATCTCACACAGGAGGAATCTCCTGAAAGACATCTCTGAGGCATTTTGTCTAGAAAAAAGAGGCTGAAGCAAGATTATGGCCATGTATTTATTTTTAACTTGAAAAGGTAGGAGAGGGAACAAATTCACTTCTTGAAGAAAATGTAAGCAAGGAAAACCTGTTATCCTAATGATATCAATTGCTGATGATATACTTTCCTTTCTATTTTTTCCTCTAAGTTTAGATCTAATAAAGTGAAAAGAGCCCCGATACAAATACTGAACCCATGAAAACCTAATTGTTTTTAAATACTGGGAAAGTTGAAATACTAAACTTCATACATGATTGACAAATATTCATGAGGCAAAAGCATTTATGAAGTTCTATCGTAAAGCAAGGTGTCTTAAAGTTTTAGCATTCATGTTTTTCTTCCACCCAACACTGCTTTGTTTCTGTTGGAGATGTTGATATCTTGCTTCCTTTCTACTGGGTGCATATCACTTAAATTCTTCACTATTTTAATATTTGTACAGAGGTAACTACTTGATGAAAACTTGTGAACAATTTATTATGAACACCTTTTTACAAATATTTTAATTTCCTTTAGTTTTTATTTCATAATATAATAAAATTGGCTCTGATGCCTTTATTGTTAAGTTTTTATTTAATTTGCTTTCTGACAGGATGACTGCAGAGGACAGCTGCCTTGTCTTTTTTGGTGAATAATCACAACCTATTTGTTGAAACTTCTGCATTTCATGGATTTGTCGTCTTTGGTAGGAAAAATTAGAGCTTTTGGTGATATTGCTGTTGAAGAAAGTACTTTTAGTTTTTGAAGGGTCTTCAGTGAAAACTAAATCTTGCTACTTTTCAACAAACTGATTCATACTTGTTTACAGTTTTTAATCAAAAGGCCACAATTTCTGTGGAAAATTTTCAATTTCAGTTAAAATTAATTTCTTTTTATTTTTATCATTAACTTTGTCTGAGAGGGGCTTTTTTCCAAATAAATCTATTGCTTGCTTAGACTTTAAGCAAGATGTAACAGCAGATGTCACTTAAAAATTTTAAAGGTTGATGTGGAAGATTCAAGTGGTGCTGGTTAACTTTCTCTTATGTAATATCCTAGGTCTGTAGACTTTGATAGATGATAGATTGCATTTTTTGATAACTTCTGCCATACACTGAACCTGAGCATTTTGTAGTGGATTTATTTGCATTTTATATGCATTATGGCAGTCTGATTACCCAAGTTTATGAATCAGTCTTCCTCTCAGTTTGGAACACCTGTGATTTCTCTAGATTATGTTCAGGCTACTATATTTTTACCTTCATATTTCATACAGTTAATTAGATCATCACATAATGGTTTATGCTGACATTATTCTAATTTGCTCAAGCTTTTCCATGTTACTTGTTAGATTATCCACTGGGACATATTTTGAAAACGGCGTGGTACTTTCTGTGATCAATACAACTCTTTGTTGAAAACTTAATTGCTTTTTTCACATTAAATAAAATTGGGATTTCCCTCTGCTTCCTTCCCTGAATTTCTTAGATGCATTCCATATACAGAGTTTGATTAAGTTGTACTAATTCTTTGTGAATAATTTGTTTATAATCTTGAATTTCATATGGATCCAATATTTAAGTTTGAATACTACACCACCTTCCTCAGAAATGGTGATTCTTCCTTGCTCCGCCATCAACTATGAGATTGTTCTGGCTGCTAAACATGCTGCTTCTGCTGTTTCTGATGTATGCCTTCCTCAGAAATCACCTTTTAAACCCCAAATTGTCAACTTTAGGAAAAAATGTAAAAAAAAAAAAAGACTTCTGGAGTCTGAATTTACTTGCTCATTATAAATTCTCACTTTGTCCCAGTAAAAGATGGATAGATTTTGCATTAGCAACTGTGTGGAAAATAAAATGGAAGTATGCCATAGAGTCTTCTCTAAATGTCTTCACGGGAACAAAAAAATAAATGTAACCCAGGAAGTATTTCTGTCAAGAACCAATAGCATATAATTAGCAGCCAAAGTGTAGAAGAGGTTTCCCCTGATATATATCTAGCTGCAGAGTACTGACTTCTGTCTGGAAATTCCATTTTATTATGTAATATTTTGGAGCAAATCAGCAACTATTGAGCCAAGACACAAGTGCTACAAGAAGTGGAATTTTCATTACTGCAAAACCACCGCTGTATCTTTCAACTGCTTTAAATAAATCACTGAAAGAAAAATGTATGAACAAAATCTGGTACTTAAAAACCAATTTCCATAGTTAGCTGCATGGCTATTTCAAGTACATCTAAGTGTCGTGTACCTCGTTGCAACAAGCACTAAGCTAGACATTTTAGGAAGACGAAGCATATGACCTTAACTGTTCTTCATTTTTTTTTTCTTTAGAACATGATTAAAGATTTAAGAATTCCAGGAATGAAGGTTATTTAGTTCCTTCATGTATGCTGCCATCACTTCCCACCTGTGAGAACCCAGGAGAATCCATACTTTCCCTTTTAGAATGGCACTGTAACGCATTTGGTACAGAATGATGTTAGTGACAAAATCTTATCAGGACTTAACTTTTTTTATTTTGCTTTACTAATGAGTATATTGGTCCATAAAGTTGCCAGAGAGTGAAGTCAGTGTATATCTTACAAAATGCTTATTTTTACCTTTACAGGATTCTACTCTTTAATAGAAAGATAAGAATTCAGAGACAAAGCAGAAAACATCTCTATGTTTAGGAGTATGTCTGGACACAGGCAAGCGGCGGACATTAATATCTGGGCCGTGTTTGTGCATGGGCAGGAGGTGTGAAATATGTTAACCAGGCAAAGAAATTGGGTATGTGTCATGCTAACTCAGCCCTGCTAACTTCTGGTAATAAGCCACAGATGCATACACAGGAAACATTATGGTCATCTTAAATAATCAAGCAGAAGTTTCAGATGTGAGATTTGGAAACAAAGCTGAATTTTGTTTCACAAATTCTCTGGTTGTGCAGTATAAACACTTGATTTACAGTTCCCAGACTTAACCAATTTCATGCCAGGCTCTGACTGGAAGTTGGATTGCGTCTTTCATGTAGTCTTTAAGGATTCCATAACCCAGTTTGGGGGTAATTGTATGATCTAATAAAACATAATAAACAGTACCCAAATAGACCTGACAAATGCTGAGAAAAATAAGTGTATTTAGTATGTGAGAGTATCCAATTGCTTCTAGAACACTTAAGTAACATTGACTAATAAATGTGTTAATTTTTATAAAAAAATATTGCTTTTAAACTTGCAAAACTCAGGAAAACTTAATGTGATTCTTGCTGCAGAACAAGCTTGGTCATACTTACCCATTGAAACACCCATTTATGAACAATCCATCAAGCATCTGCAGTTTTTATTGTAATAATGTTATAATGGGCCTAGTAAAACTACCTCATTAGCAGTGTTGGTAAATGTAGTGATGGCTCTTTTGCACATCTCTTGATATTCAGTGTTAACTCCCCTGAAGATAAGTTTAAGAATATACATATATACTGTTTTATAACCTCTATCAAAGTAAGGAAAGCAAGTGAAATTCATAAAAAGCCCTATAATAGTTCAAGGTCTAGCCCCAAGTTGTCAGGAAGGCTTGAAAAAACTGGTCATAATAGGGTGAATCTATTGGAGAACACTGTCAGTGGAGAAGCTTTTGGAAGAGGAACTATGTCCTGTGAAATCCCCTCTCTACATAATGTTAATGTGTGAATAAAAGCAGATATATCTTTACTTAACAGCAAAGTTGGTTATATTCTGTCACTTACCAGAATGAAATGGTGCAATTCTAGTGGTGTCTCGGTCCAGAATAAACTGCCATGCCCCAATGACTGCATTAGCACTCAAGATCATTATCTTCCTGCTTATGTGTTTTGATTGTGGTGGTTAAATTGGGATATAGAAACAATGGAGCTAGACTCTTCTCAGAGGTGTACAGTGATAGAATGAGGGGCGATGAGCACAAGTTGGAACACAGGGAGTTCCAGTTAAATATTAAGCAAAAAGTTTTTGCCGTGAGGGTGGTTAAATACTGGAATGTGCTGCTCAGAGTGGTGGTGGAATCTCTATCTTGGGAGATAGTCAAGACCCAACTGTACAAGGCCTTGAGCAATGTGATCTAATTAGACCTGTTTGGAGCATGAGGTTGGACTAAATGATTTCCGGAGGTCCCTTCCACACTAAATTATGGTATTATCCTAGACTTAAGGGAGTACAGACCTAAAAGTGGAGTAATTCACTCTTACTGAGTAACATTTCAAGCAGGGGGTAAGTTAGCAACCACTATGATAGTGTTGTAGTGTGCTGAGGCACTGTGAGCTCGTTTTACTCTTTCTTAAATTGATGACGCCCTACTTAGGTGTGAGTTGCAAGTCACATTCTGTGAAGAAGCAGCTATTTACTAGCTTTGTGATCGTTGATCACTGTTCAGGAGAATACTCTCCATACCTATATATGCATCTGTATTTATATGTTATCTAAGGCTCACACATGTTTAAGTACAGTCTTGTTTTATTATGAGGTCTGTGACAAATAAGGCTTGAGGGATCTAGAATGTTGTAGTTTGTCTCTCTGTCCCAAGGGAGGAAAACTACAATTTCTGAACGTACCATGCAGTCTTCTTTTTTGTCAGTGTCATTGGCTTTACAGCTAGAAAGTTCCCTTGCTGCAGATTAAAAATGAGCTATCTGGTCTTATTGTGGATATGAAGAGCAACTTCCTAAATTGGAATAAAACCAGTTCTTTCAAGCTTTTTGCACACCTGAAAAGCTTGTGCTTTTTCTCCCTTCTGGATTCTCTCCACACATCTTACATGAAGTGGGATGCCCAGAGTGTGATACGACCTGCTGGCAAAGTCTTGACCTGTGCTCTGTAGAATGGAAGGATTTCATTTTATGTTACGTCTGGCATCCCTGTCTATACTCCAAATAGGATATGTCTTCTTCACATAAAATTTTGTCAAACTCTTTGATTTAGGTTCAGTCTGTGATTTTTAGTGTAATTGCTGTTCTGAAAGCCTCTCAGCTAAGTTCAAGTCATTGCTTATCTGCATCTACATGTAGTACTTTACCCATTTAAATGTAAATACAGTTTGAAGTTGTTTCTTAAGATTAATCTCTGTTAATTTTCAAGGCATAGAAAACTGGCATTTTCAGCTGTGCAAGATAAAAAAATGCATTGTATTTGTGTTCAGAGCTATAATAATGTCAATTCTAATTCCCAAGGCAGCTTGGGTATTAGAGCTGGTTTTGAATGCCATCAACGGAAGACTTGCTTTCCTGGCAGCTGATTAAAATTTCAGTCAAATCATAACGAATCATGTCTGTGACAGAGAATTGGCATAATGTAATAATGTGTGTTGCCTTAAAATACCTCTTAATGATGAAGGACCTGTCTACGAATAGAAGACCAATTTCACTGAGCTTAGCTTAAAAATTGTACTTTAGTTAAAACAACACAAATATGCATAAGAGTCATCTGTAGGATTGTGTTTTGACTGTTTTTACTATGAGGTAGTAGTATTTGACACTCATCTGCTAGCTTGCACTCATTTAGAGCTGCATTCAGGAATGAATGAAGTAAAGAGCTGAATGAAGTCCTGAAAGAGAAATAGTTATTTTGGGGTTCTAGCTACTTTATCTTGTTTTGCACACTAAAAACCTGATCTAGTGGAAGGTATCCGTAGGCAGGGGGGTGGAATTAGATGATTTTTAAGGTCTCTTCCAACCCAAACCATTCTACAATTCTATAAAGTGACTAGAGAGGATTTTTAGCAGTGAAACTCCACTTTAAACATGAGGCTTGCTTAGGCCCTAAGAAACCCAGACATTCAAATAAAAGATTAAGCAGCATACTGCAAGCCTTGCGTATTTCTCTAAAGGTTGTCAATCTGAAAGTTGTCATGTTTCTTCTGATGAGCTTTTGTGCAGAGGATCCAGAGTTCGTTTCTTCTGATAATCCAATAGACAAAACTAAAATAGCTATGCTTGCAGGCAAAGGCTTCACTTTGATGGAATGCCAACAGTCATTGTAATTTGTAGTTTGAATTTAAGATTACTAGTTTCCCAAAACAATAGGCTGTGTCCCAGAAGGATGTTGTTATCAGGTCCTTGTTAGTAAATGGCCTTACCGTATGCAAGTGCTCACATTCTCTTTTTAGGAGTGTTTTTAAGTAGTCTTATGATGCTGTGAAATAACATTTCATAACAGTAATGTGACAGAATTATTAGCTCATTATATATTGTAGTAACTTTATGCATTTAAAATACAACTTTAGAAAAACAGTATATGTGGAATAATCACAGAAATAATTTCCTTTCTGATAGTGAATAATGTCAATAGCTCTGCTTGTACTATTTATAGTAGTAAGTTGAAAGGAAGTCTTCCAACCTACTGCGTAATTAGTACATATTTTCAATTTTTTTTTCCTGACCTGCTATCCAGTTCTTGGAGGAAGAAAGAAAATGAGTGAGACACCTAACAGCACAAACGTCCAAATCTGCAACAGGAAAGCAAAATAAATATGAAAAATTAATCCCTTTGGGCCCTGGAGTCCAATTTTCCAGACAAGCTCCACTGGAATCCACTGGTACCACTGCCAAGGAGTTAAGTTCCCTTGATATATTCTGTTTACTCATCCAATTCACTTTGACTTTTTGGTCTAGTGTGTTTGATTCCCCGCCTGCTGAAAACATATCAGCCTATTTCATTTCTAAAGACAAACCAAAATAAGCACGCTAGCTGCATGGGCAGGAAACAATCAACTTAAAGCACTTCCCTCTGCTTCTCTCTTATGCTTTTGTTTTTGGCAATAGTAATTCAGATAGCCAGGTAAAATGCTACGGGAGCTAGCTGATGCACGACCTCAGTTATCATCGGTCTGTGTGTCTGGTCAGAAGCACAGTGCTATGACAAATCTTCATACCCTCTCAAACGCTTGCTGAACTCTTCTTGGGGCAGGGATGCGGTGGATGTGAAAGGTTGTCTTAGTAGATACCAAGAAAATGCGACAAAGACTGTAGTTCCTAGTATGTACAACTCCGTATGGTGATGCAACTGTTTCTTTCTTGACTTGAAAATATTGTTCCCCATGCCACCCCCCCCGCCCCCTGAAAAACAACCAACAAGCCAACCAACAAACAAAAAAAAAGAATACTTAGGAAGTATTTCTGAAAGAGCCATACTTGACTCCACAGCTGTAAACTGCTGACCTCTTTCTTGATGGGAGAGAGATTCCCACTGGCAGGAGAGCTCATGTTTTTTCAGCTTTACCTTCTCAAGAAGGAAAAAAAATTGCAGTGTAGAAATCAGACATTAAGAGGGGAAGCTATTCTCAAATTCTACCCAAGCAATGCCTGAAAATTGTGACAGAAAGTTGGGTAATGATGCTCACTTTCAGCAGGTATATTATCCGATTTGATTTTTTTTGAAGTGCTTGGAAAAGCAAATTGTGTGCATTTTCCTAGCGAGCTAAATAGTAACACTGCTTGGAAACTAACTTTATGGTGTTCAAATGCTGATGTTTGCCCTTAGGGAAAAGAAAACATCAGTTGTTAAAGGGAGATGTGAAATGTATTTGATCTCATAGTGACCTTCCACTGGAAGGAGCAACTTTTTTGTTTTGAATAAATGAAAATCAGTGATAATAGGATAATTGTTTGAATAACCAAATTGGATGTATTTACAGTGAAAAATGCTGTACCTTTTCAAGTTCGCTTTCAAAAAGCTTGTGTATCACACCTGAAACTTAAAATGTCAAGTGTTTCTAATATGCCACTTGCGAATGCTGAGGAGGGCTCATTTTAGATGCTTGTGTAACACTGAATTCATATTTAGTCATATGTAAGGGAAGCTGGAAATTGCAGGCAGTGCTCTAAATAGTTATGATTTTCTGCGAGCTGCGCATGAATGGTTCTTCCATGAAGAACAGACCCACAGACTCCAGCATCAAAAGTAGGACCCTAAAAGACAAACCAGCCTGGTATCCGCCAGCAAGGTGAAGCCTTCTCTCAGCGTTTTATTCCTCTAATACACCAAGTGGCTCGAATTAAGTTCATCCATAGGTAGTGTAGCTTGAATGAATTTTGTTTGGAATAGATTGCCCAAATAATCAATACAGTAAAAGACGTAAAATAAATTGTAAAATGGCAACTGAAATGTGAATGGTGCAAATAAACTCGATAATGAAAGTAGACACTGGTAAGGCTTGGGGCGCTGCTAAATGAGCAGTGTTGTGTTGTCTAGATTTCACTTCTTCATTGGGCTGGACTGACTGACATAAAACTGGTTAGCAGCTGGTATTGTGCTGTTCTCTTTATTGACGTGGTTTCTTGTATAGTGATGAAATGTACTTTTTATTAGATGAAAGATATGTACCTGGTATGTGACGTGAGGTCAGCAGAGAATTCCTCGTACTATAACTGGCTAGTCATTTGTCCATTTGGTCCAAAGAAATATTCTCCCACTGAACTAACAATAGATTTCTTAGCTTAGTGGTTCATTGGAAGATGGAATCCAGCTGCTTGAAATTTGAATAGTCAAAAGCAATGTTGCTTAAACTACAGTTTGTGGAGTCTTTGTGGGTCAGCGGGATAATTCCTGGGATCCGTGATACACTAACAGTGATGCTTTTTCCCGGGAAGCCAGCAGTCCCCTCCTGTCAAGTACTGGCTGTGGGTCTGGCTTTATGGAGGAGACAGTCTGGCCAGGAGGCAGTCATGGGGCTCTGGGGAATGGCAGCTGTTGGGAGCTGGCCATGTTTAATTTGCCCTGGCTCTTGCAGCCCGTTTCCAGCCTGTGTTACTGTTGGGCCAAAGGGTTTTGGGTGTGGGCTGAAAGCAGGCTCTGGGCAGATCTGTTGCACATTGATTGTACTGCCCGCAGACCAGCGTGTGTCTCACGCTAGCATCATACTAGAGTTATAGTCCACATACCAGTAATATGAATGTCCTGCCTGCCCTACCAGAGAGATTAGCTACCACTGTTGAAATGCAAAGTCTATAGCTTTGATTTAATTATTTACCTCAGTTGTATTTTTTCCAATCAGTCTATTTTTCTCCAAGAAAATACAGTATGATAATAACACAAGTGCTAATCTGTGATTCAGTGGACGCTCGTTGCTGTAAGACTGAATCAGAAGCCGTCTAATTAACCCCTTGAATATTTTGGAGTGTGTTCACGCATAGAAATTCAAGTATGGGTGGAGTAATCAAAACTCCTGCTGCCCTTTATTCTGGAATGAAGAGCAGCTTAGATGTTAAGTCACCACATATCTTTGCCTTGCAACCTTTTGTTCTTTATTAGCAGAGAATAACATTTTTATCCCAGAGTATAATTGTGTTCCCAAGGTTCAGGTCATTCAGATCAGTCCAAATAGAAGAAGAAAGCCGGCCAAGAGTACATCTGGAAACAATGTCAAAAGCAGACAATTTCTGTATGCTGAGCTATTTGGAAGATCTGAAAGTTGAACAGAAAGGGCTCACACCTCTGATGTTCCAGTAGAGTAGCAAAACGTTTGAGTCACTCCTGTAATAATATCTGCCCCTTGGACCTCTCAACAGCTGGATGTTTATGGTCGTCTTTGTTATTAAACTTTTAATCACAGGGTACTCTTCTAATTAGAGTAATTGATCTCTCATATGTCTGTATGACCCTACCCTGTTCATTTTGGGAGATACAAATGCAGCAAGCCACCTTATGAAAATAATGCCCATAACAGAAAAAGTGGTTTCTTGATATGCCCTTACAGCAGCCAATTGAACCAATTCCATCCTTAGCTTTACTGTTACGAGAGAGTATTTTTCTAGGCTCACAAATCCCAAGCACTTTACTGATATCATTACAAGGTCCCAGCTTTCATACACAATTATATATAGCTTTTTTATTGCCTTGTTTAATTTTTCCCTAGCTTTTCTAAAAGTTAATCTGGCAGGCTGTCCTCTTGCTACCTCTGCAGCAGATACCGTTTTTTTTTTTTCCTCCTGGACTTCACAGCAGAATATGCTGATCCAGGGTAGCTGAGCTGGCTAAAGCCTGAGCAGGGCAATTTTATGATGTGTTTAGCCAGTGCCACTCTGGTGCCCAAAACCTGACATTGGCCTCTGACTTTGGGTCATTACACTCATGAAACGAGGCAAGAGGATTTTGTAGTACCGCACTTCCTTTATTTTGCAGTCTTGCTCATTCTCTCATGCCGTCCTCTCTGTTTATTCCTAAGCTTGTGTGTGGTGTTTTTCAGTATACTTAACAGCTGCCATTCTCAGGCAGAAGCACCCGTCTTTTTAATGCCCAGTTTCAATAACTTCAGATTCTTCAATGCATTCTTCAAATGCACCAAACTTTTTTGTGCTTATCAGGAACCCACTTAAAATCTTAGGGCTGGGGGAAGGGTAATAAAGGTAGAAAAAATCAGCTGCATTTTCTTTAGTTGACTGGAGCGTAAGACTGTAGATCTAAATCTTATATTTTTCTCTCCATATTGCACCCATTTACCTTTGGGGTCTTAATATCCTTCCTGCTTCCTTTGCTTTCAGTTCTGCATCAGGGCTTCGTTCAGTTCGGTATTGTATTTCTAACAGGAAGAAGGGAAATAATTCCGCAGATTAAACGATCCAAAGCAAAATATTTTCATACCCCTTGTGTTGCTATGTTTATAGATGTTATTGTAAACAGTTTCTCATTCTTTTAACTATCCTATACTGGATCTGCATAATTAGTGTTGAATGTGCTTGAATAATTTTAGGTCATTACTCTTTTCAGAATATAAGTAACTCTTCTGCAGTTTTACAGAGCATACATTGATGTATTTTATTGTTTTTTTGTTATTGTACTGCCATCGTTAAAAGTTCCCTGTGGGATATCCACAGCTCCACCTTGTCTTTTTCTTTTCCAGATCGCTTCAGTTATTCAAATTCACCGTTCAATCCAGTGAACGGGATTCGTTAGCTTGGCTTTACTGAATTTTAAACTGAAATCGGATTTTGAAATACTAACAAATGATTGGCCACCGCCCTGACTGGAGGCCTGGCTAGCCTCTTCTGACATGACACGGCGGGGGGTTGGACTAGATGACCCTTAAAGGTCCCTTCCAACCCAAATGATTCTATGACTACTGCAGGTGCCTTTCCCTCTCGATTACTCCTTTTTCTGGCAGACGGGCTGTTCTGCATCAGCCCTTCCCATTTTGCTTTTTTTGCCTGTTTAAATCCTTAACCTACATTCCCCATTGGGCTGTAACACTTCATTACTTCTGCTTTGTCCCAGCACTGCACACTTGGCTGTACGCTTTGCCCAGATCAGACTGCTGAGAGAAAGAAGTGCAAAAGTAACAGTTCAACAGTCTATACCGAAAATCACACACTTGGCCACTGTACTTAGCACTGCTTATTTCCAGCTCTTAGCTTTTGACATATTTTACTTGTCTTAATGTTTCATAAAGGAAGCGATAGAAGGGTTTTCAAATTTTTCTACCTGAGAGGTTATCTGTTTTCACCTAGCGCCTGAGTCTGAGCTGGCCACTATTTTTCTCATGAAAACTTATGCCAGGAAGTCAGATTCTCCCTTGGCAGAAAACATCCCACGCTAGTCCCCGGTTTTCTCATTTAAAAAAAATAATTAAATTAATCAACGTGAAACACTTCACGTAAATTGTCACACACTTCAGGAATCACCGTAACGTTTGTTGGACTGCACTATGGCAAAATGGTTGAAGGAGCTTTTATAGCAGAGAGAGAAAGAAACTGGTAAAAGAAGATAAGAGGTGAGTTCTTGGGGTTCAAGAACTCTGGAGGGATCATTCTGAGGAAAAGCAAACTGCCAAAAAGAGACTTTGCACACAATTATTTCCACGCATTGGATATTTGACTTTACAAAACTGACCTGATTAGAAGTAAAGAACACTAGTACCAGGAGGATCTGAGAGAAGTGGACTATGCTAGTGATCATGTCCAAAAACTTACTTCACTTAGTACTTCTGCTCATCACAGTCTCTGGTCTTCCTCTCCTGTCCGTCATGGTGGTCCATGATATTTTTTTCCTGTTTAATGTAAATACTAAGTTTGGTTGTATTGTCTTTTTGCTCCTGGGAGGACAGCGATCTGTCAGGTACAGGCACGTTACAAGTAGAGCCGCTTGACAGGTGATTACAAGACGTTTGATTCCTTTTAAACTTTTTCTCATATTCTGAACTCCATCCCAGCTGAGCTTTCCCCCTAAAAGTTTGTATCTTTTAAGTGCCTTTATTGGCTACCTTCCGAGTTTTGTTTGTTTGCTTTTCTGTAGCAAACTCTCTGCTTGGAGATCCTAGCTTTTTCCATTCCAATTACAGTGTAGATGAAGCCCTAGCAAGTTGAGTTTGGCAGATGACCAGTATTTGTTATAAAGTCAGGAAGAGTGTGCATCCAGCGTCTGGACTAGTCATGCTGCAGACATCATCCAGTCTATGAGAATAAAATGATTGTAGAGAGTCCAAGAAACATTTTAGGATGTAACTAAATAACAGCACTGAACGTGGGTTCCTTTTGTAATTTAGAAGGACTCTAGCAGAAAGAATCCTTAAATGCTTTTCAGTGTTTGGTGTCAGTCACTAAATAGTGAAATTCGGTTGGATTTCACAATTAGAGTAATCTAACAGGTAAACGAGTAGAACAAGTATAAATAAATATACTTGTTTTTTCCCTACTTAGGGAAAAATCATGATAAATTATTATATGGTTCAGTTAGCTAATGGGAAAAGTTCAGATAAGAGTTTAAAAGCCCATGAAACTGAACAGTACTGTATTAGAGAATTTACTTTTTAACCATGCTACTTTGACTTCCTTCATGCTGGCAGATTCATTGTCATAATTAAATGTGCTTTTTTTTAATGTGTCTGGTACAAAATAGTTTTCCTTGGTTAAGTGGCAAAATACAGCTGTTTAAATTTCTCTCTACTTCTAATTGGACCCCCTGAGCTTTGCAAAACTAAGGACTGTGACTGAACGGATCTCATTTCCTTTTTAAAAAGGTATCAGCCAACAGGATACAAAATGAAAGGAGCTCAGTAAAGAAGTCTTCTTTTATTAACAGAGATTAAATCCTTCCCGCTAAAGTCAAGAGCGAAACTCCCCTTAACTTCCAGAGGGGGCAGGATTTCATCTCAAGTGAAAGTAGGATGTGAAACTTAGATTTCCCATTGGCTTTCGTCCAATCTGTGTCCCACTGGAGGTGGGCACCTTGCAGTGCCTTAACAGAATACGATGATACTGCCAGCCCAAAATTAGACAGCGTCCAGACTAAAATGAATTTAAATTATACTGAAATTTTAATTGTTTTCAGACACTTTTCTTGACACTCAGATACTTTGATTAGTGTAGAGTCGAGGGATATATAGGTTGGTAGGGTGGTTCTTAGGCTCTACTGAAGATCATTCTGCCTCTGTAAAAAATACCAGCTTTGAGGTACAACATAGTGTTTATCGCTTCCTGATGAAACTGATATATTGTTAATTGTAATCTGGGTGAGTCACATTTTTCTTTGTTAGATTCATTCATATTAACTATGTAAACGAGTTCACAAACATTGTAATGGTGTATTTTTACACGTTTTAAAGACTAATTTTAGTAAACTTGAGAGATTTCTGATAGAGGCAATGCTTCAGATGCAACTGAAATAAGTAGTAGTCAGCGGTTTTGATAGTTAATGCACAGAGAGACTCAGATGTGGAACTCTTGCATGAATTCTGTAACAATATTTTGCCTTCACAGGCCTTGTTATCTGGCATCCCATGTTGATCCTGGTGGGAAATAAAAAAAATCTGCATAGATATGTAGCACACTGTCAATAAATACTTCTGATCTGTAAAAATAATTTCTAATTTACCTGCTGCAGGATGTTTCCTATGTCCAAATGCAATGTTTCACGTGTTTGCTTTAGCAGTGATTGCTTTAGCAGAAAATGTCGATCCATGGAATGACTCCCGTGTATGACTGGGGGTATTCTTTCCAGTCTCTAGAGTGTCATGAGAGAGACCCAGACACATTCCCTTTGTTGTTGGACCTAACAATGTACATTACAAGTGTATTTACCTCCCTAAGCAAAACTGTACTTATTTATGTACTTATATATGTATAACCTATTTGTCAATAAGAAAGTACGCATCACACTTTTTCCTTTATGCTAGAACTTTCATTATCGTAAATCCTTTAATAGTTCTTTTCTGTGAAGCTCATGTGCATTTAATTAGAGTGTATACCAATTAAGAAATACAAAAGAAGAGGAGACTGTGTTGTGGTCAGGCAGCACTGATCTGTGCAAAACTTGTCTACAGACTGGGATCTTGCAGGGAGCTAAAACAAGGCAGGTTCCATTTAAGCACCCTCCAAAGGCTGGCTAATATCTACCAGCAACTTTAAGGTTTACAGCCAAATAAATGTACAACATTAGGAATGGCAAATGGGATTTTTTTGTAATTAATGTTAGACCTCTCAAATTAGACCTTCAACTTTAAGGTTTACAGCCAAATAAATGTGTAACATTAATTAAAAAAAAATTCCCATTTGCCTTTCCTAATGTTAGACCTCTCAAATTAGACCTCACTGCACATGGTCTTAATTTTTAAGTCCCTACCTGAAACACGCTTTTTGCCTTCAAATTCCCCCCAGCCCATCTTGAAGAGTAAATGTTGCATTTGTAAAATGGTAATTGTAACCCAGACATAAAATGTGCGTAAAAGATCAAAACTGAATGACAAATATTGGGTTTTTTTCCTTATATCCATGCCTGTGTGTTGTCTCCTTTAACTGCAAATACATGGTGGCAGGATCCCTACCATTCCCAGGAGCCACTCAGTTGCTTAAAATCCTTTCACTACTGCTGAAGGATATGACATGGTCGTTACCATCAGAGTAAATATTTGATAATAATCTTTATGTGAAGCGGGTGAACAAGAAACAGCTTTTTAAAGCAAAGAAGAAAAAAGATTCCTAGGCAGAGAAATACAGTCTTGTTTCTCACTCCTTTTGTTTAGAAATGGAAAGTAGGAGGCCTAAAGGACAAAATATACATAATCCAATTTTGAGGACCAATACATGGTGTTGATGGATGTGCTGAGTCTACTGACTTTATTTGCTGGCACTAGTATTTCATAGGCCTTTAAAGCAGAATTTACTTGTCACCTTAGACAGTAAGGCAGAGATATGTGAGCCAAACTCTGGAGATATTTAATACTGGCAACATCCAAAAACATTATTCAATCATTATTCACTTCTGTAGATGGAAACTGCTTGCTCCTTGACCTTTAAAATAATTCATTGTGGCAAGCTAGCTGAATCTAGCTGAGTGTGAATGCAAACAT
This sequence comes from Aptenodytes forsteri, assembly GCF_000699145.1. NCBI lineage: Eukaryota > Metazoa > Chordata > Aves > Sphenisciformes > Spheniscidae > Aptenodytes > Aptenodytes forsteri. The sequence continues at coordinate 3,702,557 of NW_008795702.1, read as the reverse complement.
ATATCTGTATTTAATATGAGGATTCCATCAGTATTCCCAGAACATCTTCTCCAAAAATTACATTATTTCTGAAAGAATTTATTGCTCTTAAAAGTAATTTTCTTTTCTTGAATTGTAAAGTAGGGAATTTTCAGGTGGTGCAATTGGTAGCTCTCAATGATTTTTTTAGTAATGAGGACACCGTTTTATGTATCCAAGAACAAGTTAAACAGCAGTATTTAGTTACAGAGATTGAAGGCTTTTTTTGAGGGCAAAAAAGGAAGACTGGAACTGGACTTACACAGCATATTGTGACTAGCTGGCCCAGAACATCAATTACATCTAGAGCGTTTTTCTCTTTTTTTCCTCACTCAAAGCTGTTTAATTTGAGTATGTTAAAAGGACAATAGAAAGATGAAAAAACATTTTTTTTTTTTCTCCTTCAGGTAAATGTTGTATTTTCATGTCTGAGAATCTATTCATTGATTATGTTGATACTGGCAACATCAAAGCCATTTTTTTAAATCTTCAGTATGTATATATATATATCATGACTAGTACATGAACTGAGTCCAATCCATTTCTAGAGTTATTTATGCCTCCTCTTATGGGAAAATGAGTAAATAAATGCAGACGTGGGAAAAACTTGTGGCAATGCACTCCTTATGAATGCACACTGGCTTTAAAATAATGAAATAAAGCTATCAAGGCACACAGGAAAAGTAGAAAAGAACATAGAGATTGTTGTTCTTATATTCCTATATAGACACAAACATCTGAGAAGCTGAGGCCTTACCAACGTTCTTGGCAGTAGCAAATCAACAGCAGTAGTTGCAAGGCAGGAGTAGTGCCCTCACCCTTTATTTCCAGCCCCCTCAAATAAACCCTTAAAATTATTCATCACACTTTTTTTAACAGGAGTATATTGCTTTTGGAGAATAAGCGTTTTGTCTCTGCAGATTTGGGGGGGATTGCTGACTAAGTGGTGTGGCTGGCCGTTTTGTCCTTTCTACAGCCAGCCTTTGGTATGAACAGGCATCAGAGCGACCTGCTCCAGCGTACCCGAGCACTAGGGTGGGAGCAGTAGGGACAGGGAAGAACAGGCCTTCTCTTGGTTGCCGCATACTGCTTGCATGCCATGGGAAATTGTACTGGTGAGTTACTGACTCAGAACTAAGGAACGAGGCCAGCGCGTGAATTGCAGTTTGCCTATTGAGAGAGCGAGCAAAAATTCTTCTAGTTTGCAGTCATGCTTAAACCAGAATTGCCTCCACGCTATTCTTTCTTTTAATTTTGCTTCCTTCACAGTTTCGTGTGCGTTCTTTACGTGTACGCAGGTCTTCTTACTGTGTTTGTGGCAGAAAGCTAGGGCTGTAAACTGAGAGAAGCCCAACTTTTTGTTCTGTGTTTGCAGTGACAAACCCGGTGAGGTCCTTGTTCATGACTTCACGTAAAGTCTGGTCCTGAAAAACAAAAGGATAAATAAAATATTTTTTCACTTTTACTCACACAAGCAGCCTTTAACGGTGAAGGTTCTCCCACAAGAGGCAGCGGAGTCCTGTACATAAGGAAGATTTGCAAGGTTGAGTCCCTTGAAGGTACCACTTTCACAACACAAACTTCTGCAGTTTGCTTGGACGACTGATGAATGAAGGAAATTACCGACACGTCTTCCATGGTGTGCACACAGTATGTGTTTACGTGTTTGGAACAGGTCCAGTTTTGCCACCCTTACTGTATGTCGAATTGTACTTCGTTTCTGAAATTCTCTCACTAATTTCGGAAGGACTTCCTTCTTACAAGGAAGGGATCGACTCAGTGAAAAAGCTGCAGGAAATGAGACACTGATGGGCTCTTTAATTATTATTTTAGCACACAGTAACCCTGGAATAACTAGACTTAATTCTTAAAAGCTGCTGATATTCATCTTCTGGAGAGTTAGGCAGAGATTTTTCTCCTGAAGCTGTCATGTAGCCCAGCTCTGCTAGGTGTGCTGGGAATTGTGGTGATAACTATGGAATATAACAAGGGGAAATAAATCAACTTTTTTATTGTGTTTTTTTTTTTCTTCAGACTAATCCAAAAATCTATATCCATTCAGAATAGAGCTCAACAAATATTTAAACATGGAAAAAAAGTATCGTTCCTACCTAATGATAATTCAGAATTGAATACTCATTCCTTTCCCCCCTGTTCCTCCAGCTGTTCCATTAACTATGAGATTAGGAAACACATTATTCACAGCTGAGTAAACTTGTGAAATGTTTCACTATTTTGGCTCTCAATACTGTAGTGAGAGGTATTGATCCAGGATCCTTCGCTATAGCACAATATATGTATTTTTGAACTGTTCAGGAGCTTTTAATAAAATAATTTCTTATTTAAAAATGTGTGTTTATTGAGATCACATCTCATGAATGTTTCATTAAAAAGAGACTGGTATGACTTAATATCTCATTAGGGAAAAAAAATGATTTTTTTTTCCCTCAGTTCAAATCAATGTTCCTTTCACAGTTTAATCTATTCTTAGCGAACAGAACTTTTCCTGAGTCAGAAGCAAAAACATACACTTTGATCGTGTAGAAGAGCGCTTGGATTGCTGCAGAAGTCACCTCCTTCTTTTGAGAATAATTAGATTTTTCAAAGCAACCCTTTTCAGAGCTTTTTGGCCGGGGAACCCTTGTTTGCTGTTCATACCACGCTCTATACGAGTATTAAATGTGGAAAAGGAAATACTAAGAATAAAAGAATTCTGAAGTAATTCTAGAGCAAGGTTGTAACTTCCTTGGGTGAGTCCCTGTGATTCAGAGGAGCTAATCTTTGTGCACATCTGTAGACCTGGGCGTGCGGTATTCCCTGAGCCTGGCCTGGCTTCCTTTCAGAGGTAGTAGAGGGGGACAGGCAGTAGAGATCTGCAGTGTAGTTTGGTAGATACCAACTGGAAATGAGGGCTATCCCCTGCTGCTGGGGAATCAAGCCATGGTGCGCCCCTCGAGAACTGTATAGAATGATAGAATCATTAAGATTGGAAAAGACCTCTAAGACCATCGAGTCCAACCGTCAACCCAACCCCACCACCCACTAAACCATGTTCCTCAGTGCCGAATCTACACGTCTTTTAAATACCTCCAGGGATGGTGATTCAACCACTTCCCTGGGCAG
>NW_008795702.1:3647514-3698903 GCF_000699145.1 Aptenodytes forsteri | reverse complement strand
CAGGCAGCTTTCCAGCCACTCTTCCCCAAGCCTGTAGCGCTGCATGGGGTTGTTGTGGCTGAAGTGCAGGACCCGGCACTTGGCCTTGTTGAACCTCATCCAGTTGGCCTGGGCCCATCGATCCAGCCTGTCCAGGTCCCTCTGCAGGGCCTTCCTACCCTTGAGCAGATCAACACTCCCGCCCAACTTGGTGTCATCTGCAAACTGACTGAGGGTGCACTCGATCCCCTCATCCATGTATCTTAAGGTACAGCATAGAATATTTTCCAGAGTATAGGCAAAGTTAAGAGCTTTTTCTGTGATTACTGCTCTAGTGTCTGCCCCAAGGTCATTCTTTAATTGGTAATAAATAATTAATCACGGAGCTGATATTGAGAGAATAGTAAGGTGGAAGAAAGATTAGCTAAAGAATATTCTTCTAGGCAGAGTTAAAAGGTAAAGGAATTATTTATCGTCAGCAAGAGTACAATAAATTGTGTCTAAGGCACTCACACATATGCCTCACTTCACGTATCTCTGCAATTTCTTGTGTGATTATCAATACTTTTTTCAGAATCACAGTTCAAAAGCCCATTATTAAGTTCTATGAAATAACATGCTCTAAAAATCTATTAATTTTCTTGTTTGTTTAATTTATGTGGTAGCCACATTTAGGATCTGAGAGTCTGTTCTTGCTATTTTTCGCTCTGCCCAAAACCACAAATGTTCCTTCCCTCAGGAGTGTGATTTAGATATGGGTTCTGGAAGGATATACTGACTCTAAATACATCACTGACAATTTCTAGCGGTAGCACATTCAGGTGAATAGCCCTGCTGATGTCAGTGGTATTTTTCACTAGAGTTGGGATCATAGACTTGGACTTCTTTAGTATTTTATATATATTTCAGGCTCAAGCGCCCTTTCGTAAATGTGTATTACATGTCAATTTATATGTTTAAAGATTATTTTTTCCACCTGAGATCTGTGAATGCTTTACCTGAATTAGCCCAGTGTGCAGCTGCTTGGAGTTGGCTCACAACAAATGCAGAAGGCAGATATAAATCTTAATTCCTGCCTTGCGGACAGTTTACTCGGAGATGCCGGGAGATGCCTGGGGCGATTTGGGATTTTCTAATCCGGAGCTAGGCCATTCAAGCACAGACCTCCTGTCTAGTTCCTTTTTGCAGATGAGCGAAAAATAGTACTCACCTAGGAAGTGAGGGCTTTGCCCCTCTTTTCCTGAGCGCGTTCACCTCCTCGCCTGCCTTGCAGGGGAGGCACTGCCAGTCCACAACCTATCCTGTGCTGGCACAGTCCTTCCTCTACTTTTTCCCTCTCCAGATGATTTTCTGAATTTTAGCCTATGTCTGTTTAATGGAAAATGCCCACCTGGTCATGGCAATGGGCTCCAACATCCACATCTCTTACTTGGGAATATACATTTGAACCCTGTCAGGCTGGAGAGGAGCCTGGTTGGAATTTCGTGGGCAAATAACCGAATCATTAGGTAGTAAAAGGGAGGAACAACTTTTCTTCCCCTTTTTTTTTTTTTTTTTTTTTTTCCTTTGCAGGTGACATTTAAAAAGAAGGTGGGGTGGGGGTGGCTTTTACTGCAGCTTGGCAATTTTCAAGACTCTTGTAATGCAATGGTTAAAATAAATTATAAAGCGGTTACCTGCATCTCATGAACATTTTCAGCTCTTTTAGGTCCTTCTATAACCCAAAAGCCTCAAGTTGAGTAGCTGGGGAACTGAGATCCATATATAGGAAAAGTGTCTGTGTGTCTGTTTTGATTTTGTTGTTTGGGTTGGTTTGTTTGTTTGTTTTTCCCTAGGCAGGGCTTTAAGGGGGTGGGGAAAGCTGTTGGCCTTCACTTCAAATAGGTGAACATCTGCTGTAACTCTCAAAATGGATGTATATATTTCTGTTATGTATTTCTGTGGCCGGTTTTGTGCAGTGAGTATATGATTATGTTGTACTTCGTATTGTAATCATCCGTATCCCTCTCTACTTGCGAGAGAACGCCTTTCTCTCTTTTTTAACATTTGTTCTTTCATAAACCCACAAATGACAACCTAAAGAATAACTAAATATTCACTCTGGCAAACCCAGTGCTCTTTTCACAAATGTCGTGCCTTTTGCATTAGAACATCACATGGTAAACTGGCTTTGTGCTGAAGGACTGATGCGTGTCTAATTGGCAGAGGCAGCATTTTATACGATGTTTAAACTAGAAATGGTTGGAAATTTCATGTGGCAATATATTCTCAATCGATAATGCTGTTTCTACAAACTAGACTTTTTAATGGACGTTAATTTTTTAAAGGTTTTTTTTTCAGATGAGGAAACTCAAAATGAATTCAACTCTTTAAAATTTGCTTGACCCAGATCAGAATTTAGCCTTTCTTATCTGAATTAAACTATTCTTTCAAAACACTCTCATAAACTACATAACTATGTCGCGCTTTCAGTACATTGCTTTGAGTCTTTATCATCTTAAATAGGACTCCCCGGTGGCCTATAGTTCCCACAATTTATATAAGATTTGGAAGACCTGGAGCTGCAGTACTACTGCAGATATAATGGTGCAGTAGTAATTTATTAATTTAGAAATTAGTTTAATAAAACCAAAACATTTCAGGTCGCTTTCGCAAGCTGGAAAAAACCCCCACTCAATTCTAGGTATATCACAAAAATAACATGAAAAACGTGAAAAGGCTAATGTTTCGAAGTTGATTTTTTCAGAATTGCCGTTTTGAAACTATTTTCTTCTATCATCTATATCGAGATGGAGCAATTTAAGTGTTGAAATGCTGGAATTTCTCAGGTGATCAAGATTCTTTGTCTCCAATTTTTGAACATTGCTGCTAATACGCGAGATCTCAAAAGTTCAGTTAAAAAGGAAATGCAAATTGCGTCAGCCATTGTGATGGAATCTGTATGGGATATGCTCATAAACTCACTGACAATAAAGAGTTTATTAGAATAAAAGAAATACTTAAGGAAATGAATTTGAGCACTCAACATAGCAATTACTTAAGAAAATCCAGCATGTGGTAAGTGATAGAAATACGCCCTACTAATCCTTCCATGAATGTTAATAGTTGTGTATTCTGAAAAAAGAGCTTTCATTAATTTTTCTTCCAAATTTGTTATTTTTCTCACATTTTACTTTGATTTCACTAGGTAAATCTGACTATAAATACATACCCAAATGGTATGTCAGACTGAAGAAATTATCCATTAGATACAGTACAGATTAACTGAAGGAGAAGAAAAATACATCAACAAGGATAAATAACCAAAGTTTGGTACATTTTGAGTTCAGGCACTTATTGGGTGTTTAATCACTTTGACAATGTCAGGATTTTGCATTTATTTAAAAAAATACGTTGGCCTACAGCATTTCTAGCAATGTAATCAAATTCTTGTACTTTATCTAAAGGGTCTGCAAAAAGGTGCTGAAACATTTTACCTTTGCGTAAAAATATTTTTGCGATAAAAAATATTCCTTACAGAGAGAAAAGTTGCTCTTTCCAGTTTTCATACTGGAAGCTGAATATACAGTAGAAAAAAAGAAAGGTTTTCAGTAGTGTCCAACAGAACACGAGCATACAACTGCTTTTCAAGGGATGATGGGATATTTTGCTGCCTTTTTATGCCATTGAGAATGCTTCCTCTGACTTAAAGAAACGTTCAGTACTCTCTCACAGAACTGGTTTCTATGCTGCTCTTGCTCTTCTGAACTTTCCAAGCTAAGAAAGTAGCTGCTAGCAGATGCCAGTGCTTGTTCTAAAATTTATACGGTTTGACTTGTGTTACTGATGAACCCGTTTAAATAGCTTTCCATGGACAGATAAAGTGAAACAAACTGTTACAACCATATAAAAATTCGAAATCTGTGGGGAACTGGGAAATGATTTTTTTTTCCCAAAGACCTGCTCCAAATTCAACAAATTAATGGAAAGTCTCCCTGTTATTGCTATATGCCAAAGTTTTTGACAGTAGGAGCTCAAGTAGGAGCACATTGTGAATGCTTCTCAATTCCTCATTATACCACCGCGAACAATATTTTAAACAAGAGTTATTCTGAAATAAGTTAAACCTCAAGAATGCTGATCTACTTCACAGACATACCTATTCCTCTAGCTCCTCTGACTCCTGCTGAAGCTGGTGTGCAGATATGTGTTGTAGCAGATGGTGTGCAGTTCAAGTAATTGCAAGCTTCTATTTGATTTTCTAGAAGCAGGAGACTAGAAAACCATTTGTTTGTGGTTTAGTGGATTCAATTTAGAATAAATATAGAACTACACCTTTCAAATCTACAATTTTCACTGACTAACCTTAGCTAAATGTAAAGGACCGCTTCCTTTTTCCAGTTTAATATTTAGTAACCAATAGTTTAATGCCTAAAATGCTTTACTAAGTAGAAATACAACTCTATGCTCGTATTTGGCAAGAGATTTAATGCCAGAAAATAAGCTTGAAGGAATTCAAGGTCCTGTGGGCCTCTCAAATGAGCTTTCCAAATAACACCAAGTAGGCATGCAGTTTTGTGAAGAAAAAAAAAACAAAAACCAAAACCACCAAAACCCACAAAACCAAAAACCCCACCAAAAAAACCCAAGTCTTCAAACAAATATATAAAAAGACTTACTTATGAAAGAGGAATTTGACATAGTTATACCTAAAACTTGGTTGCAGTTGTCATTAAGACCAAGATATATGGCCTTTATCCAGGCTGGAATTATAACTTTGTATAGCTTTGGCACATATTATGAAATTAGGCTAGCTGAAAGATTATCTCATACCAGTCTTCTACTAAGTCATATCTTTATTATAATATCTTTAGAAAATGAAAAATGTAGTGTTTGGAAAGAATGGAGTAAGCGAAGTATTCTGTCTAAACAGAAACCTGGCAAAGAATGAGAATAGGGGGTTGCAATTTTTCTGTCACTTGGGAAAGCCACCCAAAATTATGACGTGAGAAAGGTGTAACGTATCTACTAAAAATGGTCCGCAGAGGAGAACGTTAGCCATGATGGTATAGAACTGCAGAGTGAAACAAATATTTGAATTTAAAGAGTTAGTGGATGGGCTAATAAGGGAATGAAAGTGGAATTTTAATAGTGACAGTCCTACTGAAATCCTTTCCTTTGTACTTGTCCTTCTGACAGGGAATTACAATTCCATTTGCGTTCTGTCATCGTTACTGCAACACAGGAATGTGAATTTTAAAGGGTATCTTAAAATAGTGTTTTGCAGTTGAAGAGTTAAAAGAGCATCTACTTAAGGAATATGAACTGATCATAAAAACAAGTGATATATGTTCAGCAGAGAACAGAATTGTTTGTAATAAAAACAGCACTAAAATGGTTGTGTGAAGCACAGCATGCATATAGCGAAGCAACCATCTACAAAAACGTGTTGTAAGCATGATGAACTGTGAAATACAGAACTACATTAAAAAACATACTAAGCAGCACTAATAGGTGCTGCTGCTGCTGCTAATAAAACGACAGAGTTCTTTACCGGGTTCTACAAACAAAAATAATATTCAAATAAAGCAAGAATGAATGATAGAAAATCCTTGATAGAGTCAAAGTGCCTTGCAATCATACTGTTTTTAGAATTAAATAGCATAAAGAAGTAGACACGGTAGATTTGAACAGGATAGGTTTATTTTACAGAGCAGAAGGCTGGAGTGTAAGAGATGGAAATGTGTGTGATGATGTAGGTACGTAAGTGGAGGTCTATGGAGCAGGTTGTCAAACACTTTGCTAAATTGCTTTATAGAAATATTTAAAAGGCGGGATAGCAAGGAGACAGTGTGTCATACTGATGGAGATACCAGTGCAACATTAATGTACGTGCAACTGTTAGCAATAATAACTTGAGTTTATCTGTGTACAAAAAACATAAATCAGACTTTCCACAGGAGAACATTAGAAGCTGCTGAGGAAACACATATTGCAGTTGGCACAGTTGAAAATGTGATCGTGTGTTGGCAAAGTCAAAATTCTTAAAGATTTGTGAAAAAGGCCATCAAATGTTATGTTACAGCGTGAGGCCCTCCAATGTACAAAAGTTTGTTAGAGAGGTGATTCTCTATGTCCTTTGACTACAAAATCATAAGAACACCACTCTTTAATTTACAACAGGAATATTTAGCTTATATGTCAGGAAAACTAAGTAGGAAATCCCAATTAGGAAAACTATTAAGAATACCTTAAAGGGAAATAAACACAACACCAGGCTACCCTTCAAGGCTTTGCGATCCTTCACATTTGGGGATAAGGCCAGACAAAACCTCCTTCTATGTGTAGCTGATAATGCTCCATTGCACTAAGGGGTGAGTTCTGCGAGGAGGATCTCTTACGGTTGTATATTTCTGTGATATGAAAAGCGCTGAGCAGAGCATGTCCTGAGTGCTGCAAAACTTCAGCTTTGTGGTAGGTTTATATTTCAGTGGATTCTGTGCAATATTACTTCAGCAGTTAAGGATGCTGTACCTAATATTTTAGAGATGCTGGATGGATTGGAAGCAGTAATGGATGATCTCCAGCTTGCTTCTGAGATTATCAGCAACAAAAGAACATTCTAATATAGGACAATGAGAATAACCCAAAGGTACCCCATGTTTCACATTGTTGTACCTTGAAGGGTACCTGAGCAGTTTGCTTATAAAACCAAGAGCAAACAAGAGCATCCAATTCCATATGGATTTCAGGATAGAATCATAGAATCATTAAGGTTGGAAGAGACCTCTAAGATCATCGAGTCCCACCGTCAACCCAACACCACCATGCCCACTAAACCATGTCCCTAAGCGCCTCAGCTACACGTCTTTTGAATACTTCCAGGGATGGGGACTCAACCACTTCCCTGGGCAGCCTGTTCCAATGTTTCACCACTCTTTCAGTAAAGACATTTTTCCTCACATCCAATCTAAACCTCCCCTGGCGCAACTTGAGGCCATTTCCTCTTGTCCTATCGCTTGTTACTTGGGAGAAGAGACCGACCCCCACCTCGCTACAACCTCCTTTCAGGGAGTTGTAGAGAGCGATGAGGTCTCCCCTCAGCCTCCTTTTCTCCAGGCTAAACAACCCCAGTTCCCTCAGCCGCTCCTCATCAGACTTGTTCTCCAGACCCCTCACCAGCCTCGTTGCCCTTCTCTGGACACGCTCCAGCACCTCGACGTCCTTCTTGTAGTGAGGGGCAAATATGTCAGCTTTCTTTTGGTTTTAGGATATAATTTTGTTACAGTGTTTTAAAATACTGCTTACTAGATTGTGGTAAAATACTGGCTTTGTATAAAGGTGTTCAGCCAGACCCAAACAGGGTGAAAAGCTAGTATACAAAGGAGTATCCTAGAACATAGAGATCTTTCCAGCCTGTCAGGATAGCTAAACAAACTCATTCTCACTTTGTCTGAAATAAATCTCATTGAAATTGTTCTTTGAGCACAGTGCAGAACGGCAATGGGATGACTGACAAGGTCTCAGAGGGACGTTCAGTGGAGAGTCTGAAGTACTGATGAGTGCAGAAAGACCATCTGAGATGCGAACTTACACACAATTGGATCAAATGTGAGAATTGCATTCAGAGTCTGGAAAAAAATGTGGAAGTGTAATTGAGGGAGATGTCATGTGAAGGAGAAAAGCCATATTTGGTTTTTTTTGTCTGGGATTTTAAAATAATATTTTCAGTGAAAAGATGTGGTCACATTGTTGAACCCTGTGTTGCAATAATTTTTGTTCTTAGCAATTATACCACTGTCTCTCAAACCAGAGCATCCTGAAGAAAGGGGTATGATAACGTTTGCAACTGTAGATGCTGTAAACCCACAGGACAGTGCAAGGTGGGATTAGCTGAGAAGGTGGGAAGAAGAGTAGAGTTCACTGAGGAGCAGGGCACAGGGAAAAATAGCTCAGGAAATGCTGGATTAATCTCTCAACCCACATGCTGCCCTCTCTTGAGTCATGCTTCTTTTGTTTCTTTGTGTCTTCTCTATGGGTAACTAATCTGCAGTCAGCTCCTCTGCTTGGACCATTTATCCTGGTCAGCGGCCAAAAGAGCTCTGAGCGCCCGCTCAGTAATATCCCAACTAATATTTTCACAGTTGGATAAACTGTGCCGCGTGAAAACCTTCGTCGTACCTTTCATAAACACTTGCTATTTTCTGTCTTAACCAGGTACTGCTTGTTCCTTCACTCTGTCCTGGATGCCTGTGGCTTATAAGTTATGCAGACATTTACCAGTACACGGCAAAGAGGACTATTGATTAAATCTGTCTTGGAAGATGAGGGAAATGTAGACTGAGTGTCAAAGGCTAAGAGGAATTTATCTAAAATTTTCTATTCTGCAATTTTTAGTTTTGTTTTTTTTTTTTTAAAAAAAGGTGCAAATATGAGGCTCCTTTTCCCCATAAAGACCTTGTTCTGTCTCCATGAAAACAGACAGAACAGCCCTACTGCTCTCAGTCTTGAGTAGAGTGACAAAATGAAATCCATATGTCCTCACGACAGGAAAGACAGAACGACTACTACAGTGAGAAAGTATGCGTTAACCACGCTGCCATCTGAAAGAGCTTCTCCTGACATTGCTTGATGAGGAAGACAGAGGCATTTCTTCAAAGGCAAAATGCATTTGAGGATCTGATCTAATTAATCTGTTGTGCTTACTTTTTCATACAGTGATCTCATACCACTCTTGACTGACTGGATAGGTCATTACTGTGCTGCACTACCACGGGACTACCATTACATTTATATCTCTGTCTCAGACGTGGCTGACAACGGAATGCAAGTCCAACGCCACCAAACCTGCCATCCTTGCACTTTTCAAATGCCCAGGACTTTTAATGGGAGTTTGTTGCTGAAAGAACAAGGCCAAGAAAAGTCTCAGCCAAAACCAGCTGAGTCAGAACCACCAAAATTTCTGAACAACTGCCTCCTATTTGCATTTGAATTTATTATTTTCAGTTATTTATCAACACAGTTGATATTATTTAAACACGATTGCCCCCAGAAATCAGATAGAATTACTCGCAACTCAAACTTACGGAATCAGATACCAACAGAATGCATCTCTATTTGATGAGCTTTCTGACACTGGAAGTTAAATACGTTTATGGTCCTACATCACTCAACCAGTTTCATAAATCTTCTTCCTTGATTTGACTTATACATGTGAACACTGTGCTTCTAGACTTGGATCCATAATTCAGCTGGAATTAGAAATAATAGTCACAAAAAAGGGCGCCATACTTTTGTACAGACCTCTGTTGCTTCTTTTCATCCCAAGAAAAGAGATTGACCCAGAGCACATTCTGTGCTCTGAATGATTTCACTGGTAATCAGGAAACCAGAGTTTCTAGTAGCCAGTCTTCAACGGGATGGGGGTTGCAGGGGTAGGTGGAATGCTGCCTCTATCATCTTCTACACACCAAAGTACGAAACAGACACTGATTTCAGTTTGGCAGGAATCAACTTCAGACGGAAGGCAGTACGTTGAAAACCTTTAAACAAAAAAGTATTAATCTTTACTAAAGTGGTATGTGAAGGAAAACATTGCTATTCTAAAATCTTGTCCGTCGTGTTGCTGCAAGCTCTTTATTTATGTATGGAATTTTATACTGCTTAAATGTAACATTGAGCTGAATTTATTTACAATACTGAAGCAAAATTCTGACCTGTTGTTTGAGAAGAAAGCATTATGGAATACTCTAGCCTGAATAAATGCATCAAGGTTGGTTTATGGTAATACAAGTTAAAAAATGATTAGGATGAAATGTGGACAGCTGCTTACAGTTAAACTCTGAAAAAAGAGTACAGGTTAACAAATGAACTGATATTACTCTGCATGAAAAAGCATAGCTTGATATTTATCCTGGGTTTGTTCATTGATACTCATGTTTATTCAAACACTTGCTTGAGTAAGCAATAATAATATGAGCACCCTGGTCAAAGAAAAATGTATGCATTTTTCCTCTAAAAAGATCATTGCCAAGACCAAGAAAATGAAATCTTCCCTACTTCCTTGCATTACGCCTATCAAATGCAGATTTTCTTTGCTTACTGAGGTGAAATCTCTCTTTAAACAAATCTGTCATCACCAAGGCAATAGGTTCCCTCAGGGGAAAAATGGGGTGAGTAGATACAAATTTCATAAGAAAGAAAAGTTCATGCCATAAATATTAGCAGAGGTAATTTTTGTTGGAAGAGACACTGGGTATCTTCTCTATTGCTGCTACGTTCTGCTTTTGAATCCATGCCATGCTAACCTAGAGTTAGAATGATACCAATTTTAATGTCCATTCTGTTTTTACCTGGAATCCTCACCTAGCGAAACACGGTTGCATGAATGAAAGAAAAATTTCTGGTTTTCTTAAATTCTTTCTCAAAGAATATCTTTTTTTCTCAAACCATTAATGCATAATGCTAGGTAAGTACCCAAGCATCCTGTTAAACTACTTTCCTAAGGCTCATTTCCCATTTTCCTACATCCTGCCATGTTTTGAAGCACATGTAATTTTAAATGAAGATTTTGCAAAAAACCTTACCGCTGTTTTGTTAAATCAATGTATGGTGTGTATATAAGCAGATATATTAACAGATATCCCTCTGATGACCCAGACTACAGCAGGAACTCAGCTCTGCGTAAGGAATAATAGTAAGCGACAGGGAAGTATAATACATACCATGAAAAAAATGCCTAATAAGAGAGGTCTCTAATCTTAGCTGGCAGAAGCATGACAGTGGAGCTTGATACACTTCGTAGCACTGAGGATTCACCTCTAAAGCAGCTTATATCTATATGGGGAGGACGTAAACGGCCACAGGCTGGCCACACCTTACTTAGATACTTGGGTTAATCTGACTGTTGCCTACTAATGCACTCTTCAAAAGCAAGCCAATAAGGTACTATCAAGTTCTTTAAATTACCTACTTTTTACCCCCCTCTGAAATACCAACCTGTTTATTTGAAATAACAGAATTCATAGAAAGTGATCTTAAAAGGTTTAATAACAACATAGAAATATGTTTTGTCCAAAATAACTGTTTGGAGATTTTATACAGTTAAGATCATAGAAACGAACTGTAATTGCTGGGGTCCCCATGATAGCATAGGCATGTTTTTGTGGTTGAGGCACAACTGAAGATTTCAATTTAAAAAGGCTAAGCGTGGTGTTTTGGGTTTTTAGAAATGACAAATTACAACACTGCAGGTATTATATTTCCATCCAAATCTTTTTATATATCCGTAAGCTCTTTCATTCAGGATTGGCAATACCATAAGAAAAAAGACAACAGAAGTTGTACATTCTGCACAAAAGAGGGGAACTGAGCCAATGCCTTTTGTTGCTTCTACGTATCCATGCGTGACACTCAATGGTAATTTCTGATTGCGGTAATCACGGGATGATGAAAGAGGTGCAATTCTCTCCCTGTTAGTGGAAGAAGGATCCCTCTCTTCACAAACTGTTTTACGTTAAACTTTTCTAATGGAAGTTGTGTCACTCCTATATTATTTCTGTCCCATTCTCTGAATCTTTTAGTTATTTTTAGTTGAGACCCAAAGGGCTGGAGCATCCTTATAAATCTGGTCCCGAACGGAGGTCCGAAATCAAGTGTGTTAATGCAGAGAGGCACTGGGGCTATTGAGTGATGCTGCTGTAACCCCTGGGTCCCTTTCTGCTTCTCAGTTCCTCCTGGAGAATCTGCTCAGGCTGCAGATAAGGCAAAACACGTGCTTCTGCAAGCTGCCCTTCTTCCTAGCGCACAGCACAGAAAGACTAAGGCAAACGCTCCACAGGAACCGTTATACGAGGAAAATTTTCTCCAGCTTGAAACACTTCATCATCACGGACAGGGAGCAGACGTTATCCAACTGACATACGTAACAGCTTGATATATAAGGGCCGGTTAAAACAGTGTTATCAGCAATGGAAGAAATGGCAATTGGGTCATGTTTGAAAGATAAATACCAGAGTCCTGAGCTGCCTACGCTGTCGGGGCAGCACAGATACCACCTCAGGCTAACATCCAATTAGCCGACTAGCTTTTTATGTAGGTTCTTGAGTTTTGCCACCGCTACGTAGCCAGTAATGCCCAGATCAGCGCGGCTGTGCTTCTGCCTACCTCTCATCTTCCGTAACATAGCGTTCTTCTCAGATGACTTCCAGCAACGGAGAAATGGTAGCACAGATGTAAGCGGGAATGCACCATGCTGAAAAATGATATTTTGCAATAAAAGCACTGGAGTCCTGTACTCATTAAAGGCTTTGTGCTGACTCTGCTACTGTGGGCAATAGCTGGAATAAAAATACTAATTTTTGCACAAATCGGAGAAAAGTGATAGCGACAGATGAAAATAGTAGAGCATTCTGGAGAGAAATGTGAGATTTTGGAAATTTTCTTGTCCTTCCAAATGACCTGGACAAGGAATGGAGGAAATACCCTGCAGTGACAAACCAATAGACCTAGTGCGTCTTTCCGTCCCTAATTTCCTGGATACTGTGGTTTGACAGGAGCCGATATGGCTGCGGTGTGACAGGGCTGCTGATAGACCCGCTGCAGTTCCTCTGTCGTGTGAAAGGGAGCATGTGCTACAGAATCGAGTATTGCTCAGACAGTCTACCTCCCCGAGCAAATGGATGCCTGCCGGCGCTTGAAATGCCCAATTTTGTTTTGTTAAGGGAACAGAAGCCAAGAAGTTATAGCTGGCATGCTCTAAAATCTTTCCCCTGTTTGTCCACAAAACTAGAAGTTGGCTTTTTACTTCAGTTTCATAGCACGGTAACGTTTATTTCAGCTGCACTACTTTCTCACAGTAACAGTAGATGTATAAACTGGTTTTCGGTGGATTGGTAGATAAAACAGGGTGGTTCTTTAGTAATGCGCGATTAATGGTAGGCAATCTGTCAGCTTGAAGTACTTCTGTTGGTGGAACATCTGTGCTGAGTGCAACAGCTCTAACATGTACATGATCAGTATATGGTAGTACAGTACAGGCTCATGAAGAATTATTTGGAAAGCCTGTTCACCAAATATATCACCCTGAGTGAGGTCCTTTGTTGAAAAATGCTTCCAGCTACTATAAGAGTATTCAAATAAAATACAATTTTTTTATGTGTCAGGGAAATATCTGGAGCCCATCCATGAATGGCTGGAAACAGTGAACAGTGTGTTACCAGTGTCGAGTATCAAGGATCCAACTTTAAGTAAATGCTCTTTCTATGTACAGAAGAGCCCAAGCTTTATATGAGTGTTAAACACTCAAAAAGTTGATCCCAATACCTTCATTGGGGTGTTAAATATACTTGATAGCGTCAGAAAAATTGTATATCGCATATTGTGGAATAAACAGAAGAACGAGCTAGTATTTTTCTGACTCAAAATACGAAACCAGATTCCAGGGCGGATTATGACTTTTAAAAGGAGGTTGACTGTGAATGGAAGAAAGGGAGCCATGCCAGAGCAGGGTTCCCAGGAGAACTGTAGCCGAGTCAAGTTTCTTTTTCTGGAGACTGTAGAGTTAAGAGGGTGAACAGAGGAGCACGAGATCTGATCACCCCTCCACCCTAACACATTGCACTGTGCACAAATTTTCCCCCGTCCTGGGTTTCAGTTTGAGCTAATTACCCAAATTATCCTTCTGTATAGGCCATTTTAGTGCAGGACAGAAGGAATTCATAAATACTAGATGTGATATTCATTGTTTTAATAAAAGTTTCAAGTAGAGATAAAAGTTCTGTTTGCTTTGGAAAGCAGCCACAGGCAAAGTTTATTTGCTACTTCAGTGCCAAGCTGAACTGCAAATACAGACAGCGATTCTCTTCACCCCGACCGCAAGGCACATAAACCCTTAGGCCAGCTGAGGGAAGTCCCTATTTGCGAAAATGAATGTGAACGTTTCAATTTATGCAGTCTTATACACATTTTCTTGTGTTTGTAATATAGAATTCTCCTCCAGGACTTTAGAAATATTTTAGTATCACGAAACTGCAACCCCGGCTATATATATAAAGGTTTAAAGGCTGGAACGTGACTGACAGCTGGTGACAAAGGCGTCACTACTATCTGCAGCTTTGACATATGGTTCTTTATAGGCTTTAATGTACCTGCCGTTGTCAGTTAGCGTTTCCATTCCTCCTGGGGGCCAGGACCACTGTGCCGCTGTACCCCCGTGAGTTCAGATTTGAAGAAAGAGTAAGTCAGAGGTGGGAAACAGAGGGTTGGGTTTTTTTAGTGCGTTGATAACCGCTTACGAACATTCCCTCTCATCTTTCTGTGATGAAGAGGACAGTGATAGAGCCCAGCTTGTGTCCTCTCAGGCAGCTCCTTTCTATGCATGATTTTAATATGCTGTGAAAAACACTTGGTGCGCTCTCTCTGTATTTAATTATTTTGATCCTGCAAATCTTTCATTTCTCTTGATGCATGCTTTTCGGACTCTTTCATCAGTTTCATTTTTCGTGAAAGATTCTTACTCTCTGACATGGACACGTGCTTCCAGTGTTGGTAACAGCATAGTCTTTGTAACTGTAATATCCAGCCTTTGGCTTACAAATAAATCTATTTTTGCCAAAAGCATAAACCTATCTACAAATACATCATTCACTGTATTTAATAGCAATGGTAATGGTATAAAGTGTTTAACACAAACACATAATGTTCGCCTGGTATAAAGTTTATCTGACGGTTGGGACTTTTTCTTCTTGTTGCTTGTCATTTCAGTGTCACTTCTAGAAACACCAATATCTTTCAGTATAGCTTTAGCTTTTAGGAAAAGTGATGTATTTTATTTATAAATAAATTCTGGTTTCACCTGCAAACCTGTAAGTGAGAGTATACGTAAGCATAAGGAAATGTTTTTGTCTACAGGTAAACGTCTCCCCAGCATCAGCATTTATTTTCCATTATAGCTTTCCTCAGGGATTCTGCATCTACCTAGAAAGATTGTAGATTTCTCTCCAGTTTCTACCCAGTTATTAGAAACAAGATATTTTCTTGCTTGAGGGTCCCTAAAGCAACGTACAATGAAGGAATACTCAAAGCGCAGTTTCACAGGGCATTTCACATGGGCGATGCCATGACAGCTGTGATGTCTGAGGGGTCCTTTGGCGGAAGATTCTGCATGAGCAACTCTTCATTCTCCACTGCAGAGAGAGAGCTTTCACAGCATATTTCAGAGATATCACATTCCTTTTCAAACCCCTTTCTTCTGGATGCAGAGTGTGGCCGTATGCATTTACACGATAGCTGCCTGCAAAATCCTACAGTATAGAAGTAGGTAATATATCGGACGAGAAGAATTTCAAATGAATATTTGTCAAAATAAAGTAATTATTATGCTGCTATTAGAAAGTGCATTGAGGAAGGTTACGTGCTTGTTAAGAGAAATATCTGTGTTAATTTTCTTACACTAATCCACAAATCAGCAAGTACGTAACCTAGATTTTTACCACCCAAAACCTTCCTGAAGCGTGCTTTGCCCTGTAGTATCTGCTCTGTGGCTAGAAGTTTTTGCCTTATTTTGAGTCCTAATCCTTCTCACACTGACTTCAGTGGTGCAGACCATGTTTCAGTGTAAGCAGCCAGTTACTGATCGTGAAGCAGTTTATCTGGGATTTTTCTCCAGATTTTTGAGGTTTCCTTTCCTAAACATTAAGACAAGCTTTAACTTTAGAAAAGGTCCATAAACCAACAGACTGAAAGAGTTTACGGATGAATGTAAATGACTTCTGAATTTTTACCATTTCAACCTGGTTATTTCTTTGGTGTTTTGGTTTTTTTTTTTCCCCTCTAAAATAATGACTTGGTATGTCAAAAGAAGTGTTTGAAAAGGCACATGTCATTACATTTGGAATTCCATAGGATTCTTTACCAAAATTTAAAGTCACAGAAACATGCCTGTTCTTATGAGCACTTTCATTTTCCGCAAGCTGGTGTTTTCCAATAAAAAAATGTTTTTTGCAAAAGTTTCTGTATGCCCTCTCGCTGTGAGATGCACCATCTTCTCCACTGGTCCTTACCACTTGGTAGCAAAATCAACTGTAGCCATAGTAAAGACTGTGTTAAAGATGAAAGTTGAAATTACTTGCACTTTATATTGCATTTTATGATTCCCACTTTTTATTTGCTATCAGCTGTTAAATTTTCTTGAGTGTGCCAGCCCACAGACTTTTATTTAATGTTTCCAATAAATGGTATGGTCTTCTGCTTCTTAAGATTGAATAGGAAATATTTCGATAGTCCTTCCTGCCTTGCTGAGTGTGAGGTTGTACAGCTGTAAGAAAAGCCAGAAAAGGTTTAATTCATAACATTTGTGCATTTTTTTCATAGAATATTGCAGATGTTCCTTTCTGGTGTGGCTTTTTTTTTGGCTTTGCCTCTGCTTTGTTCTCATATTTCAAATTTCAGTATGAAGTAATAAATGACTGTGGTACACAGAGAATTTACAGATGGATCGTGATTTTTCTTTTTCCATACTGTTTTGGAAAAGTCATGTTGCATTTAACTTCTGACAAGACTTTAAAAATACAACGATCATTAAGACTTTATTGGTACGCATTCCACAAAAGCTGAAGTGAAAAATATAAACCACTGATAACAAGAAAAATTAGTGCTTTTTTCAGAGTCAGGAGCACTGAAAATGGCTAGTGAATGACTAAAGAACGAACTGCGATGAGCAGATTGCCTTAGAGGGCAATACTTTATCAAAACATTGAGTTACATTGTGCTTCCCATTGTCTCTGTTCAAATTATTACATACTTCAGAGGCTTTCTAAAATGAGACATTCACTGGGATTAGGTAGTCAGAGACTGCTAAATTCTCTGGCCCCCTCTGCAGGCATGCAGAGCCCAAGAAACAATGCAAATGTCACGCTGTGTCTGCGCTGGGACAAAATGGGGAAAAAAAAGAGGCTCCCCGCAGGCGTACAAACCCACCTACATTCTGCATGTCACAAAACCGTGAAGCCTATTAACTCGGCGCCGATGGGTAGGAGGAGGGAATGGGGCTGCAGATTTGCTGACAGCAAGCCCTCCCAGGCAAATGGGAGCAAGGGCAGCAGCTGTGACAAACCGGGATCCCCAGCCGTGGTCCGGCATCCTGCACGGACGGTGCAGGGTGCCCAGGGGCTGTACTATTTAACCTATGAAGGGATCTCACCGGCACATTTTCCAGGCGGTAATCAAGACCAAGTGACTGACATGGTGAAAGCATGGGCTTTCTTTGTGAGGGTGGCTAAATGCGAAAGAAAATAGGGTACCATCCACTCCTGGTTTTATGTCAGACCTACAGGTGTAAGATGACTTCAATATTCTTTAAAGAAATTTGATTTTCTCTCAAATCCATACAAAAGATCCCTCTCCTCTTTTTCTCTCTTCCACACGCACACAAGCACGCTGCTTCTTTCTTCCTCTGGAGTGATACCAGGAGACAGTTTAAAGCAATTTCTAGGGTTTGGAATAAACAGGACTCGCACAGATAATGAGCTAATACTAGCACAACATGAGGTTTGGTAAAAAAAATACCCTGCGTGTTGAGTTCTGAAAAGAATACATTTTGTATTAAAGAGGAAAAACGTGATGAAGAGTTAAAAGCGCTACACGACAGCGTCAGTTACTGAGCTGTTGATTTTTCCTGCAGAAAGTCTATCCCATAGGAATGTGTCACACAACTATAAAGATGTACAGAGCACGTAGTGTTTTTTAAAATTCTAGTTGGCTATTTTTTCTCTTGGAGAATTTTCGCCTTGCTGGGTATGAGAGCCACAGGTTCTCACCAAGATCCCCCCTCTTTTTCCAGAAAGCGGACTGTGTTGACTGGTATTAACAAGCACCCCTTTATACCTTTCCTTCAGAGAGCACAAGGATTCTTTTGAGCTCTGTAACGAAGGTTTGTTCTTCCTGAAGTTTACACAGTGGGCTAAGCTCTGCCCGGGCTTGCAGCACTGCGACCCCATTGAGCAAGTTCAGTGGGGTTATGTGGGGATAACGGGATCTGACCTCCTGACTGCCATTATAATAAACAGAAAAAGAATTTTCTTTTCTTACTGGGTTTATGAAAGTCCATTTTCATCGAGGTTTTTTAAAGCTACATCTTAGGAACTCGATTCATATTCTGAGCATACCAGTAGAGAATCTTAAAAGCAAGTTGTTGATATAAAGAGATGCTATTTTATCAGATATTCTGGAGTACCCCAGCAACAAATCGCTTTTCCCTCGGTAATGTGGAAATGGGACTGCAACAGAGTCCAGAAAAGCCCGTAGCACTCACACTCCTTCGTGTGTACCCTGTGAGCTGGCTCTGGCCCCTCACGAGGAACTATAGATATTTCCTGTTTTGTAAGATGCTCTTGAGCCAGCAAGGGAGTGAGGAAATTTGAAAGTAAGAACTTCGGGCAAAATACATCCCTAAAAGAGATAAGTTGGGTTTTTTTTTTTATAATAAGACACTTCTGACTGCTTTTTTTTTACAGTACCTTTTCTATAAATACCTATATCTTCTCCAATACATACAGCTGTGTACGAAAGTATATGTACACACCCAAAGAGGCATTCATTGGGAGATGACAGGCAAAACATGACCTGCTCACCTGTGGCAAGGGTGGATGTTTTGTGTCATCAGCTTTGTGCCCCAGCACAATTTTCGAAATAATTGTTGCCTTTCTTAGTCATTTTGCACAACAGGAGGTGTTCTATTTCAAAGTGCTTTTTTTAACCCAAATCATACTCTGTTCCTTGCTTCTCTCTCTCTTTCCCCCTCCTCCTTCAACCTCATGCTACTGCGTAGTTTCAGCTTTCACAGGTTTCAGTTTATGATTTATTAAAGCTAGGGCTATTTCCTGAATATCTCTAGATTCCTTTCAGAGGAAAGTTCTGACAAGTCCTTACAAAGACAGCTGGAAGCTACTTAAACCTGCTCCATTAAAATCCAGCTGTAAATAAAATACATCATTTCTCACTGCAAACAGGTACCTTCCTATATTGGAAAGAGATGGTCGCACACAGTACCCACGTAACCAAGGTCTAGTAAGAAAACAAATCTTTTATTTATTTTTTCTGTTTCCATGCAGATACCAAATTGTGTGCTCCGTGGGTCTTAAATGCACCTCCTTAGGGGGCAATCAAGTATCAGGGGAATTATTCCTGTGCAAAGGAATAGCTCAAGAACTGTAGTAATTCCAAAATGTGCTCTTAATGCTTTTCTCTGGTAAGGTCAGCAATGTATTAGGAACTACACAGGCAGAAGGGAAACCGTGGGATGACAGAAAGAAACAAAGGTTAATTCAACATGTAAGTTGAATGATTAAGCAGGCATTGACCTTGCTATGATTTGTTACGGACCTTTTTCTTCAATTTAAAAATTATTCCCTAGCTGCCTCTCTACTTCTTCACTAATTATCAGCTTTACTGTAGGGTATGTCAGGGAGGAGCTATCTTCATGGATAACTCCTAAGAATTGGGAGCCGCATAGAAAAGAAAAACAAAACCCCCTGGCTAGCCTGAGTTGAAGTGGCAAACATTGTGTAGAGGCTGCCAAAAGAGATGGGACCAGAAAGGGACAAAGTGAATAGAGGCAATGATGGATAGATGAGAGGGAGTTATTCATGGCTCTGAAAGCATGATGAAATCTTAACTAGATGGGAGACAGGCCGAGCTTGTGAGGAGGAAGCCATTAGACAAATAAATGTCATAAATTTACAGGTGTCCTGTGCTCCACTGCATGAGTTAGGTTAATCCTTGGCGTGTCTTTTCAGATACTAGAGAGTACATCATCAAATCCTGCTTATAACTGATACTCAGGCTGTGGAAGTAAAGTGCATATGGTGGCAAAAGAGTTAGATCTTTCAATTTGCGTGTGCACGTGAGAGCGCGTAAGCACTTAGTTTTATCGCTTTTGTTGTTTTAGTGAAGACCGCATTGAATCTTTAACGATGGACTTCCTTATATTCCTCCTCTTTCTTGACATCAGCACTTAGAAGTCACATACCTTTTTCCATCTCTGCCAATACTGCTGTACGTTGGCCTAGGCAAAGGAAGATCAATTCTTCTTTGATTCTTTTTTCTAATCTATTAAAAGCATCCAATTATTTGGTATGGCCAACCATTTACTTTGTTTTAGTCTTTGTAGTGGGTGATCTCTACTGAGCCACTTCATTTTGTGCTGAGGCCATCCAGATTAGTATCACAGGCTGTCTAACATTTGGGATTCTACAAACATTTGCTACCTGGAGCTGTGTGAGTTGCTCAGAGCTTTCCAGACCCACACAGACAAAAGTTCCATTGAAATGAATAGCTCTATTCATTTGCGAAAAGGAGGGAAAGGGCCGAGCAAAATTTTAAAAGGGCTCTCAGTGCATTTATATAGCTCCTACAGAAGTCACCAGCTTTAGTTATAGAACAAACCTTGCTATCCTAATTGTTACAGTGCTTTGGCCAGTTCTTAATTGCTCCCTTTGGACTTCTTTACGCTCCTGTCTGGGACCTTTTTTAAGTGTCTCCCTTACTAAAATGCTGCCAGCACATGGCAGAAAAAGTGAAGAACAGGTCCAGGCTTATAAACTCCTATATAAGTGAGGAATTTTAGTAACAGAAATAATCCCAGAAAAGTAAATGGGATTCACTATGCAAGTAAAATTACCTACATGCGCGTTTGTAGGATTAGACCCAAGATATTCATTATTAGCTGTAAGGTTTTATAGCTTTTGCTTCTTGCAGGCTTTGGATTTTTAGCCAGAAGGGCTGATTTGGCACCTCTAGACTAAAATAAGGGAAGAAATATGGGCGACAGCAACAGTTGTTCTAACTTACGAATTTTGGTGCAGTTGCAAAAAATGTAACGTTGTCACTAGCAGTCCTCAATTTCAACCAAGTGAAACTTCACCATCTTTTTTGCAAACTGAGATTTTGTTGTAAATAAGGTGATGTTTCATTCCTTTGAACAAAGAGCAAACCTATATGCATCTGCCCTATTGGAAATTTATCCACTAACTGAAAAAATATACACTTTTCCAGTTCTTTGTGTCCATTTTCACAAAGGGTTGAGGCACAACCAAAAGGGGATTTTTTTTTTTTTTTAATATAAAAGCATAAATCTGGGTATTACTAAAGAATAATGTCTTTTGCCCTGACATAGATCCACATTAGCCACAGAAGCCAAAGGATACATCCCAGTAAAGTAGATTCAAGTCTGGCCAGTGTGATGGGTTTCTGGAGACTTCGTCATATTACCCTCTGTAGTTTTCCTGTGCTGTTGCTTCATCCTCATCTCCTTGACAACTCTTGCCTTCCCTGGCTAGGTTCTTTCCCGTTCCAGTCTAAGGTGTTGCTGCCAAAGTCATCTATTCTAAATACTTTTCCTTTCAGCATCTTGAACCCATTTATTGACTTCCCACCTACTCCTCACATCGTTCTCCTGGTTTTTACCTTCAAGATGCTGCACAAAACAGAATTTGCTTTGGCCTACACCCTCTTTAATTTCCTTTTCTGTTCCTTAATATCTCTCATTACTGCTCCCTTTGCCTACTCCTCTCTGTCTTAGCTTTGTTGCTTACCACCCCTGTCTCTTGGAAATACAATGAAATACAGAGGGAAGAAAACATAATTTTTTGCCGGTATGCAGTTGTCTCTCTTCTTTTTAAACTCAATTCTTTTTTACAGTCTTCCTAAGGAAAGCTAATGTTGTCACTCTTCACCCATTTTTTGTCTGGGCTGCGTGAACTCAGTTGTAGGATCTTTGGGACCTTTGCTTTAATGTTCTGAATAGCTCTGTGTATATTTATGATACCACAGAAGTCTTGAAAGCATAGGCAGTGAACGTGAGATGACAGACTAAAGAGAAACACCAGCGTTAAAATTCAGCGGGTGATCATCTTGATCTCATTTCCCGAGCCGTCGCTGCAAAGTAACGGTGAGCCTGGCCTGCCTCCCCTTCCCATCAACGTGCACCAGGCAGGTTTCCAGTAAGATGACTGAAGAGATGCTGGGGATGCCGGTTAGGGGAAAGGCGGTCTGTGGTCGTACCCCCTGTTCCAGGCGCAGACGGTCGCGGAGGAGAGCTTACACCCTGCCACTGCTCGTTGCCCCCCGCTAGCCGAGACCACCACCCTTCCAGCAGGTGGTCAACTGTGTGTTCAACCAGTTTGGTCTGGGCTCGGGGTGCAACCCCTCTCATGATTTGCTGTGTCAGCAGAACTGGATGTGACCACATCTTTGATATAATACCTTGCAGATCTGTTACTTTTGTCAGTATTTCACTATTTAATCTTATATTTTTAGGGGAGAGGTTAGCTCTTTGTGCACGGTAATCACAACAAACCAGTTTCATTTAGCTTGTTGAGCCAGCTCGACAAGATAGAAAATGAACACAGCAAATTTTAACGTCTGCCTGTTTTTCCCTGTGTCAGAACATCTTCATGATCCTTTATTTCCGAAGTAAATGGTAATTAGCAGCAGGGCCATAGCTTGTACTGAGACAGAATTTCCAGACGTAAAAAGAAGATCAATTCTGGGAAATTTAGACCTTTGGTAACGCTATCCTGGTGAGTAGAAGCCTCTAGCAGAGGGTGATAAAGCGTAGCTGGGACTGACCACTGAATATTGCTCTCTTCAGCCAACACAGCTGTTTATAGAATATCCTACAGCTACCCTTATATAGGTAGCTCCTCTTTTGAACTGGTTCTTGTAAGCGTAGCGCAGCCACGTGTGACTGCTCAGCAGAGCACTGATACCTTTAAACGACTCAAATAAATACTTGCTGGTGTGTTTAAATAAGACAGCAGATTACCTCCCTTTTTACAAGCCTATATGCTTTGGTGTGAGACCATATAAAGAAGCTTAATTTTGCCAAGATGGCAATTTTTGGCAAACTTTATTGTATTGTCAATGTTATCGGTATCAATTTTTTCAATATGATCAATTATCAGTATTATCAATATAGCTAAATGACAAATGACCAAATAATGTAATGTCATACACAGGCCATTGTTGTTTTATTGGTGAAGACTTAAGTGTTTCTAGGCTATATTTATGATGAGATGTAAGGATTTTTGCTAATTTCTTCAGAACATACAGAATGAAATCCGTTGGTATTAGACACAGTGCCTTCAGCGAGGCCAAGACTGTACCCATGGTAGGCAATGAAATTGGAGTCACTGGCAGATTAAGTATAACTATCAAGCTTTGTTTCATTTATAGTACGTATACTTTCATTGTGGTTTAATTATTACCATTTCAGAGCAAGGATGTTAGACTGATGGTAGGTATCTTGAAGCAGAATCATATGTAAAATATATTTTTTTAATGGATTATTGATTTAAGTGTCTCACCATGTGTGCAACATACTCTTCAATGTTATAAAAGCAATTTTGACCTGGTTTGTGGACCATAGATTTTTGATATGTAGTAACATGATGCTGGGGCTGAATAAATTCCTTTAACAAGCTCTTCCAAGTTCTGCCTCTTCAAACCAACAAACATAGGTTTGAAATGCACACGTTATGTCATTTTAAGAGGGGTTTAGAATAAATCTTTGAGAAAATAACTCTTCTATCTGTCCTTTGAATTTCTCTTGTGTAGAGGCCAATCC
Organism: Aptenodytes forsteri; assembly: GCF_000699145.1. Classification (NCBI taxonomy): domain Eukaryota; kingdom Metazoa; phylum Chordata; class Aves; order Sphenisciformes; family Spheniscidae; genus Aptenodytes; species Aptenodytes forsteri. The sequence continues at coordinate 3,675,322 of NW_008795702.1, read as the reverse complement.
AGGAAAGGCAATCCTGCATAATGGAATTCTAAGAAATTAAAAAAGCCTCTATGTAATGTTGTTTGGGTATCAAGTGTCAGCAATATATTTTCCATGACTTGCTTTGCTAAAAAAGAAATAGATATCTAAAGCTAGGCAGATGAGATGAACGATGTGATTCAAAGGCATTATCAGACATGGGGTTTTTTTCAGTGGACTTACTATTACTTTAAAAGGTCCAGCTAACTAAATATAGCTCGTGAGGCAGTACAATATGTGAAAGATATGAAAAGGCACACAATAAAAATCAATATATGGCACTTTGGTTGAAGATATTCTTTCCCCATATATTTGGGTGCTTAAATACCCAAGTAACTTTAAACACTGCACTTTATGATTTTCTCTTACGCGTGTGCCACTTGTTTGACAAAAGGTCTGAAAGGTTAATTTCCAGAATCTTCGTATTGTTAGTATTAGTATTTTTGCCGTAGCTGATAGAAACATCATACAAATCCTATCTTTATGGCACCGAGTCTCGGAAGAGAAAGATACCGCTTTAGTTTGCTCGTAGGCAAATTTACCAAAGACTCAAAGTGGTAATATCGTCCAGCGCTTAGGCTGAACAACACAAGTTATAAAGCACTGATGAAAAAAAAAGATCAGCTTTACCAATGAGAACATACTTGATTCAGGTTACCAGTGCGTTAAGAAGAATGATAGAGAAAGGAAATAATCGAACCTTGCATACTAAGTATGAATTGTTTGACTTTGTGCTTCCTCTCTTGAAAGCAGCTCTTTGCCAGTCTACATTCCAGTCCTCCATGAAGAGACTTCCCCTTTTTCAAAGTCTTTTTTCCTTTCTTTCCATAAGTACCTTAAAAGCACAGCTACTAAATATGGCCGCGTTTGTAAGAATGTATTTTACATTTGAGCAGATCCTCTAAGCTGCAGAGAATGGGAGGCTGCTTTGCAAAGTCTGTTTCCACTCAAGGATTCCAGCCTCTAGTTTTGCAAAGCCTTCTGGGAATACATTTTCCCGGTCTGCATTCCAGTAGCTTTTTATTTCCTGTAGCTGTGTCAAAAGCAGTAATAGTAAGTCTAAAGAACGGAACAGGTTACTTTATAATATATGTACCATATGGCTTTGCAGCCTTCTTTCTTCATTTGTTTGGAAATGATTGCAGAGGATAATAGTGACTCTGTTCACTAATTGCTGTCCCGTGTGCCATATTCATATATTTAAACTGGGCTGTCAGTGAAGAATTTACGTTTTCTTTTCAAATTTTCTCTTAGATCATTATACGATCAGAGGAAGTTAATTGCAAACTTTCAGAAAACTCTGGCTTCAACAGCAATGTCTTTTGGATCATCAGCAGCTCCATACACTATATATGCACTTTGCATTATTTATTGCTTTATATTCAAGTCTGCTTTTCTACGGAAAGAAATGTCAGCATCATGTGGAGCCCTAGCATCTCCAAATTGACTGGGAGAAGCTGATAATTTACAGAAACTGCAAATTATCTTAATCAAGACAGCAGCATCAGAGCTGCGGGCCATAGTGGGATAACATTCTTTATGATATATTTCAAACCATAATCTTTATAAGCTCAGGTTTCATTTATGAAAAAGAACACCAATGTTAATCAATATTGTGTTTCCCCAGAATATTTCTCATCTTTAATTTAAAAGCAAAACAAATCATGTTTTGTTCCCAGGTAATTTATAAACTTTGCTTTATAAATAAAGCACAATTATAAAATCTTACTGTATGCATTTTTAAAAAGCATAATTAGACAATAATGTAAATGCTGAAATTAGAGAGGCTCCCTTGATATTAAAGTACTGCCTGTACTTGAGCTTTATTAATTATTTTATTTATTAATTCTCTTGGTAACAAATTTACACAGGGTGTCCGACAATGTAATAAATAGTTTTAATGCTACATATTGCATAAAAGTTCGCTGTTCTCTCTACAGTCAGTGATTTTTTTTATTTCTTGTTCCTTTTTCCTGTCATTGTGTGATGCAAATTACACTGGGGTATTAGCGCTAGCAGAAGGTTGTGTGCATTTCTGAGCTTTTGGCTTTACCTAGCTAATTCATCTGAGGCACAGCTGGGACTGGGGGGAAGCCAGGGGGGAAAGAGGGCTTCTTTAACAGTTTTCAAGTCCTAAACAGCAAGACGGTAGAAGGAATGTCCATGCACAACTGTTAAAAACAGCCCAAAGAAACAAGAGCAGCAACAGAGACAGCAGTCAGAAGATTTATTTTTTTTTTCCAGTGGAGTATAAAACTGAACAATGAACTAGGTGAAAGAGAGAAGGTGAAATAAAAGACGCTGAACAGGGCTTCTTTAACAGTTTTCAAGTCCTAAACAGCAAGACGGTAGAAGGAATGTCCATGCACAACTGTTAAAAACAGCCCAAAGAAACAAGAGCAGCAACAGAGACAGCAGTCAGAAGATTTATTTTTTTTTTCCAGTGGAGTATAAAACTGAACAATGAACTAGGTGAAAGAGAGAAGGTGAAATAAAAGACGCTGAACAACTAAAGGAGTTGTCTGGACTAACCTTGTACTTACTGATACATTTAGTTTACGAGTCATCAGTGCTGAAAGGAGAAATCAGGGATGTTGATGGAGAAGGGCAGAAAGGGCAAAAGAATCCTGGCTGAAGAAGCTTGTCTTTTAACTTCGATGTACATCTTGGGTAATATAGCACCAGGATGGACTCCTGAAACAAAACGAAATGGGGCATTTATGACATGTCTTTAATTCTGACACTTTTGAAAGAAACTTACGCCCACTGAAGCGTAACAGCTCTGGAGAAGAACAAGGCTGCCTTGTAGGGCCGGCACGCTATTAATCATCCAGGGTGGGAAACTGTATGTGGTAAGTGGTGGGATGAGGTGAAGTGATTCCTTGGCTGCACAGACACTGTCTCAGGGGTCTAACATCCAGCCCGGCAGAGATTTCCTATGTGTAACTGCAAAATGGTAAAGCAAACTTTCCACTTAAGCTCTCCCAAGATCTTCATCATTTAAGCCAAAGGAGAACCTTCTGATCCCGTCATAGGCCAGCCATGAGGTAGTGACAGAGTCACAGAGCTGTTGTTTCGTCAGAGAGAAGTCAAGGGTGTCTTACACTCTAACAGCAATAATTCTGTTTATGCCTATAGTGTTCCTAAAATGTGTTTTTTGCTATAAAACAAACACCCTGAAGCGCTCCAATTTGGATGGACAGCCAAGGCAGAAAAGGAATATGGGGGAAAAAGACAGCTATTTAATTTTACAGTGGGCTTTTTCACGCTATCCAATTACAGTTTGCTGTTTTAACATTAGTAATTCTGAATGAAGTACTTCAGGAAACTTTTAGATGCTCTCCCTCGTAATTTTTTTTCCTGTTGAGGTTCAGTTCGTACTTCTCCAAAACTCCACGTGACTGAAAAAGACTTGAATGAAGACTAAGTAGTAGCATGTTTTTCTTTAGTTTCTTCTTGTTCACCACTGTACTTAACTGTCCCACTTTCTATCCTTTCAAGAAGAAGGACAGGTAGGGAGAAAGGAAACACTTGCCTGTTTGTCAGGCAGCTGAAGAGTCGAAGAGGCAAATTACCCAAGGTCTTCTGGTGGCACAAATGAATCTGGTCACCAGATGGGAAGAACAGAAAACAGTAGCCAAAACACCAAAATAAGGGCCATAGGGAGTAGCTACAGAAGGATAATGTGGGGTTTGCTCTGAGGAAATAGCTACATGATAATAATCTTTTTTACATGACTTGGTTTTCTTTGTGCTCTTTAACAGAGACATGAGTGAGCTATAAAGTATTTTTTATCCACAGCACTCCGAGGCACTGAGTTCCACTGTTTAGTTATGGGTTTTGGGAAGAATTGTTTTTTTTATTTCGTCTGATCCTATTGCCTTGTTTGATGCTCCTTGTATCTTGTACTAGGAGAGACTGAGAATATAAATTTCTTATTCACCTTCTCCATGTCATTATTCATTTTATGACTTATTTTAATCCTTCTCATTTTCCTCTTTTCAGGGTGTAGTTCTAACTCCTTCCCTGTGTGGAGACAGTCCTGTATCAGCATCCTTGCTGTCCTATATACCTTTGTCTGTACATGTTTATTCTGTGATGAGGAACCAGAACTATGCATGTTATTCAAGACACGCGTGCCTCATGGATTAAACACTGTCATTGTAATGCTTCTGTTTCATTCTCAATTCCTTTCTTAACGCCTAAGAATATAACTGTTATTTCTGTATAGCACTAAGCACAGAACTGATTATGAAAATACACATTGTATTTTATGCTATCCCTTCCTGTAATGAGCCATTGCTATAAACCACTGGAATAGGTAACTGGCATATTCCACACACATTGAGCCTACCGACCAACTCATCTCTGCATGGGTTCAGTCATTAATCCATACGATGGCTCTGTAACCTCCATTAGTTCCAGTAATAAGCATGATAGCTAACTTGACGTGCCTGCTACTTGAAAGTGCCTGCTACTTGATGAAACCTGTCTCAAGCTGATCCAGGAATTTCGTGTGAATCAGCAATCCCTACAGTTGATCTTCTGGCTCTAGGTTTACCCTTGAGACAGGCTCTTCAGTATCCTCTTCATATGGAGTCCAGAAAGGACATGCTAGAGAACATGTGGCCAGGACTTGCCCCGTCCCTGGAAACATTCCAGGTCAGACTGGGTGACCTTTAGAGGTCCCTTCCAACCCAAACTAGTCTGTGATTCTATGACTTCTGGCAATGCTTTTGTGAAGTAAGACAAGAGTTAAAAAGCAGGACCACAACTCGATGGTGCCCGTTAGCTCTGCAGAAAGCCTATCTGGAGCACGTAGAATTAGAAGCAAAAGTTAAAATGAGGTCTTGGGAGTGGCTGAACAGACTAATTAGATGAAATCTACCCTTAACTGATGAAACACTTCAAACTCCACTTGAATATAGAAACACGTTTCTAGACTCTCCTGCTTACCTTATTAAAAGCTTTACTTTGTCTCTGCCCTGGAGGGGAATGGAATCCAAAGGCTATGTCTATTTCCTGCACTTTTGCTTTGTCCAGAAGAGGAGGCTTATTTAGGGGTTATATTTCTTTACAGGCTTTCTTTTTCTTTTTGTTTTTAAAAGAAGAAAGCTGTGTTTGTTCTGAGTCGATCTGAGAACTTTTTTCCTGATTTGTCCAAAGGAAAAAAGGGAGAAGAAGGAGTTGTCATTATCAAGACAAGAGAGTTTGAGGAATAAATCCAGCTGTTGGTATAACTTGAGGGCTTAAGTAAGACTGGAGCATCACAATACAAAGTAGATGACAGTTTATCCTTCTACAGTTTGACTAAGTGAAATAAAGTCTAGGCTAGGATGGGCATTTCCCACAAGTCTCTTAAAATCTCTGTTTAGAAGAATAGGAAGGTAACAGCTATTGTTCAGACTCATCAATATATAACATTGCTACTGTTTTACAACATTTGCACAAAAAATTAATATTATCCCTTGATACTTGATGTGAGTAAACAGATCCAGTGTCTACCATACTGCCTCAATAAGTATAATACAGCGGTTGTACTAAAACAAGTCCCTTGGCTCAAGGTGGAATCCTTTTTCATTAATACGTTCAGCCTAACATATTCCTAACAGGGAAATTGAGGATTCCCTAGGGTAAGCTGTAGACAGCATGAAGTTAGTTTATGCCAGCCGTTATTCTCATTGCTTACCCTACCCACTGCAAAAGGCATTTGGGAGCTTAGATCGAAAGGGGAGAAAAGGTTCAGGCCAGAATATATGTTGCATTACTGAAAGAGTTCAAGCTGATCCAGCGCACGGCAGCCCTGAACCACTGTTGTCTGTGCTACCACTTCGCTGTGCTGAATAAGAGCTTGGCAGAGCTGAGCTTGAAGCCCAGGTTCTGGACAGTCAGTATAATTGTCTCAATTTAAGCAATGTTTGCAATAGGGAAGACCAGTGCTCAATAAGGAACTAGTCTGGCAATTGCTTAGATATTTGGCATATGGCATTTCTATTTCCAGTTGCCAAGGTATGTCTGAAATGTATTTTCTGTGTCATTTTGTGGTAGGAAGGAGTGCATATTCATAGCCCAAGTATCCATACCTTGTTATCCACTCACATACAAAACCTATGTCTAAGATTACATGTGTAAATTGGCAACTTCAATCGGGTCATTTCAGTTGAAGATCCTACGTGCACTTGTGTATAACTGTGCTAGACATCTTTCAGCAGGCTGTTTCTTAAGCATCTCTAGTATGAGTGGATTTTGCAGTGTCTGCCATCGGGTAGATAGCCCAGCAACATGGGTTTTAAAATACGAATTCAACATGTTACTTGTTAATGCAGAATTTCAGAGATTTTTATTTCCGTATATTGCTCTTCCACGTGTCTGCTGATCCCTCTCCGAGTTGTTTTTTTGTGGCTGACAAAGTATTCTGTTCTAATGTACAGGATAAAATGGAGGCGATGTCTGTGGTTTGAAAGGGTAGCTCATTGGAATTAGTGTGGCAGAACACAGAGTTTCTGTTTGCAACAAATGTGGTAAAGAACTTCTATGAAAAAAATGCCTGGATTTAAACTTCTTTTCTAAAGTTTCTCCAGAAAGACGGAACGAAACTTGGTATGTGTACCTCAGCTTTGATACCAGTCGGAGTGGTGAACAGAGAGGTGATGCAGGCCCCGTTTCCCCATGCTGATGATTAGCCCAGTATTGGGAAAGACTCCTTCGCGGTGTCAGTGTGCAAGTGCCTCTGGCTGCCAGCCCTCCCATCACAGGCAGCGCAGACACATCACGGCAGAGAGAAAAGCGGAGATACCAGGCTGCTTCGTAGCTACCCTCACTTGACGGACTGTCTTCTGGGAACTCTTGCCAGCTGGCAGAGGTTAGAGCGGTCCACAAGTTGCACTAGCGTGTCCAAAACTAAGAACAGAAAAGTAGGGAGCACAGCCAGCTCCCTGATGGTCTCCTCTTTCTGCTTCACTGAAGCAGATAATGTAACACTCAGTGCTTGTGTCAGACGTAGTCTGAAAGGATGGCTCCCGGTGCTGCCGCTGTTCCATTACTGTCCTTCTCCTGGCAGAGGTTAGAGCGGTCCACAAGTTGCACTAGCGTGTCCAAAACTAAGAACAGAAAAGTAGGGAGCACAGCCAGCTCCCTGATGGTCTCCTCTTTCTGCTTCACTGAAGCAGATAATGTAACACTCAGTGCTTGTGTCAGACGTAGTCTGAAAGGATGGCTCCCGGTGCTGCCGCTGTTCCATTACTGTCCCTCTCGATAATAACAGCTAGAGACCACGATCCCAAGAGGGGCAGAGTGCCATGAGGTGCCATGGAGGAGCTGACAAGCCCCGTCTAAGTTTTCACATGGAGTTAAGAGTTAGTTGTTGGCTTCACAGGAAATAAAGTGCTGTTACTACATCACCACCAGCTAAAGGTAATGTCCTGAAAACCTGTCAGACCCATCGGTCAGACTTCAACTGCCAGAGGTCTTGTTTTATACAGGAGTTTTTAAATGAATTCAAGGGGATTCTAACTGCTCTTCAAACAAAATTTAATATCTAAATACCAGACAGATAGCATATCATACTTCCTTATGGTTCAGAAGCAAAGGGAGTTCAGCCTAAAATTCATTTGCAGACATCTGTAAAACACATTGCTGTGGAATGACAATAGAGGTGATCCATAACTTGACATGGGCACTTGTTCTTTATTATGAAATACAGATACAGTGACACAAAACATTGCTTTTCAAGTAAGTGTGCTCAGTGCAGTCTAAAAACGTAATATAACTGCATGCCAGACACTGATTTTCTGTTGCCATGAACATCTGCTTGATATACACAGACATCTTGTGATTAGGCTCCGCTCGGTAGCTAGACCAGCAAATGAAAGGGGTGGAAGGGAGGAGGATGAACAAGCTTTCTTTCTGCAGGCAATAAACAAACCATAAATGTGTTTATTTCCATAAAGAGTGGAAATAAAGATTCAGAGTTCAAAAGGTATTTGCTTTCAGCACATTTCTTCATTGGAGCTGGCTGTTTACTTTTCATTGGCAGTCATCTATAATCAAGTGTATTTTCTGGAGGAAAGCGATTTTCATCTGCTGAATGTAAAGACTTAATGAGTAAGGAAACAACATGCATATTAATTTATTATATGCATATTTATTTATTATATGCAGACAAACAAACTGACTTACTAAACTTATTATCCAAAGCAGTACAGAATAAAAATGTTGTAATCTATTGTTCTTAAGAAATGTTACATCTCACCAGGGTTTTTTAAATCCTTTAATTCCTGTGGGTTGTAATTTCCAGTTTCAGAAATATCTCCGTCAGCTCTGTACGTCATTGCAATAAAATCCAGTTCGGGTCAGATCTTCCCATGATCCCAGTTTCTGTTCCTGAGTGACAAGTACCAGTGCTGCTAAACAAACTGGACACCGTCTCCATTTTGCCGGTCCAAAACAATGTATTTCAGTAACTATAATAACCAAATGAAGCGTCTACCCTGGTCTGCTAGCTAATTTATACCTCTTATACTTGCAAAGGTATATTAGCTAGCTAATTTTCCCTTTGGGTTTGTTTACTATGCATTTTGGAAAGAGGACGGAAAATCTCCAGTTAAGGCATTGGTTAGAAAATTAGGAAGTGGGGGTTCAGTTCAGAGATCTGCCGGAGATTCCTAAGCACAGTTTATAGGTACATCACCCTCCCCAGTTAAATAACTGAGAAACTCTTTTGCTAAACTCATTGCTGCCTGGGGCATTTTTGCCACTCGAGAGGATGTTACATTCTATAAAGCCACAAGGGAGTCTTTCATTTATCTAGTCTGTCTTGCCACATAAAAAGGCCAAAAGAGCTCCCTGAATTAATTCCTGTAAGAAAAACATTTTATTTTTTAAAAATTTTATAAGCACCTACACGAAGAAGAAGAAGTAGGGAAGATCATTCTGCGCTAATGACTGGCCTTTTCATTATTCTCAAGATTTGCTGTCCCTCTAGTCTCAATGTGAAGGTTTACCGTATGGCTGGAAAAATCCAAAAGAGATTTAATATATATTTATTTCATTGCTGAAGAACGCCCATCTGACTGATTCCTTATGGTGGAAATATGATACTTCTCCAAGTTCTTATGATTTGAATGCTTTTCCCCAATCTCTAACCTTCCTTTCTGCGCATTGAAACCAATTAGTCATTATCTATCTTTTTGTCCATTTCTGGTAAAAGTGTTTAACACAACATCAGGAACTGGTATCTTAGCAGACAGCATTACCTAGTTTAGTAAGAACCTATTGCCTTCCTGAGTAGGTAAATTCTACTGACTATTTTTGCGTTTCTGGTAAACAGACATACCTCTTTCAGAAGAGGTATTAAAGATCCAGCCTAGAACTATATATTTTTGTCGTTTCAGTGTCATCTCTTGCACGATGTATGCTAAAAAACACCATTCCACTTCTCATTAATACCGTCTTCTACGTTACTTTATATCACAGCAGTGATAGATTTTGTGCTTATAGGAATCAAGGAAATTTTGTTCTACCCAATCGGCAATAAAATGACATATAAAATATACTTCACTGTATATCAATTACTTGACTGTTTCCAAAAGGTTAGGAATGAACAGGAGAGGACTTTTTCTCCCTCTAGGCAATCTCAAGGAGATATTGAGTCTCAAAGAACATTCGTTGTCTCATAAAAAGTACAGCAGGTACCTTTGCCATACATAGCCTTTCTAGTAGTTACTTATGGAGTATCTTTGTATTATTCTACAAATGAATGCTTGGAACATAAAATAGAATGCAAGACGTCAGAACTTCATACGTGGTGTCCAGAAAATAAAGTTTTAACACCTTGTTAGAGCACACTGCAGTGCATTTTAAAAAGTCTTAGATTTACTATTAAACATATTAAACATCAACCTATATAGTAGGAGTCTAAAAAGAACCTGTAAGAACAGTCACGTGTTTTAAATATATTGTTAATATATGATGAAATTGCAAACCAACCAGTGAGCATATATGATAATTATATCCAGGTATTTAGTCTTGAATTTTTCAAACTTTTGGCCTTAGCCATCTCTGCACTTTTTCATGGAACATGAAAAAAAAATTATGCACATTCAGGCAAACAAAATTTGCTCTGAAAATTATTTCTAAAAGATTTCATACTTAGCAAAACAGTACTGCTAGAGACTTACATAGTATTTCCTTTTGTTTTTAAAGGCCTAATCCAAAATCTACTTAAAGCTGATGAGAATGTTTTTATTGAATTCCATGTGCTCAGAACTGTGTTGTAAATGCAAAAGAATTGCTTCCAACTGGAAAGAAAAATACTAAATACACATATATATTAACTTACAAGTAGAAATCTGTATCAAGATTTTTTCTAAGAAACCCAGATTCTTTTTAATAGACTATTTCATAGTAGCATTCTAACCAATTTCTCTTCACTAATTTCTTAAATTTTGGGTAATAAAACAGTATCTTTTCCTCAGAAGAGCAGAATATGATCTAATGGATACAATAGATAGGTTACTATTGTTAGGTCTCAGAACATACGAATTACACTTCTCTGAAATTAGATTCATTGTCTGTTACGTTTGCTTATAAGGAACACATTCAGTAGAATCAATATCAGTATTTTTTTTTAAATTTACAAATGTCCTTGAGAAATTCCTGTCACTACTGTGGTAGTAATTGAATATGGATTATGAGTATGAATATGTGAGTCTGTATCCTTATGAAAGATATTCATACTGCCTGTTAGATATCTATTCAGTTCTTCTGAATACCCTTTCGATGAGTCTCTTTCCTTCCATTGACATAGGAAGTCTAATATAACCCTAAACTTGATAGCTGTGTGCCATGTGTTTCATTCATGCCTTGCGGGGGGGGGGAAACACAGAACAAAACACAAACGTTTAGAAAAACATCCAGTAATTAAGAGTCATAGGAGTTACGGCAAGACATATCTGGACAAGGCACCTACATGAAATAATTATTTCTCCCTTTGTGAGAAATACTGGAAGCAATGCACTGTAGTCCTCTTTGTATTTTTTTCCTTGATGAATATTTCCAATACCTGTGTAAGCATAGATGTAAATTTACCTTTCTATTATGTCCTTGCTTCTTATTCCACCCTCCACCTGCACTGTTCTATTCATTGTAAGGTTAGAGCGAAGCTTCAATGCATGAGAGATCTAGAGGTTAACTTTTGCTCCTTCTCCAGGCTCTCATTCATCCTTGCCAGTTAAAAGCTCCTCGTATTAATGTATCCTGAACATAGCTGGCTTTCAAAACACTTGTTAAAAAGACTACTAGGCAGCACAGTTTCCTTCTAACAGTGTGGGATAAACAGATATTCTTTATGAAAGAATCACTCGTACAAAATAAAGAATACATAGACTTATATATGCATTATATTGTATCTTTTATAGAATAAAGAAGCAAAAAAGAAAAAAATAACACAGCAGTGAACTGAGGGGAAAAAAAACATTCCTTCTGAACTGGAAAGTGGGCTTACTAATTCCTGAATTCAGACTAAGTTCATTCCAACTTTTTACTAAATAATAAATCAGTGAGTCTAAAGACTAAGTAAATCGAGGAGTTGCTTTTTTCAAGTCCCATTTTTTTAAGAGCAACTGCACGTTTTGTTTTCTTAATACAAACCTATAGACTGTAGTAAAAGCCTTTGTGCATAGCTATAATAGAAGCTCTTCTCACAGAACGGGAAAAAAAAAGATGGAAATGTTGATTCTGGCAACCGAGAATACGCATTGAATCTGTGACCTTTCAGGCAGTCGTCCTTTCAGGTTCAAAAGTACGTTTGTTGCCCAGTCAGAGACTGTGCGGAGTTCTCTGAGGTCCTTCATCTTTGGAGGCCTTTATCGTGAAGACTGTTTAATTTTTCTTCTCTTCCTAACAAATATTTGTTTTATTATAAAACAATAAAACAATGCATGTTAGAGAGGGCACCAAACCTTTATGTTATTGTTCCATGATTGAACAACTCTCCATCCCAAGGAACTTGTCTAAACTTAAAATTTTAAATGTAAACTAATAGGGACACTAACATCTCTGAGACAAAAGACATTGTGAGAAGAAGAAAATATTTTGATAGAATCATCTCTGAACCAGAAGATCTACTATGGTTTTGCAGGCGTGCTAAAAAGGCATCCTTAGATATGTGAATTTGGGGTGAGAAAGTCAAAAAAAGGAGCAATGTGAAGCCAAGGAAAATGCTAATAGAGACGGGTCAAACGTGAGGATAAATTCTGAGTACCAAATTTCTTTGGCAAACATCTGACTGACTCTGAAAGCTGCTGCAACAGGCTGCTTGGGTGCTTTTTGAGGTGATCACTTCAAGGGTGGGGAGAGGGAAATTCCACTTTGAGACTCTGGCTGTCTCAGGAACTCAAATGAGTAACTATGGGATTTGCTCGGACTTAAGTACAGTAAATTACAAATCGTAACCTAATAGAAATACAGGTGTCCTACAAGCGTGTTCTGCAAATAACATTTAATATGAAGTTAATATCAAGTTAACAGTCAGTGACTGTAAAGTATCTAGAACTGGCAACAGCACAGTGCCAAAGTACTGTATTATAAGACTGACCTCTGAATTTATCAGCACAAAGATTTACCTGGTCCTGTTGACCTATTTGTACAATATGTATTACATCCAGTTTTTTGCATGACACTATAAAACATAAAAATGATGACCCACAAACTGACAAAGTTAACTAGTACCAAATTTTAGACTAATTCAGGAAAATTAACTATCTGCGATGGATTAGATTCACAGACTGCGCATCTGAACATCATAGTGTTTCATGACCTAGAAATAGTTCAGATACCACAAAATTACCTGGAATCTCTGTTTATCTGTAAAGGGTGTTGGTCATTGGTATGAATATTTGGATTACGAATACTTGGAGTGATATGTGTTTTTATCCTGGTTTTAATTTCAATTAGATGCCATTTATAACAAAGATTTACTCCACTGTGTCCAGAAAACTGTCTGTTCTTAAGGGTGAAAATTATTGAGTGCTACTATACCCCACTACACCATTCTTCAAGCTGTGCTGAAATCAATGGAAGACCATGCTATTGGAAAGCAACAGCTGATAGCATTGGTAAATGCCAATGTGTGTTCCACATTGAAGTGTCTTATTCCTGCCTTACACGCTGAAATAAGGAATCAGGTAGCCTATATGGATTTTGCAGTACACGTGCTGACTCTCAAAGTCCCCGTAAGTTAGGAAGTGTATCCTGTGTCATTCTTAGAAGGCTAGAGTATACTCTGCATTTCTAGATACTAAACTGCTAAGCAAATATCAAGAGAGGAAGTATTATCTCATTTCAGCAACAAGGGAAGCAGAGGAAAGATGCCGTGTGTAGGCTTGAGCAACCAAAAAACAGCAGGACTGAGACTGAACTTTAATAAACTTGAATGAAATATCTCTATAAGAAAATTTCATCATCTCTGTCTCACTGAATTCACAGAATATTCAACGACTTGAGCGGACGTAGACAAAAGGAATCAGAAATTTGTGGCTTGTACTGCTTGTAGCCCAGTTGTTCAGTGGACTGTGAGTAATACTACTGGCGGGGGCTGAGATTGATTCTCCGCCGTCAGAGGGAAGGACCTTTTGCTACTGGTAATAACTTTTGCACTCTTAGTGCCAACTGAAAGAAATAGATGTGGCAGTAGCTAATGGCAGGTATATTGCTCTCTACTAGGGCACAGGCAAAAGCCTGTTACTGTTTATTGTCCATTTTCATCCAAATGTGTTGAAGGCTTTCACCCTGGCTGAGAATTGATGATAGTGATGCTGGTTTCGCGCTTGCACTAGAAAATAGTTCCCTATAAAGACAGGCAACAAATAGGAAATAGTGACTATATGGGAACAGAGGGCCATGTGATTTCTCTACAAAGAGAGGGTCCTCTGTTTCTTTGAACTAGCGTTCAAATCCGCAGTTAGCTTTTTGGTGCTATCCAGCCACACAAAATGTACGTGTAGCCTTTTTCCGCTTCTCAAATTTACTTGCAGTTTTACAGGTTGTTTCCTCACAGCGATACTAGTCTGTAGAAAACATTTTGGGCAATACAGGTAAAGAGACCTACAATTAAAATTACCCAGTGTTTTCCATTACAATTCCCTGTTACCAGTACAGACTTTAGCTTTATTATACTTCTGTGGATTGTATGGAGATTATTTATGCTCAGTATCAACAAAACTAAAAGTGGTACAGGCTCTTGGAATGACGTTAGATATCTAAGTGATGCTATTGGTGATAAAAGTTGATCCCTTTTATTGGTTCAGTTTCTTCTTCGGAATCTTTTGGATACGTCAAGGTAATAAGAATTGAATGAAAGTGCAATAGGTACTTATATATTAGTCCACTGGCAGGAACTGTGAGGTGCCTCATGGAAAAAATGTACTCAGCAACTGTGGAAACTAAAGCTTCTTTTTTTTGCTGATGGCAGCAAAACTGAATCAACTAATTGACTCCGTCTATATTTTTACAGTTGGCTTCTAACATATTCTGAAGTTGGTTTTTACACTGCCTTTTTGAATTTCTGTTTCTGCTTCAAGAATGCACTGCCTTTGAAAATGGTCTGATCACCGTCGTGCTACAAGTAATAATCAATTTACGGTAGGATAGAAACACAAACAGAGTCTAAATATACTCTGCAGAAATATGGGAGTTCTTTAACCTGGACAGTTTCTCTGCCTGGAACTGAGAAATAACACACAAAAAAGAAACTGCAAACAGATGGTATTTGGCATGCCTTTAAATATAAAGATGAAGTAAACACAAATTCTTCATGTGTAAAACCAGTGTGAAACTGGGAGATCTGACATTTACAAAGTACTATCTTTGAAATCAGGGTGGGTCTTTTTAATTCTTTCATTTTAAGTATTTTTGGTTCAAAACAACGGAAAACAAATTTAATGGCGTGCCAGATTTTAATTTTTTTCGGAGCATTAAAATGACTCCGCAGAGATTCCAGGAAATTATTTATTCACAATAAATTAGAGCTGCTGAAACTGCCAGCCAGACTGTCTGCAGCAAAACTTACAAATGTTTTATTGTCTAGCATCATTGAAGTCTGCCAATAAAATCGGGCTTCATTCTACAGTCAGTGAAATATTGTACTCCCTCTATAGGGCTGTTTATTTAGCATCCACTCACGTCGTGTGTGTTTATGCATGTGTGTGCATGTGCACTGACAAATGTGTGTTATCTTATAAAGAGGAAAATCGAAACAGACATAGCTGAAGACGGAGTACAAGGACCTTAAATTAACCTATTTTCATTCTGAACCTTGTTCAGAGACCCAGTAATATATATTCTCTTCCAGCATTTATGGTTTACAAACATATATAGCCTTTACAAAGGCATAGTGGGCTAGTAAGCTGTACAAACGAACTTTTGTTGAAGCCTTTTAGTGTCGCTGTATTTTTACCTCTGCATTCAAATCATGAAATATTTATTTAGAAAAATAATCTGGAGAGTTCACAGGTGAACAAAGAGTGACACCCACAGCATGCCCCCACATATTCTTTGGACAGAAGGGCGGGCCTCATCTACATGGTGTTTGTTTCAATATTTATCTGGAAATATTGCTTACAAATTGAGAGAAAGAGGTTTGCTCGGTCTTTAAAATAAAAAAGATTGATAAGGCATGGAAATTGTAATAGAAGTAACTTAACGAGCATGCAGATCGAGGTTTATGCGACGTGCCTATCTTTCAGCTAGGAAACAGACTGAAAACAACTCATCGGACATTAGGGATTTTTAACAGTTACTGAGGCTTCTTCAAAAATGCCCCTTGAAATGAACTGGAGTCTTTCGACTGGCCGCGTCAAAGTAAGCTTGGATCAGGCATCCATACCATTCCCATAATGGGCCCATACAGACCCAGAGCACAGAGGGAAAAGGTCCGTGCAGTGTCTTCTACTGTACAACTGTTTCTGATAAATTGCTTTCCTTTTAGACGTTCCTTTTTACCACGATATTCTCTGAACTTTTTCTCTTGAAAGCTTAGTAAAAGAAGTGTACCAATTTTGCTTTTCAATCCTAACAGTAAAACTAGGTGAATCTACAAGGCTGAGTTACAGATTTACCATCTCCGTTAGTGAAGTTGCATTTCCATCTCCCGACTTTGTGCAGAGACAAGCAGATCATCAGCAACGCATTCACAGCACTGTGAGAATAAAAGTAAGGCTTTTGCTCAATTAAGCCATTTATTACACTGCATAGCAAAAATCTGTGGTTTCTTTAATTTAGGCCTATGACTTTCATAAACTGAATTGAGTGGAGGGGGGGACAAAGGTGGAAGGGAGCCTATGACATTTTAAAATGTATTTTAAGGGAGTGTTCTGATTCCGTCTGTGTCAACCAACACTCCTGTCTCCCAGGTACCAGAACTTGGTGTAGCTTTGCTGCGGTGTTATCACAGAATCCTCTAAAAGCCCAGCTGTGAACTTGATAGAGGAAAAGGAGTCTAAATTCTTCTACAACTTGGGCTGCCCACAGAGTACTCCCTGAAGGGAATTCCATAGTGAACGGGATACATCATAAAGTAATACTTCCCAGGGCATTTGCTCTATTTTCCCCTACGAGTTTGGAGAAGAGTGAATCTAGAGAAGCTTATTTAATTTCCCATTTCAGTGGGCCTTTGAGAAAGGTTCCTGAAGAGGCTTTGGAAGACCTGGGTAGGCTGGGGGAATCATGCTACAATTCTAGAAAAGTAGGTTTTAGCTTCCCCTCCTGGGATGGGAGGCTGCTATACACCTATGAAGAAGAGGAGAGAAAGGGAATGAGTAACAGGCTACCCAAATTCCTGTAGTCCTCACTCAGTTAAAACCTACTGCCTGGCATTTGTTGCTTAATTTCATACTTCAAAGGATTTGAGCCAACAATCCCCCTTGTTTCAGAGGTCAAACAGACTTCTAGTTGCTTCCCTTTGCCCACTCTTATTTTTCTTTTTTTAAGTTGGACATTATTGCCTTTGTGACTTTTCAAAGTGAATGAGATCAAAGCTTTTGGGCATATGATGTTCTGCAGTTTTCAACGGCTCTTAAGGTGATGCCAAAACATGATGTGAAAAGTCCCATTACTCTAAGATTAAAATACCATGTTTTCTGAGGTACAAAAGTGAGATGGATGCTTAAAATACCTCTTCCAGAGAATAACATAGGATAGTTAAAAGAATAACACAGGAAAATAGCAATAAAGGGGCATTACTCCTGTTTCCAGTTCGGTTCCGCACTAGCTGTTTAGTCCCAGTTCTACTGACAGCATGTTGTCAATAGGGTGATTACAGTTTTTTACCAGTGATAGTGGACATAAATGTGGTCATAAGGTTAGAATGATGATGCGTTTTCTTTCAAATGTGTTATGTTGAAGCCTCTCTCTTTCCTTTTTGTTAAAAGGTATGCATCACTTCAGTTTTTACTTGCTGTGCACTAGGATATTCAGTTCTTTGCCACTCATAATCGGAATTATCTGGTAGTACATGTAATCCATCCTGTATGGACTTCTTGACTTGAGTCAAAAGAAGGGCCCCAATGGCATAGCAAATTTTGGATTAGAATCTTTCTAAAAACTTGCTTTGTACATACATCATCGGAAACCAGTTACCATATTTCATTAATACAGATGATGCACGTTGAGAGATAATGTAATCAAAATGGGACTGATGTGAGTCAGAAGAAACTCCAAGCCTTACTTTGCATTCCTGATCTGCGGAATGTCGCACTACATGTCCACCCCTCAACACAACGTTTCCTTTAAAAGGTGTCATTCATGACTAGATAATTACAGCAACCTTCCAATATAGGATTAACATAATAATAACTAGTCAAAAGGAGTGTTAATTGTTCATTCATAGCTCATGTCCTAAATTTCACACCCTGTGTCATATAAAACATAGCTGAAATTCCATGAAAAGAATAATAATTATAGAAAACTCAGGGAACAAATGTACTACATGGAAAAATCCTTATCTGAACATTCTGATTACATTTTGCTTCATTTTCAGGAGAAGATCAAAAACAATTGCCACCCCCATTATCTTACTAAAGCATCATAAAACCTTATCACAGTACAGAGTTGTTATTTAACCAGAAAATTAAATAAGAACATTGGATAAAAATTTTGGTTTGTGAATATTTGTCACTCATCTTTAATGAGTCTTCACGCTCCAAAATTATTAACCTGGGATGCTACATGGACTCCATTTAACCCACATCACAAATTTATTTAAAGAAACATTATATACTCCATAACATATGACTTGCATAATGACTTTGCACAAATTTGAGTTAGGAATAACTCTGCTAACTTCTGTGGAATTACTTCTGTTTTCCAAAGCATAAATGAAGGAGATGCCTTCTATAGCAATTAAAATATGTTTGCACGTTTCTTAATTCTTTACTGTTCAACCTTGAAAGACTTTAGCTTTAACAAAGGATTACTTGTTTGTTTTCAACAAACAAAATGATTGATGTTAGGATCGTATTTGACTATCAGTATGATGGAAATTACAGAACTCTATAATTCAGTGCTGGACTGCTCATAATGTGAGATCCCATTAATACTCTACAATAATGCACCTTTGTCATTCTTTGGAAAATATACTACTTGTTCTGTGAAGCTAGCAAGAAATGTAGTATTTGATTGTCATTTGCTAAGCCACTATCAGTATATTCCTACAAAAACATGACTGACGGTATAATAAGAATTCTAAATTGTTATTTTCTTGGACAGTAATGCAACTTTCCTTGTAGTTTCGTTACAATTAATTTTTATACTAGCTATTTTGAAAAGAGAGAGGCTTTAATACTTAACTAATTATGAGGCAGTTTCTGCTGTTGACAAAGAATGAAGTTCAGTCAAAACGTCCTTGGGCTTTTCTAATACAGTGAGACTGTTTTACATCTTAAATTGATTCAGAGATTGTTTATGTATTTCATTCCTGCAGAGGGATAAGAGGATTTTAGTCTGATGTTGTTTGCTTGGAAGTGATGAAAATTGCTCTGTGGATCAGCTGCATCCTGCTGGTTCTTTCTAGGCCTATTGTCTGGGCAGGGTGTAATTGCAATGTACACGCTCTAAAAGATTTCCTTGGGTTACCAACAGCTCAGAAGTGACAAATGCTTTTTTTTTTTCCCTTCTTTTCTTTCCATTTTGTTGTATTCTGAGGGGGGGGTGTGTTTTTGCAAGGCTTCATAACTAACCCTGACCTATGAGACAGGTATCCACTTGTTAGGTAGCAGTGCAAATCTGAAAGGGAATTAGTCAACAAAGCAAAAATACTCACTCCTGATGAAATGCTGTCATTAAAAGCAAACCTATATGTGCTAGATAACATCTACCCTGGTTCTGTGCTGGGGGTGTGACAGGAAGGAAGGATTACCCTTCCCTTCTTCTCCCTTCCGTGCTAATGAGCACTTCACTTCATTCCTTTAGCACTCACTCGAGGAGACACCATACATTTTCTTACCTCTCCCACCCGCTACCATGTGGAGTTACAATTACAGAATCTGCTGAGGAGGGTACTAATATTACTTGCCCCCCAAAATATTTTCTGAACCAGAGCAATTATTCTTGCCAACGACTCTGAAAGAAAACCTCCAATCCTGTGTTTTTCTGCTACAGATCATCTAGAATCCAGTCTCGTAAGAGCTGAAGATATCCAGCAAAATTGGCAAACGTTAATAGGACCGTAATTACTGTGCTCCCTGCCCTATCATCAGCATTGATTTCTTGCATGGCTTCCAATGAGGAAAGGAAGGAAAGAATGGGAAGAGGAAAAGTAAGGAAAAAATAGAAAGGTATTTTAAGCTTTAAAGCATCTCAGTAGGAAGAGAGCAGGTCTCGTGAGCAGAACCCTTTTCTGTTCGCTTATGGCCAAAATGTTACACCAGCCCCAACAAACCCGCATGTAAGTTGAATGTAATCTTTGGGCTTTGGTTGATATAATCTTAGACTAGACACTTCGGCAGGACAGTGTTACTAATATTTTTAATGTTGTTCACATTAAGCCTAGCTCTGCCTACATACACATGCAGGCAGACAATATCCCATGATCCAAACAGCCTTTAGAGTAATTAAATAATACACAAAGGGTGAGGGACAATTAAAGTGTAGTGTATTGATGGAATATATAGTGCTATGTTTGAAAAATGCCTATGTATGTTTAGCTATAATACATGATTGGAGAAATCTAATGGCAACTGGATCCAATGGGAGTTTTACCACTGACTTTAAGCCTCATGGAAGGATAAAAAGCAATATACAGTAAAAAGGATGCCAGTTTGCACATGCAGGGTGTAGCTTTTTCATCATTAGTATGGTGGTTAGCACTGTAGGAGGTATCATTACATACTGGGAGTTTTTTATAAGTTTCAAAATTCTTTCTCTGTCTCTGTTGTATGAATGGCCCTATTTACTCCTCCAAGAGTTGGGGAGAGCTGGGGCGGGAGGTGGGGAAGAGAGGGCACATTTCAGGTCTGAGCAGCAAACACTCAGCCCTGGTGTTTTGAGGGTCCGTGTGGGTCAGGTTTCACGCGGCTATTTTGGTACTCTTTCCAGGTAATGGGTACTACAAATTTAGCCCATCTCCAGTGGTTGGCACTCAAAAGCGAGCATAGCTGCTTTTGGGTAGCCCAGTGAAGGAAAATATCCAGAGTAGCTGCTAACAGACAGACATTGTCTGTCTCACCAAGAACCCTAATACACAGTACATTCTCCCAAAGTTAGTACTGATATCATCGATGATATTTGTCTTACTCTTCCCAGTTGTAATTACTACAAAACCTTGAACATAGCCTTTTCAGTGTTTAAAACTATTTTCCTTCTTTTGAGGGACGCTCCCCCCCTCTTTTCCATTGCATTAAAGGAAGGAAAAGGAAAAGGAAACCTGCTTGCAGTAGCTGCTTTCTAAAATCCTGAGGATTTCATTCCCTAATTGATGAGCCTTACAGAAACACATAGCATTAAAGCAAGATATAGAATCAATTCCATGCTTCTGAAGTAGTGGGAACTTGTGAAAACAATAAAAACAGAGATGTAAATAGGTTCCTTTAAGCAAAGCTCAGTATAATCTTTCTGATTA
Organism: Aptenodytes forsteri; assembly: GCF_000699145.1. NCBI lineage: Eukaryota > Metazoa > Chordata > Aves > Sphenisciformes > Spheniscidae > Aptenodytes > Aptenodytes forsteri. The sequence goes on along the minus strand of NW_008795702.1, from coordinate 3,654,192 downwards.
GTCTTGCCTGTAAGAAGGAGCCATTTAGATTTTAGCTACTAATCAGGAAGATATATCATGGGATTTTTTTTAAGCATCCTCTGATGTTTATTTTCCCTGAAAAGAGTAGACTACAGTGAACCTTCTATTTCTGTTTCATCAGTTTCTGGACCTACATTTGTTCTAATAAAAAGTATAATGCTGCCAACTCAAACAGCAGTGTGGTGAAACAGAGTTCCAGTAAACGAGCAAAAACCAACTTCCACACGTACAAATAAAGGAACTGAATGGGACTAATGACACCCCAAATAGCAAGGTACTCCTCCTTCTGCTTTCTTCAGAGTCACAAGCCATCAACAGTTCAAACTCAGTACTAAAAGGGAGACTTGCAGAAAAACTGGAAGGGAACTCCAAGGTGTGACAATGATGGAAAGATCTTGAGGATTTCTTGCGGTAAAGCAAGACCAAGGCTGCCAAAAGAGCTATTCAGGTCCTTGTAAAGCCCTTTGTGTTACCCAGTATCGTAGTTACGAAATTCAATTCTATAACAACAACAAAAAAAAATTAGTACTCTAACACCATTCTTTGCCTCACATACCTCTGCAAGTGCTTCCAGCCTTTTCAGTCAGACTTGCCCCATGGAGAGCTGACCACCAACTAGTCCTTCCCTGTGCCAATAAGCCCTGTTTCTCTGCCAGTATGGGTGGAGCGCCCGTGTAAAATAATCTTCTCCCTGCGGGAGACTGTACCAGTCTTTGTGAGGGTGGCATGACTGACCCACTTTCTTTGGAAAGCACCTCAGCACAAGTCCTGTGAGCACATTCCAGAGCTCCCTTGTTCCCTGTTCACCCAAGAAGCAATTCCTTGGCAGCTTCCCCCTGTGCTTCACCCTGCCCGCGCTGGCTGTCTCTCTCAGGGCCTCCTTCCGAGTGTGCTGCTGCTAAGCCTCATGATGTGGAGGCAGCTGCCAACAACGGGGAAAGAAACCCGGGGGTGTGATTTTTGGCTTTTTGGTGTCCGAGACACTAGGCAGGAAGCTAGATATGTTTTTCCAGTAACGGCAAAGTATGCTGGGAAGAGCTCAAGGAATACAAGACCAAATATAATAATTGTCCAGGTATTCATCAACGGTAACGTAAGCACCACTGATGATGTTGCCGGTATCCTCACAACAGCAAAACTCACTGCTGAGAATTTGCAGCGTAGGCCCAGCAATATTCTAACCTGTACTATCAGGCCTGAGGTAGGGCAGTATGCCCATCCCATGTTTACTGAAAAGTATATTCTTTACATAGCAATGAGCACCAATGAACATCTCTGCCCCAGTGATTTTGCCTAAAAGACTCAAAAAAGGCCATATGCGTGTATGCTGTGAGAGAAGAGGAAACGAAGGATGGAAATAGGAAAGAGTAAGTTACAGAAGTTCTACTTCCCTTCAGAAATTCTTCTCAGTGGTTACAGTCCACTTTGGCTTGAGCATCTCAGTGAAACGGCTATAAATAATTATACCAAGATGGACTTAAAAGTTAAGTACAAACCTGCTCCTAATTCCTATAGGTTACACAAGGTAATGGCTTCTCATCTTAGCCACATGAACCGCCTCAAATTTTCTCTTTAACTATTCCTTGATCGGCTTACCTATGAACTTGACTTTTTCCTGAGGAGAAAAGGGAATTATTCTGTTAATGACGTGGACCAGAAAACTGAAAAGGTAGACCTTCTTTCTGTCGAAGAGCAAAATTTGGACTCAAGATGGAAATGCAGGTTGGCCGTAGTGTTAAAATGGCTTTTAGTTAAGCTAATTGTTTTTCACTTTTCTTTACACTTGAGAAAATGGGCTTCTTCATGGATTCTCACAAAAATGTTAAACAAGAATCTGCTCCCTGGCAGTAAGTTGGATTTTTTATGGGAGAAAAGCAATCAAACACTAGTCTTCATTATGGTACAAAGACAGAAAGTGAAGGAAACACTGAAGCAAGTTTCCCCTTGTAATACTAGGAAACGGCTGTTTCAAAATAAACATTGAATAAAACCAAGGCAACTTCCCCCTGGATGAGTTAGGTCAGAGGCATGTATGAAATACTGGTCTCTTCCTTACTAGTCAGTCATTATTTAGCTTGTCTCAAGCATGTATATTGCCCCCTTGCTGGTACTTTTGCTTATCAAATGACCTGGTTAATTCACCCAGGTTTGCTCTCAGAAAGTAGTTCAAATTCGAACTCTTTAATGAGTTTCCGTATTCAAGTAACCTTCAAGTTCTCAAAAAGATCAATAAGCATAATATTCCCTGTAACACGCTGTAGGCAGAATGCACATAAGTTCTCTGAACTTTAGAGGCAAAATACTTCTCGATATAACAATTACTAAATGAAAGTGAGTTGTTTTTTTTTGGTTTGGTTTTTTTTTAACCTATGGGAAGAAAATAATCTCCTATAACATGAATTGGTGATACATTCCAGCTTAAGAACTGCTAATTCTGAATATTTACCTCCTATGCCCCAAATCATCTGGGAGGCTTCTGTCATTCTGCAGTTCTCTTCACAGAACTGAGAGCCCTTGTGTCCTTTCAGCATATCGTATTTGGATGTTTGGAGTAAGGGGGATCTGCAAATCCAGTCTTTTTATGCTCTGAGTGCATTGTGCTATCAATGCACAGGTAGCACTCGTAGCATCCCATTCCTACGTTTTCTGAATATACTTCTGAATGTTTTCTAACGAATTTGATAATGATGTTATAACCGGTCAACTGGAATTACTGTGATATGCTCGTCTTTCTGAAATAAGGCCACTAAAGAACGTTTCAAAAGCCTGAATTCATGTATTGCTTATAAGCGTTCTCCACGCACAATACTATATCCCGGCAATGGCTTCCCTTAATTTGTACTTTCTGAAAGCGAAGTTCTGGCTAAAGGAAGCATAAAAGCCGCTGTTCCAAAGCACGTGATACAACCTGGAGACCTGTCTCCTGAGCTCTGTGGGCCGTGTAGCCCATGCTTGAAAAAATTTGAGAAAGAAGTTGTAGCGTGAGGTAAAAGACAAACTGATTTATGCTTCAGAGGGATCTCCTGAGCTGTGGGTCTAGGTTGCCTTTTTCTGTCACTAACCAGTTTTGCCAGTGCTTCCATGATAGACTCTGTCTTCACTTTTTAAAATGCTAACAGGCTCCTTGTGGATGGGATCAAATGACTGCCCTGTTCCCTTCACCTGTGAAATTTCAGAGACGACTTGAAAAGGGCCATTGTTTCCCAGGAATGCCAGGCCTAGTCCAGGAAAGAAAGTCTTCATTTCAGCAGGAATTTGGAGTCTGCTTGAGAAGGCCTTGCAGTTAGTAGGTGAAAGCTATGGCACATTCATTAAACATCTGAACATTTATAGTGACTGGGCCTCACCCTTTCTGGGTTCTTTTGCTTACCCCTGCTGAGTGGGTGGGAAGGAGAAGGAAGGCTTCGCCACTAAAACCATTGGGTTTGAACTATGATTAGCCCTCCACACACAGGTTTCTCTGTTCTTGGCTCTATCCTTAGCATTTATAGCACTTGTGTGCTTTCATGTGAATAAGCCTGTATGTTTAATGAGAATTCTGAAAAACATTTCTAATAGAATATACTTGTACTTGAATACAAGGAAAAGATACAGTGAATGTATTCAAGTTCAGAGAGATGATGCCTGCTTCAACAAATTAAAAGTCACTTCTAGGGTGAAAACTGGGAATAGAAGCTGTGAGAATACTCTGGTATTTTCAAGACCGTTTGAAACACAAGCACATAGGCAAACCACTTTTACAAGAATATACTGGGACTGGCCAACAGTTTTGCTATCTAAGAGTCCTCCTTGTTAAATTTCTGGGGTATTTTCTACAGAATGAGTTGAGAATGTTGCCAGGATGGACTGATGATGCTAATAAGGTGTACAACTTTTCATAATCCTTATTAGGAGTATTTGATCTACTGTCATGAAATCTTTAGTGCATTGCACAGTAGATGCAGAACACGCAAATATGAAACAAAAGTAATGATGAATAATATTAGTAAATTTGTAACCAGATGGATAAGGGGAAGACGGGAGAAGTCTTCAAAGGGTTTTTCAACCTGTTTTTCAAAGAAAGGAGGAATCTGACCTGAATATGAACTGATGATAATAAGTACTGTGCTCAGTGAGCCGAAGCACTGGAAATTTTATTTTTTGTACAAATACATTTCTTCTCTGTTTTGGTTTCAGACCTCATTTAATCTCCAAACGGTAACACTCTGTTGACATTAAATACTGAGATTATAATAAACTGACTGTGACTGTTTTCTGAAAGTATGGACCAGAATGTAATAATAAAGTTAATAAATAATGTATCTTAGAAAGCTCAGGAGTATAATTTATGACATTTTGGATTTTCTTTCTTTTCTTTTTAAAGATGTTTCCTGTGATCTAGCTAAAAAAAAAAAAGAAGTTGTAGCACTGTATGTCCTCAGACCCTGGTATAGATGGCACACAAAAGGAAGCTTGTCCTTTTGGGACCTGGCTCTGAATCAATTACAGACGACAGAGAAATACTCTTTTGTGGCTGCTAAAGTTCAGGAATGAATTCTGGCAGGCTTAGCCAATTCCCTAATGCAGCATCCACGTTACCAACATCAAATTGGCAGCTTTTGCCTGTCCCAATGGGGACAGGGTAATGAATGGATTTAGTTAAGGTGTCCTGACTCATCTACAAAGTGCCTGGTATATGCACGAAGGCTCTCCTGTACAACTTCCAAAAAGCTGTCATTCAAAGAAAAATGAAGTTTAGAAAGTTTGCTGGCTAGCAGTAGTATAGCACACGACCGGGTTTCAGTCTGCCCTGAGTGCCCTAGAAAAAGCTACTGTTCACTTTCCTTTTAACTGGTAGATGCTAAGGCACTGTAAGAGAAGTACGTCTGTCATAATCTATGATTTTTCACTACATTTTTAAGGAAGATAATTTCTTTATGATCTTCACACTTTCCTTCTTTTTTTCACCATCCCTTCAAAATAATTCACACCACACCAAAAGACTGCTTGGCCTGATGATAATTTTAAGTGACTTTCCTTGGAATAAGGCACTGTCATTCTTGAGTCCCCAGGCAGTGTGTTTATGAATTTCCAGAGTGATACAAATACACGTTTCTGTGAGGCTCTTACCCCTACCTGACTATGCAGTGAAGATTGACAATGGATCCAAAAGTAAACACATCAGAAAGCCCAATGAAATCCAGATTCTACAGGTATGATCTCCCTGTTCTTTTATTTTCTTTCCATGAGTATCTCTAAATCTCTACTCTTATTTTTTTTAACAGGGCCTATTCTTAAAATTTCATTACATTTATTTTTAATGCAAACACAAAGAAATGGGGAAAATTTTTAACTCCATTTGCATTTCAGTTTTTCTGTCCTCACTCATGTCCCTAAAATCCACGCCAATGTTCAGGGGGAAAAAAGCTAATAAAACAAGAGTAAGAATTTGGTCTCCTTATACACACTTTTCTGTTTAACCTTACCTTTTCCTTCATTGAGAAAAATGAAAGAGAACAAAATAACCAAGGTTAAGTTCAAGTTTCCTTGTTTATTTCGGTTGCTTCGGCAAAGATTGGTAACATTCATGGACTCTGAAGGCACAGGTGATCACGTGCAATAGAAAGATAATAAAAAAATAAACTAATTTGGGTCATTGGAATGATCTCTTTGACTGTTTCTTTCAATATGAAATTGAACTCTGACTTTTTGAAGGGCTTGTGTCAGAAATTAATTCTGATCTTCACACTACTGTAAATCAGGTTATATTTCACTGCACAAAATTGCATTGGACTGGCGTCTAACGTGTTAGGAACTAAGCCCGTGTGCACAATTATAAATATGAATATATGTATGTATGTATAGTTTCTATAGGGTTTGTTTGTTCTTTCAGTACTTTCAAATTAGTAGTTGATTTGCTGCCATGCGTCCAGTCCCCCAAGGAATTACATTAGAGAATCATTTAAAATATTTGCAGAACCTCCCAAGCAGAACATGTTATAAATGTTAAATGCATAGAGAGATATCACCCATTTTTCACCCTGGCTATGATAAGCAATATGGAAAAAAAGAGAGAGGAAAAAAGTCTCAATAACAAAATCCACATTGAAAAGTTAGGCACTTTGAACTTTCCCATCACCTTACCAGTGTTTCCCCACAGGCTGGCTAAAAGACAACTCAGCAATGTCTGAATGGGACTGCACACAATAGCTCCTTCACAAGTAGGTCTTTAATTGATTACGGCTGTGTTTATAGAAGCAGAAGAGAATTTACTCAAAATGACAGATTGCCTTTAGTGTTAAAATAGTTTAGTAATGTTAATGGTAAAGGAGGTCCCCGCTACCTCCTCTTCAGCTGCATGAAGTCCTAAAGATGAGTTCTTTGTTACTCCAGCCTCCAACTGCTTTTTTCTTTCCCTCCTCCCCTCCCCACTTTTTTCGTTCTTTCAAAGCGGTGATATTCCTAAGCTCACGGATTGCATGAGCTGTGCAAATTTACATAGAAAATAGCAACTGCCTGACTCTTGCAAAGTTAAAATCCTCCGAAATTGCAGATTCGAATTTTAAATATGAGAAAGTAGAAGAATAAACAATACAAACCTACAGGAACTCATCCTTGCTGCACCCCTGCCTGTGTCAATTTGCTCAGATAATCACAAAGGCAGTGTTTGGGAGTACA
>NW_008795702.1:3639625-3647120 GCF_000699145.1 Aptenodytes forsteri | reverse complement strand
ATTGCCCTGTTAACAGTGACCTCTAACGGCCGCGTCCGTGGCCGCCCCGGGGGTGTTTAACTGCGAAGAGAGGGACCGGCGTTTGCCCGGTGCAGAAGACGGACCCTGCTTCCTACCGCGGGGTTTAGCTTCGAGACAGATGTTTCGTTTCAGAACTGCGAAACTGTTTAAAGCCTCATCGCGACTTCCCAGCCTCGAGAAAGATGTCATCTCTGCTTCTCTGATGTTTTAAAAAATATTCTAAAATTTTAAATATTTTTTTTTTCTGATATTTTAAAATCGCTTTTAAGTAGGACTCGTTAACTGCTAGAGTCTCAGATTAATTTGACTGAGAATGATTCTTGTGCTGAGCCGTGGAGTTCACACGCCTGGCTTCTTCCTCCTTCATAAAGGGGAGAGAACAATTTAGAACAGTCTCTTTTGTTTCTGACGCAGCTGAATTAGTTGATGCTCGAAGTAAGCCCAGACAAAAAAAGTTAGAGATGATGCTGTGCGGTTACTATTTATTTGGACGGCATTGTTAATGCTGTCTCATCTGACGCTGTAAAAGTGAGGGCCTATAAGAAAGATGGGGTCAAACTTTTTGGCAGGGCCTGTTGCAACAGGACAAGGGGGAATGGCTTTAAACTAAAGGGGGGTGGATTTAGACTAGATATAAGGAAGACATTTTTTACGCTGAGGGTGGTGAAGCACTGGCAGAGGTTGCCCAGAGAGGTGGTGGATGCCCCATCCCTGGAAACATTCCAGGTCAGGTTGGACGGGGCTCTGAGCAACCTGATCTAGTTGAAGATGTCCCTGCCCACGGCAGGGGGGTTGGACTAGATGACCTTGAGAGGTCCCTTCCAACCCAAACTATTCTATGATTCTATGTATTTGATTTAATACAAAAGATACTTAAAATGGATTCTTTCTGTCACCTATATGATTTTAAGTGTCAGGAGAGAGCTGTCACAAGCAAATGATAGCATTCCAGAAACACAGACATGAATAAATCAGGTGGATATGAACAATATCAAAATACCCTAAAGAAGACTCAGGGGGTATGAATATCCCTGCCAAGTATCTTCTAAGCTATGATTGCACTGAATGCCTCTTGATTGGAAAACATGTTGTCGTGATGCTTTTTAGTGAGATTCGTCTTTTCCAGATTCTGAGGCTTGACTTGCCGCTGGATTATTCATCATGCTGCCTGCTTATATTGTCATGCTGAAATATGTTACCAGCACAATTTAACAATCTTTTAGGGAATAGTAATATCTCCATCGTAAGAGTATCAGGAAAGAGCCCGTTCCCAAAACAAGCAGTAAGAAGAAAGGGGTGGGGACACAGGGACAGGAAGTTCTTTCTCTTGTTACAGTGCAAATTCAGAGCAAATCTTCTCATATCTGTTAAATTATTCTGGTTTCACAGGGTGGTTATTAGCAATGACTTTTTCAGGATTACTTTCAGTTTTCCAGAATTGGGTCAAGTATTTATGAAAAGTGTTTCTATTTCTTATTAACTAGAGCTTTAAAAAAAATGAAATATCTGAAAAGTTATTCGTTCACACTTCACAGCAAATTCTCTTTGACTGTGCTCTCAGCCATTCTGCATCGACTTTCTGTAACCGAAGATGAGTTTGCTTGGTATTCACGGAAGCAGCTGACTTGAAGCGAGTATTAGAAAATACCTGCAACAGCCAAAACACTTTGCGTGAAGGGTTTGAAAGAAAACTTAACTCCACGCAACACCATCAATTCAAGGTCTAATGACGGATGTACTCTCTTCTACTAAACGGACTTCACTTTACTGGAGAACATGACGATAAATAGGAAAGGGAGAAAACGCGTCGGAAAAGCTACCTAAAGACAAAGAAGGCAGCAGAGGGCCAAAGTCTCTTCAGTCTGTGCCTATACAACACTTGGATGAAGGTGTTCTGAGAAGGATGGAGTGCTTGTGAGCGCTCGTCACCGCAACAGGAGAAGAGCCGTAGCTGCTTTTGCCAGGACAACCTGCCCCGATGAGATCAAGCGTTGCGTGAACTGCCAGCCTAGGTGCATGAGGAAGCAATTTGAAACTATGAAGTAAATGTTGTTAGTGACAACATAATAAATAATTTAGTGACATAATAAATAATTCATAAACAATACCCTTAGTTTTCAGATCCTAATCTCCTTAAGCTCCCTTTGTATTCAGAGGAGAACAAGGTCACCCAGAAAGGTCAAATGAGGAAGCATTACTTACTAAGCTTATAGTAAGGCTGTAAAACTGACACGTGAATATAGGTTTCAGCTCACTTCTCAACTATGTCATTAATGCACTACACGAGCAACGTGTGGCTATAATGCCTTCCTACCTCTTTAACTGCAGCGTCAAGAAAGCAAATGGGAACAGCCCCTGCACAACCCTGGATTCACATGACTCTTCCGAGTCTGCTCAAGAATGGAACCTTATTTTTGTCTTTCATCCTCCGTTAATTCAGCCGTATCTTTTACAAGGAAATCATGCTTCCCGTCTCACTTCTGAGACTGTACTTGCATATTTTTTTCTGAAGACTCAACAAAGAATAGAACTACTTATATGAACCCGGAATACTGAAAAGATGTCTTTTTTTGTAAAACAGTTCCAGTTGCCACTTTTGGAAGATCACCTGATGCTGATAAAAACACAGACATGTTCAATATATATGGGAAGGCCAAAAGCAAACATTATCAATCAAGCAATAGTCTTACTGCAGCCTCATACAGAGTACATGTTCATGCAAGAAATTTGTGACAGAAACAATACATCTTGTGCAAGCTCACAGAGCTATAAATACATGCTCCGATTCTCTAAGCCACAGGAAATGTCGAAGTTGTCAGTTCCCAGTGCAAAGACATTCAGAAATTCAAAAATAACTATATGCAACATTTGCTCTTGCAAATGTACATCCCATCCAGGAGTCAACCCAAGAAAAGTGGGATTAGCCCTCCAATCAACACAGTACATCCTGGTAGACTGGAAAAATCAGTAAACGAAACGTATATGTGAGTTTAGGACCTTGATCCTGAGCGTGTGAGTTAGTGTGGCTCCGTTAACATCAGTTTGGCTAACGATGAATTGCTTTAGCTCAGTTTCTGTCTCTGAACAAATAAAGTTGCCTTTGCTATACATTTGCTTATGATCAGTGTAGTTAATAGCCCAGAAAGGGAATCTGGCCTTTTATTTTTAAACATTGAAAGAGCTAATAAATTCTTGTGCCCAACATATAATTAACCTATGAAACTGACTGGCACAGGCTACTATTCTGACAGACGCAAAAGCTGATTAAAAATCAAGCTCAACAGGGATAACGCTTGCAGTAGCAGTAGCTAGGACAAAACTTCTAATAGGATCCATCGGTCGTGAGGCTTTAAGGAAGACATTTCTTCCCTTGCACAGAAACAAGAGTGCTTATTACAGTGTTACACAACCTAATGCTTGCTACTTTTCCTTCCAAACCTCTCATTAGCTGGATACAAAGTGGTGAACAAGATGGAACAATTAGTGTGCTCTCGTTAGACATTTCTTACACTCTTTTGCCATTAGAAAAGACTCTGTAAGTGCAGTCAAAGCAGCATTGATGAGTTGCCTGGGGCCTGTTTTAAAATGCAATGAAACTCTTACGAGTGCTTCAAATAATTTCAGTGGATGCTAGATCTACTGCAGAGAGGCGTAAGGGAGCTAAGAAGGTACAGAGAAAGGCATCTAAGGTGATCAAGAAGAGGTCAGCAGATACTTTATGGGAAAGGCTAACAAAGCTGCAGTTCCTCAGTGTGCAGAATATAAAGCTGAGGGGGCATTAACAAGGTTTGCAAAACTATGAAACTGCTGAACACGGTGAATGAAGAACTGGTTTTTACCAAATGCCACGATACATGGTAAAAGATACAGCAGACTAAAGAAAACACTTCGTAATGTAGTGGGTAGCAACTTCTGGAACTTGCTACCACAGGCATTCACGGAGGCAGGCAGCATGAGCAGGTTCAAAAAGGGGCTAGACAAGTTCAAGGGTGATAAGATTGTGAATGGATACTAAAAGGATTATGTATCCACTAGTACCTGTTCCCAGTACAGACGTTATGGATGTTGGAGGGTTATGAAAGGGACAAATTGCAGTTAGTGGCCAGACTTGAATGTTCTCCCTAAAGAACATCTCCTGCTGAGATGGTTAAACATTGGAACAGGCTGCCCAGGGAAGTGGTTGAGTCCCCATCCCTGGAGGTATTTAAAAGACACGTAGATGAGGCGCTTAGGGACATGGTTTAGTGGGCATGGTGGTGTTGGGTCGACGGTTGGACTCAATGATCTTAGAGGTCTTTTCCAACCTCAATGATTCTATGATTCTACTGCTACTGTTAAGAGCAGACTTTGGACTAGATGGAATATTCGTTTGACCCAGCAGGGTATTTCTTATGTTTTTTGTTTTCCTTAAATGCTTTCACCAAGGTTGGTTTTTTTTAATATTTAGTTTTTTACTGCAAGTCTCATAAAATATCTGATTGAGACCAGTATTTTGTAGATAGTCACTTGTTTATGTACAAATACAGCAAGGTAATTTTGCGATATAACTGATAATGAGTGCAATAAGCTACTGGAATTTTAAAATATTGCTATTAACTGTATAATAGTTAATTATCCAAAATTATTCTCATCCTAAATCCAAAACACAGCACTGTACCAACTACTAGGAAGGAAATTAACTCTATCCCAGCCAAAACCAGGACAAAGTCTCATAAAATATCTGATTGAGACCAGTATTTTGTAGATAGTCACTTGTTTATGTACAAATACAGCAAGGTAATTTTGCGATATAACTGATAATGAGTGCAATAAGCTACTGGAATTTTAAAATATTGCTATTAACTGTATAATAGTTAATTATCCACCAAGGATTTTTAAGAAAATATTTATTAATCTCAAAGACAAAAAGAACTTAGAATCATAGAATCATTGAGGTTGGAAAAGACCTCTAAGATCATCGAGTCCAACCGTCGACCCAACACCACCACCCACTAACTTCTTTAAATACTTAACTTCTTTAAATACTGATGATCATTTACATTTAAAAACTTCCTTTAAGAATCAAAGCTGAATAAAATTATTATTTTGAGGCCCGAGAGATCTTTACATAAAGCTTATGCTTATTCATACAAATAAAAAATAAAATTTAAACTCTTATGATGGAACTAAAGTAATATATCAGAAAGCAAATTATTCAAGGGAAATAAACAAAGACTCATTTGATATTCCAAGAAATTTCTGCCTGAAAAGAAAGAAATTATTATATAGCTATATAGGCCTCAGGAAATAGCATGCTAATGGGCTGCCCACACTACCAACACAGTCTATGCAGGTATGAGACTGTGTGAACTACTGAGACTATTATTAGAGTCCATCCATGCCCCAGAAGGAAGCATACCTTTCACCTTGGAGGCCACACAGAGAAATTGTATTTCTTTATGAAGACACCAAAGGAGAAAAACTCCTGTCTGAGCGCTTCATCTTAAGTTAGTCTATTCGATTCATGTATTTAAACAAACAATCACGGGCAATAATAAGAAAAAGCGACAACAGCACAAACTAACTGCTCAGCCCTACCTGTTCTTGCAGTGTGATAGTATCACCAAGGCTCCAGCAGCATTAAGGAAATAGAGGTTTGCCGAAGCATCATCAAGAGATCTAATTATTTTTAGTAGATGTAATTTTGAATACCATTTTAAAGTATTGTGATGGTGTGCTCCCCTGCCCAACTTGACCTTGATCTCCTGTAACCCTGCTCAAGCGATAACTACCAGGGGTGGTCGTTAACCGATGCTGGTAGTGATAGCTGCGTCCATTAACGAAGTGGATTCAAGAGCCAGATAACAGCACAATAACCAAGGGCTATTGTGAGAAATACGCCCACCTAACCACAGTTATCAGTATGTAAATATGACTATGAGTCAATCCTCTTACCCCTATAGATCGTGAGCAGCCCAAGAGCCCTTTGAGCTCTCCTGCAGGGCATTGGGCTGCGCGGCGGGATCTCCCCTGGAGTAGGGACGCCTCTCAAGGTTACTCCTCGAGGTTGAGAGATTCCTTGCCGCAGCAGGTCCTCGGGAAGTGACTGATAGCGTGCTAAACTTTGAAATCTTAGCTAAGGGATATCAAGGATTAATTGCGCATAGAGAATCCTTCAGACATAAACCGTTGGCCAAGTCTGGGACTAGGTTTGGATCCAGCCACACCTAGACTCCTCCCTGAGAAGGAGTCTAGAAAGCAGGGGGGTCCTTTCTGAACCTCATGGCTCAACGGGAGGGTCTCCCTGAGAGTTTTGTCTGACCCCATCCTCTATGCAGTAAATAATCAAGTGTACCTTGCCATCGAAGCTTGTTAAATCACTGTCGCATTTACCATTGAACTCTAACCCACTGTTTTCTATCAATAAAGTGTATTGTTGCTTCTCTCTTACGAGTGAACTGCAGTCTCGCTCCATCTGCGACAAGTATTGATACCTCTTTTTTGATTAATCAATATATTCTTGGAAATGAGGCATAAATTGATCTTGGTAATTACAGAAAATACAAAGAATTTTATTAATTTGCTTGCTTCAAGGTGGCTGCTTCAACAGCCTCTTATAAACAAGAGATAAAACTATTTCCTTTGATTTCATAACATTATTAATACTTTTGTCTTTGCCCACCTATACATACCTAGTGTAGTTATGTTAGAAAAGCCAGCCTACTACTAAACTTGTTTTCCTACCCATACATCGGTTGGTACCGTGACACAGGGCTCATTCTGGTTGGAGAATAAGAGGGTTTTGTACTTTCTTAACTTGAAGATACAGTATCAAATAAATGTTCTCACAGCCGACCTCTCTGAAAAGTGTCTGAATGAAGAGATACAGGAAAAACGGTGGATACCCTTCTTTATGCCTGCTTCCATTCTCATTGTTTCATTTTTATTTTCTTTTTGTTCTTTCTTTTAATAAAAAATAGGTAGTAATCACAATTACTTTGCCTTTACTTACTGCATCGTTGAAGGCATGACAACAGTTTCAGGTGATTAGTACAGCTACCAGCATATCACAAATTAATGCTTGGAAAAGGAGTAAGATCTGCCCTTCATCTCCGTATTTAGTTACTCTAGCTCACACATTTTTAATAATTAGCAAGTGAAAATAATCAGCATTCTGTATGTTCAAACAGGTCTTTCTATCCCACCCTGGACTTAATTGCAAAATATTGATTATTGGAGGTACATTTATGTATGGTTAGCATTTTTACGTACTTCATGAAATTATAATGATGTATATTCATAGCAAATTTAATCAGTCATAATTAGTTTAAGGGCTCTGATCTGACACTGTATGTAATGATAATATGTTTGATGATTGTGTTCTGGTATTTTTTCTTTAATCCTTGCTACTTATTTCTCATTTCTTACTCTGCTGAATCTTTTTTCCCTTCCCTTCCCTTCCCTTCCCTTCCCTTCCCTTCCCTTCCCTTCCCTT
>NW_008795702.1:3620657-3639590 GCF_000699145.1 Aptenodytes forsteri | reverse complement strand
GTGTTATTCTTAATTCCTTTGACTGGCTTTATCTGTAAACGTCTGCTTGGCAACTTTTATGTACCAAGCATTGCAGTTAACAAATTTATTCATCTTTAAAGCAAAAATAGAACCTCTTTGCTTTTGGGTACTCTGAAGCAACATACATGCTCTAGTCTACACTGAATAAATGTACAACTTGTAAAGACACTCATGTATGGTTTCTTGTGTAATCATGACTTTACCTTTCTTCTTCTAAATGAAATCAGATTACCATATAATTGACAATCATTTATAACTGAACTGTATCTTTCCGCTACTATCACTGTAATGTAAAAATTTTAGACAAGAAAAATAGTAAGGACCTAACATCAGTGAAAAACTAGCTGATGATCTGGACAGTGGACACAGTGAAGACTGTGAAATAGCTCAGTAAGTCCTAAGTCCTCTCAGAACCTCAAAACATTTCATAAAGAAATACTGTATCTGAGTATATATAACGTACAAGTTTATACAGCGTATACAGACATACTGTGTCTGATGTAACTTATTTCTTCTACAAGTACAGTAGATTTTAGAATTAGAAAATTAAATTAAAAATTAAAGGTCAGATGCAATGCCAAGAAATTTAATTTTAAAGGTTGAATTTTCAACATACTTATTGAAAAAATATCCCAGATCCTGCTAAATTTTAGGAATTTTAAACTCGGGGTGTCAACAATCTTAAAAGACTCACTTTACAGTAACATACTTGTCTTACAGTAACTTATATTTAATCTTTGAGGGACCTTCAACTTTTAATTTGGCTCTACCAAACAAGGCCTTAATAGTATATACAAATAGGTTTGTCACTAAAAAATGCGGAAGAACTAGTGAAATCTGAATACTTGCTGTGATCTCAGTTAGAAGGATATGACTAATCAAAATTTATTTGTGACAGATTGAGCTTCTTGGCTTAACAAAAGCAATATCCTAAATATATTAAAAATAACGCTATAACTTTGGGTATATGTGTAAGTCTCAATTCAAAACCAGCAAATCAGAACATATTCAGCAATTACGTACTTACGCAGTACTTCATTTTCAATGCAGCTTTAGACCTTGAGTGCACCTGATGTTTGAATTTCCTAAAAGGAAGAAGATGAAAGACAAAAATATACCATAAGTCTAGTGGAGCCAGATCTTCTGGCAGTATTAAATTGGCACAGATCCATTGACAAAACAATGTCGATACATAACAGCATTGTAAATCAGCTGAGTAACTAAGATTTTAAAGTAAAGCCTATCAAACATAATACAATTGTGTTTCAATGTATAACCCTTTCCTAGTTTGCTATGATTAACAAACATTATAAAACTAATACTCCTGAAGCACAGCAGAAATATTGACTGGCAACACACTTTATATATTGTACGTTTAATTGACAGCTGCTGTGCATAAAATTCATGTCATTTTTCTTCCAGACTCCTAGTACACTTTTATCATTATCATTAGAAATCTGTTATACAGCTTTATAGGTTACCCAGAGTGGAAACAGATAAAGCAGGAAACTTTACATGTTACAGGATGATTGAATTTGGTTTGCACATTGTGAAATAATTCAATTTGCTAGATTGGCACTAGTTTTATATCATTCGATCTGGGGATTACACAACATTTGCAGTCAGCAGTTCAACTTGTGAAATGATTAATACAACTACTTTTTACTCTAACCCGTTAGAAAACAATGACATAGGAAAATTTTAATCACAGTTCATTAGGTTTTCAAATTCTATGAACAGGCCTGTGAAAATGCCAAGACGCAACTTCAAAACAGCCAACCTAGCAATCACCTGAAGGCAAAAAAGTTGAATACGGACGTATTCTTTCTTCCTAAAGCTCCTAAAGCAAGATCTCCCAATGCTCAAATCAAGGCCATAAGACTTTTACTGTTTGGATAAAAGGGTATAGTAGATGAGCAGGAAGCTCTAGCCCCAAATGCAGAATTACATCCTGAACGCAGAGAAGACTATAGGCTTGCCCTTTGGACATGCGGAAACAAATGGGTTTGCCATGCACATCCTCAGCTACGTAATCAGACAAAAGAGTCATCTCCTCAAGCAGAGAAAATACCCAAAAGATGGGGAGGTAAACAAAGAGAAATCAGTGTTTTTAAAAAGATCAAAAATCCTTCTGAAGCAAAAATGCAGAGCATATAAATATAGTAGAATGGTGGTATAGATTAGACTGTTAGTGGTAAATAAGCAGTGAAAAACGTTACAGAACTCATCTACCATAAAGTCACACATTTTGTTCTAAGAATATGTCGTAGTTGTCTGATGAAGATGTCAATTCAAAGAGTATCTTCAATAATGAGGCTATTTTGGATTCAAATCTAACAGCATGGGCTTGCTTCAAGTCCAGCATATTAAATAACCTGTGCAGTTCTCTGTGTGAGTTTTCAGACGATACACAAAACAACCTTGCAGAAGGTATGGTTACTTGTTCTCTGCCATCACAGTTGATGACACTGAAGAAAACAAGTCTTTTATATTTCTCTGTCAAATGTATGTATCTGCTTGACCTGTTGTTCTAGATTTACGGTTTTTTTAAAGCCAGGTTTAAAGCAGAATGTGGGAGCCTGGATAGAACATGAAAGATATGATCAAAGACTAGTGATAACAAGAGGTCTGTCAGTTGAGAAAACCGATGAACTGAGAAAAAAAAGACAGGAAGACTTATTTTCCCAGTCAGCACTTTTGCATGCTTGAAGTAAAACTGTATTTCACAAAAGCTCTGATAAAGTTTCTAAGATAGTGTCTTAAATCTGCCAGAGAGTAAAGATTAACTTTCTTTAGGTAAGTCTCCCAGGTTATTTAACTCTATTAGAAATGAGCTGAAACTTATTTAATCCATATTTACGCTGGTCTTTTATAAAAGCTGGATCTTCTTGTTGTTAGGTGCCTAAATAACAGGAAAGGTGATAAAGGTAGGAACAGTTCTGTCTTTTATAGACCGTGGGTGTCCTGGAACACAGACAGCATCCTCCAGTTTGCCCAGCAATGTGCAAAGTGATGGTGCTCAATAAATATTTTTCATTAATTATGTTTGAATGGTTGGTTGATAGAAAGCCAGTTCCTGTCACAGGCTGCGTGGAACACTTTTTATAGTCATATAAATTCGATGACTGGTTTGTTTGGGTTTTTTTGCCATTCAGTTTCTCTGTCTTTTGCAGTAAGAGAACTTGTTCAAACATGTGCTGCAAACTCTTTGGGGATGTAGGTCTCCCATTCCAACAAGCAAGGCTGAGAAGCTATCGCACTTACAGAGCGATACGATATGGTGTGGAGTGTGAGCTGCTTCATAAGAAATTGATATATTTCTGAGGAGAACTTAAAAAACCCCATTGTTTTAATGAGGCACTGATGTCCTCCCTCTTAAATCCTGTCAGGAATGGAGCAACCCTGTGTGACTTGCTGTTGTTCAACCAAAATTGAGCTTGAAGAGAGCTACAGCAACAAGAATTTCCTCACTCCCACTTCTGATCCAGGCAGTAACATAGGCATGCATTAAATTAGTATAATGTGTGGCAATCCTTTAAATGTGCTGTACTAGCATTGTAGCTGGAGCACTGCCCATCACTGAACTGTAGTGCCAGCCTGGCAAAACAGGAGAGCTAGGGCACAGCTTTGCCCCGAGGCTGCTGAAATTCCATGCAAGTGGACTTCTGGTTTTTGGGTCAGAAAAGAAGATTATGCTCACAACTACAAATATGACACAGGCTAAAGAATATCTTTTACTAATCTCTGCATCAAGTTGCTTATCTGGGCACTGAGCCTGATCCGGCTCCTGGTGACAGCTGCAGGACTTTCTGAGCTGACCTAAATGGATTATCTTTGATGTCAGGCACTTAGGAGAATAAGGGGGGATTTCACCGTGTTCTTGGGAGTGACAGTTTCTCATACAGTGGTCTGCATGGATTTTAGTTACTTTTGCAAAGTACCTTTAGGGGATAAGAGTTCCAGTGAATCGGCACAGCTTACTGCACCAGCACAGCTTGCTCACAGCATCTGGGCATACTTCTCCAATTCAGTGTCTCGGAGAAATCTTAGTCCTCATTTACCGTGCCTGGCCAGTGGTCTAATATAATCCACAGTCAAAAAACAATCAAAAAGAGGAAATGGCATGTGACAAATGTAATTTCTTTCTGTACTGCAATAGTTTACAGTTAGTGATTGCTGCTATTTCTTCTGTTACAACTTTATGTTGAGTAAATGTTCATATTCAGTAAAATATTAACACATAGGGCTTAGTTCCAGTCTTAGGACTACACAAACTTAACATAAAGAAAGAAGATTATCCTGTGTCCTGGAGGCTCTCAACATCTGCTATTTATAAGCACAGCTTTGTCAGAAGACTCTTGCCTCTCTACAGTACGTGCTGGAATTAATAATCAAGTTTTACTTTTAAAAAGTGGGAGAGCCTAGCTCTCAAAAAAAAGCTACGTGCCTTGCCTAGCCTGACTCTCAAGAGCTGGTTTTATGGATTGGAATATGTATGGATTACATATTCCTTATACATACTGGACTAGTGCACCTTACATATTGCAGTACATGTACACGTCGTAAATTAGTCTACTTAGAAATCCGGTGGAAATTCATTGCTCCCTATATTTATATGGAGCAGACTTCTGGCTGTGGCCAATGTGCCCAACATCAGGCATATTCATACCAGCTTGTTTTAATCACCTTGCTTAGATGCCGTTTCAGATGCTAGTTTCCCTATGAAATGACAGTCTTATCTGTCCTGTAAAAGTTACTTTTTATTTTGTTGCCTACAAAGAGTCCTAAGCTCCCAATGTAAGTACCTGAGATGGATACATAAATGTAGGTGATAATGATCCCAAAGTCTGCCTCTAATAATGGAAGCTATTCCTTAGTGAGAATCTTTCTTCACAGAATTCCCTGGGGTTTTCATAGTCTGAGATACTTATTTTAAACACCAGAGCAGTCTAAATATATCAGTAGACACAGATGTTTTCCATTCTGCACATCCTCTGCAGGCTTTATTAAACTGTCCGTAACTAAACAGTAGGACTGAGCCTCCTAGTTGTGTCATGCTTTTTGTTTGCGTGTTCTGACTGGCATACCTCGGTGGTATGCCTCAATTAGACATGCTTTGGGCAAACCCTGCAACACAGGGAATCCTGATGTGCTCCTCCACATTTGCTTTCCACTTGCTATACACTATGGAGGAAACTTCAGGGCCGAGAATTCATATCCCAATATGCACAATGATTACTTTTTTTTCCATATAATAATTATGAAGCCTTTATGAGCGTCATAATCCTGTTGTGTACAAAGCCCTAATTAAAATAAAAGCTTACTGTTGGCTCATAACTGGCTTGTGATCTCCCCACATACCCATCAACCTACCTCCTGTATTTTGCTTTTATTTGCCTCCTCTTGCACATTCTGCTTTGCCAATAGATGCCACTGGTAGCTTGCCAAAATGCTGCTTGGAAATTGCATTGACATTTTCCAAATTATGTGTTAGGTTTTTGTAATACCTTAAATAGACAAACATTTGAGGGAAGTCCCAACAATACATTCTTTCTAATTTCCTGCCTAATGAGGTAATTTTGCCCAGTAAACTGGGGACATACAAGGTTTTTGGATGCAAATCAGGTCTTTGTTGTTTACATAACTAAAGTCCTTGGTCCTCTTTTTCATGTAATGCCTAAAGTTAGGCAGGCATAAAAAAATAAAGAATATATTTCAGTGGAAAAATGCCTAAGTCCAAGCATATTTCCAATGTGATGACATCTTGTATATGGAAGAAAGGGGAAGCTCATTTACCAATAAGAAGAACATTTTATCTCTGGAAATCTATCTATACACCGTGTTACTTGGAAATCTACCAACTTTGATACGAATATCAACAGATGTAGTAAAGTCATGCCAATTATAGGAAGATTAGGACTCTAATAAATTTGCTAGGAAATGTTAAAATGCAAAACAAAAAGTTTTGGTTCCTCATAATGAATGCAATTGTTTATTTCCTGATTTGATACTACCAAAAATCACTGATAAGGAGGACATTCAAGGTCCAAAAATTCAAAGATGATTTTCTTATTCTGTGGTCTATAAGCCTCTCATTTTTGGATCGGGAAAACCAGTTCTGACAGCTTGTCAGTCCAAATACTTTAGGTAAAGAAATTTAATTTCTCTTCTGTCATTTTGACAGGAAAATGATTTTCTGTTGTTCTCAGTCCTACTCTACTGAGTTGAATAGCATAAAATGTGAAGATTATTTCACTTTTCCCTAACAGGACTGATTGTTCTCCTGCTATCATACATATGTGATATGACCCTTAATAAGAGGGAGTTGGAATATATAAATTATAACATACATTTCTGTATGTTTCTCTATAGAGGAGTGAAAGACTTCATAATGGGAAATAACAGTTATTTCTGTGTCATGTTCAATGGTAGAACAGTTTTAAATAAGGATTAATGAGATTCATTCAATCAGTATTGAAATATTGCTAAATAGATCAGGTTTTTTAGCAGTTAAACTGAGTGTCCCAGAAAAGAATTCATTTCATTTTCCATCAGCTGTTGGCTCAAATGGTGAAAAGCCATCGAAGTAAAGATTAAAGCAGAAACTTTATCACTTTACAGAGTGGAATTATATGCTCTATTCTGAACCAAAGACAAGTGAATACACACATATACATTCCCATTAAGCATATATAATATCTCATCAATACATAATTAATTTCAGAGAGACAAGAAACCATACTGCACATTGGTAGATTTATTAAAGATAAGCTAACGTTTTCTTAGAAAAATTTGTAAAAAATGTTCATAATAAATGAATTTTTTTTTTTTTAGAACTTTTATGCAATGTATTCATACTATCTTGATCTTTGGATTAGACTGGACTGTGAATATTCAATATTGACAGCCTCGAGTTTAAGCTTCCTTTACATTGTCTCAAAGCAATACCTGCAGACTGGAACTATCTGTGACAGATTCTATAGAAACATAGTGTAAAAGAAAGTCTTGCTTCAGCATATTTAAAATACATACAACTTTTCCAAAATTTATTAAAATTAATGGAAGGAACTTTTTATACTTCAACAGACAGCAGATGAGGCTGAGTAGCTTCAGCCTCACGATCCATAAATGGTCCTCTACCTCTGTGCCATTCTGATGGTAGGACTACGGCTTAATTTCAGACTTGGTATCACAAACTGGCAAGGTAAGCGTGTCAGAGAAGAGAAGGTCTGATAAGAAAGTAAAGACACAAGGACTAGGTATGAGTAGAATTTACAGGTCAGAGGTATTTTTATGTTTTTATGTAAATAAGATAAATTAGTGATAGCACCAGGCTTAGCTACCTGCCCATGGCATTTGCTCACACTTGGCGAGCGTGCCTGTCACAAACTCACTGGCCCTGTTATGAGTGCACTTGTCTTGCATCCGTAAGGCACCGATTCCCTGCTGTCTCGTACCTTGTGTAGATACTTGTCCCAGTGCCAACTGGCTTAAACTCTATTGGATTTGATGGATGAGCTTTATTTGCAGTAGCTCTTTCCAGATTGCCGAGACATCTTTGATCTTTGTTGCTATGTACCTGATCAGCAGAAGAGAAGCATCAGGAGCACACAACTTTCTTAGCGGACTTTTTAGCTGATGCTACATTTTAGAAAATGGTATCTGTTATGTCTGGTTTCACTCAGATAACTGCTTCCTGATGCCTTCCTCAGCTCTTAGATGTGACGTTAGTTTAGGCAAGCCCACAGCCTCAATATCCTGTAATTTCTGGATGCCTGCAGCATAAAGGAAGGGAAAACCAGCTTTTTTCCTGGATGGACTAGAAAATATTGTTTAATTGTATTTTTGATGCAAAAGCAGCAAAGTTCAGTGACGATTCAGTCCTATATTAAAGCAAGATGAAGACCTATTATAGACTTTACTCCTGGTGACGTGTTAGCTGTAGCATGATTTTGCTGAAGAATGGAAACGGAGACTGTTTCCTGAGTGTTTTAAAAGTACAGACTGTACTAGACACTGTACAGGAGAAGAGCTCAGCACAATCTAATGATCATGGAAAGCACAGCTGTCCAAGATAATGTAAGAAAACCCTAGCAGATCTGCAGCACGGCCAGTCTAGTGTATGGTCAGGACATTGCAGTGCTGCGTCTGAAGGTTGATCGTGTTCGCACTCTTGTCCTCACACTTTCCAGCTAAATAGTAACCAGGAAGCGGAGGAGATTATTAGAAAGTTGGAAATCACATTATGTCTGTTCCCCTGTTTTCTAGTAATATAGCACCAACATGAGACATAATGCTTTCTAGACCCCTGCTTTTCTCTAATTTCCTGAAATACCAGCTCTCACTCTATAAAATAATAGGGAACTACACCATTTTTACTTCACTATTAGGCTTCTGTGAATTACTTTTATTTCTCTCATCACCGCATGAATTTGCAGTGGGTACACTGTAAGTAATAAAATAAGTACTTCTTTTATATCAAACTATTTGAAAGATCTTAATTTCGGATTTACTTTTATTTAAACATAATTATATGGAAGTACAATTGCTAAAGAAAATATTCCTGTGACTCATTTCCATATCTTCTTAGCAAGCCAAGCAAACATGTCATATTATACTTACTAAAATTATGTGTTCAGTGGTAACATCTATAGTCAGCAAGTCCATTCCTGCTGTTGCACAGAACTACAGTGTTAAGTGCCAATGACAGATTTATTTCACAGTATAATACACCAGGGAATTACTCTAGTTCAGGGATATTCACTGGGAATTACTCTTCTTTGGTGGTGAAGGATTAAGACAACGTATTATGCCATGTTAATGAACAAGATAAGGCTGGTACTAACTAGCTAATGTCATAAGATGTGCTATACCAACATACTCCTCAAGGAAAAGATACATTTTCTTAATTTGAAACCTTCTGTTGAATTTAAAAGATACAACTTATTCTAAGCCTTACAATGTCTGCGGTGTAGTGAGCTTTTCCTGTTTTTCCAACTAGATCACTTTTATAATGCTAGAATAAAACAAGCCAAATCAATGGATCCATAACGGGAAGGCATGAGTTTGTCTACAGAGAGTGCTGGCATAAAGTAAAAATATAGCTAACAGAGACTTTTTTTTTCACTGGATAGTTTTCTGAAACTCAACATTTATGGATGTGGAGCCTCTGTCTCCACTGACATGGTTTTTTTGCTTATATTGTGTATGCATTGCTCTGACAGATTTTTTTTTTTTAAACTAAGACTAATATAACTTGTAAAAATACAGCTGGAGAACCAGCAAACACATTTGAATATATATGGTAAAAGCTGTATGGTCGCCTTCTGAAATATTAATCTCTTAAAGCCTGTTGGGATAGCTGAAAGCAATGAGACAACTCAGTTTGCAACATGAACTACGTTTTTAATTTTTTCTAAGATAAGGGGACATAGTGCCATAAGAAAGTCAGATAGATATGCAACAAAAATGTTGAACTATTGTTTATTGCAGTCAAATACGAGGTCACCAAATTCATAAGTGGATCTTATCCACAGTTATGGACAGAATCCAAGCAACTTGATCAGTGTTTTATTCTTTACTGTTTGCTATTTATTAAAGAATATTTGTATAGAGGTGGAAGGTTACCTCAGCTTTTTACATTTGTACTGTAGGATACGTTCCCTGTCTGGAAGATATTACAGCTTAACAGATGTCTCCCAGATGGTCATCTGATACAAAGTCATACACAGAAGTCAGGTCAGCAACTTTGGAAATAAAATCCAACTCACAGGAAATATTTATAGTTGATTCAGCATGCAGCAATATGACTTTATTAATTGTTTAAGGAAAAACAAGAGAAGAAGTTTACATACTTAGAATAGAAAACTTTTGGTAAAAATATCAGTGGAACTTTTAGTTTGGCATTCCTAAGGCCTACCCAAAGAGTTTAAAGAAAGAAAAAATGTTTAACATACTTAGAATAGCAAACTTTTTGGTAAAAATATTAGTGAAACTTTTAGTTTGCTATTCCTGAGGCCTACTCAATGTAAAAAAAATACAAAACCCCTCATAAATATCATGAGATCTGCTCAAAACAGATGGATTAAATGGATTGTAGAAAACTTATGAATTGGAAACAAAATACATCATCTTTCACATACTCTGAGTGCCTGCCCATAGTTATCCAATTATTTCTCTGAAAGCCATGCAAGCCATTTGGGGTTCTGACACACAATGACCTGTTATTTCTATCAATTAATAGCCAAAGAATCATCCTCCTTCACGAGCGGAAGCAGAAGCTTACAGCATGAGCAGGGCATACGATTTGTCTGCTCAACTTCGATGGAAAACTGAAACAACTACCAAGGGACAAATGACATTAGCATGGAATAATTTTATCTCCGAACAGCTCTGTCTGCTTTTTTAACATGTAGACACCTCATTTAGGCACTCTGCAAACACTATATTCAAAATGCAAATAAATATTAATGTTCATAGTTATCTATTTGAGGAGTTATTCGCAAAGTCTAACATTATGATCCCTAAAGCCAACATAGAAAAAAGCTACTAACTTAAAAGTGCTCTGCATTACCCCCGGCGGGGTTATACATCTCTTCTCAGACAGGGAAGCTTGGTTTGTAGCAGAAGCATCTCAGGCACATGCCTGAAGTTAAACAGTTCTGCTCTTGCTGGGTTAGCTTTCAGCCAGATCAGCAAGCAGAAACATCCAGTAGTACGACCGTATCAGCACTCTGCCAGCACAGGGAAGACGGCAGAACATGTGGCCTAGGGTGGAGGGAATGCCACTTCTGACAGCAGCATTAGTTAGCTTAAGCCGATTATGACACTATAACCCTTTTTTGCCAACCTGCCAAAACAATCATCCAAATTGCACTAGAGTACTTCCAGATATTACACTGGAACTCTCCTTTCAACATTAGAGATCCAGCCAGACGCTTTGCTATAACATTTCCTTTACTCCACTTTGGATTGCATAGGAAGTTTATATTTCTCTCCTGGCGGTTGTGTGTCACTAATTTGTGTAGAATACTTCATTCACAAAACCAAAAGTGTATGGTGACTTTATAGGTTAGAAAAATTATTTAAAGAATGAAAAAGGTGGATTGTAAGTGATTTCCAAGTCTGATTCTACTACCAGTTTTCACAGTTTGTTATTCTGCACACCGTAGACTGTACCTCAGTCTTCTACAACTGCTCAGAAAAGCATTTATTAGGAGACCGCTGTAACATCATTTCAAGTGACATAACTTCTTACTGCGAGTAGCATGCTGGTTTAAAGATATGTCTGCACTGTAATGCAGTGCCTTCCTTGACTACAAAAGCCAGGTGGGCTGAATCTCAGCTGGGCACTCCCAGAGCCTTGGAGAAAAAGTCTTAGGGCTTTCAACACTTTTTAATTCTAAACCGGCCTTAGTCCTATTTTGGGTTTGAAATTATTTAACGCAATTTTTGAATTACAGTGGCTGCTAAGGTGCTTTTAGTCATACAACTTTAGCGTTCTTTATCTACCTTTATAAAAGGGGCTACAGGATTTCAGGCACATGAGGCAGTTTCTCAGTTTATCCTTTTGTGTAAAGTGCAGTGATCTGCTTTCTAGGATCTGGATGAAGGATTTGTTTTGGTTCTGGTTTTGGTTTTTATTGCTATTTGTCAAATACACAGGATGTAAAGTCAAAGTGTCTTCTACTTTCCCCAGGGAGACCATCTGGGGTTTGTGGCAGTCCTTAGTTCTGGAAGAACAGCGTGTAGCACAGGCTAGACACCTGGGTTGTGCCATGACTTTTAGATTCTTTTTGCTTATAAAAAGAGAAGAGAAGAGAAGAGAAGAGAAGAGAAGAGAAGAGAAGAGAAGAGAAGAGAAGAGAAGAGAAGAGAAGAGAAGAGAAGAGAAGAGAAGAGAGGGAAGAGGGAAGAGAAGAAAAAGAGAAGAGAAGAAAAAGAAAAAGAGAGAAAAAGAAAGAGAAAGAGAGAAAGAGAGAAAGAGAGAAAGAGAGAAAGAGAAGAAAAGAAAAAAAAATTTCAGTTGGAAGGGACCTACAACAATCATCCAGTCCTGACCTGACCACTAAGTAATCTGGTTTTACCATACAGACTCAAAAAACATTAAGAAATATATTTGCCCTAGATTTACACATTTCAGGTCCAGTTCCACCGTCATTATGTGACCTCAGCGGGAATACTGCCTGAGTAAGAACTGAAGTCTTCAGCTTTCGATGATATGCTTGTCATGTACACAAAGAAGACACAAAAGAAAACAGATGACTAAAACTTGCACTTGTATGTGGTTTCAGTTACTGGTATCATCTTCATTTCAATGCCATTTGATACGTGCTCCATTTTTTAGGATGCTTTGAAGCATTCTTGCTGCACACCAAATTCATTTTAAATTAGCTAGAGTGGTACCTATTAGTGCCTAATGTAAAAATTAGTTCTAAAATGGATTTTCATATCCTGAGGGTAGATGGTACATTTTAAAGGATTTACAAATGTCAAGGTCACTGTAGCTTTTCATTTATCAAAGTCAGTTTGGGAAGTAGAACATGTTTTCCTGGAGGTGTTACAGCTTTTTGTGACAGATTTTTTGAGTAGAAATTTACCTTTGATGTTACAAGATTCTATAAAATAGAAAGGAAAAGAAAATAAGTTTACTTCTTAACAGCAGAGGCGTGACTCAGGAGCTTGGCTATGCTACGTCAGTTTAAATTAATCTTTCTTAGCAGGAATGTTGCTTGAAATTTAAAACACAGATTTTTTAAAAATCAAGTAGGATAATATTTAGAAAAACTGACATATTCCATAATTAACTAAGGGTCATATTATTTTTGAATCTATTATCATTAAGTGGCAAAGAGTTATTTGTACAGCATTCAAGTATAAGCATATTATATAACCAAACAACGCAACACCAGTTCCATTTCCCTACTGTAAATCGCAACTTTTTTCAGTTGGTCCACTTCAAGTGTCCTTGAAATACTTGAACATGCTGATTTCAGTACTCAAGTAGAAAATTTCTTCTGAATCAGAAAAATTTCCCTTGCAGAGAAAACATCTCTTTAAAGCTGCCTGCCCAACACCTCTTCAATTTATGCAGATGAGTCCAGGCCATTCCTCAGTTCTACCTATTCTTGCCTCTACCAGGTGCATTTAGGCGGACAGAGCAGTGCTGCATTTAAGAATGTGAAGGGACATGTATTTTATCTCACATCCATTTATCTCACAATAAATGGTTTGAGAGTTACAGTTCAAGGCTCAAAATATGCCTCCAAGACGGGTATGATTTACAATTCTAATCATTGCAGACACCAAACAACAGGAATGTTTAACAGCTGTCAAACCTTCCATCCATTTAAAAATCTGATTTGCACATACGGTATTGGTCTTGGTATTGGCCTTTGAGAGGGTACACAAATATAATGAGAAGCTTGAAGAAGTTAGCAACACGCAACTATTCACCAATGATCACTGAAAACATTAACCATGTGAGCTCTTGGTTAACAAAGTTTGACACAAAATGAAAAGCCTAATAATCCCTCTTACACCACAAAATAAAGATATTTAACAGAAAGTAGATTTACTATAAGGAAGATCCAGAAGAAGAAGAAAATACTACAGAAAATTTAGGATTATGCATTTCTCAGTCGTCATCATATGGAAGTGGCATGAACCACTGCAAGGAAAAATAAAAACAGCATAATCCCAGCACATGCAGTTTCAGGGAAATAAGCTATCTCAAAACTGAGTAGATTAAAAAAAAAGTCATCTAAAGAAAAAGTGGATATAACTTATGTCTAGAATACAGAAACAAAAGCAAGGGAAAGATTCCATCTGAGCAAGCCATATAAGAACAACATCAAAGACCTTTTTTTCCCATTCCTTCCTTCCTTACCATGCCTCTTCCACTTCCCTCTTTGACAATATTTTTTCAAAACTTATCAGAAAAAATAGAAGTTAATAGGTAAAAACTAAAATGTGACTGCATTTTGTGAAGTTTTCCCTTCATGAAATGTCCTTCCAAAACTTCATAGATGATGTTTGCACCGAATTCACCTGCAGTTCATGAAAGGGCACGTAGAAAATATGCAGGCAGCAGTTCATTGTCAATAATACTCTCTAGCCTCTATTAAGCCTTCCATTATTGCACTGAGTTTCAACTAGTCACATCCACCAGTCAGCCTCACTCTTCACACTGTCACCACGCTCTCTTTAGGGAAGAAAGGACCTGCCTACTCTTGCTGTCAGAGCCCTCAAGGCACTAATAGGCTTTAACGGCCCTGACCAGCCTCAGCTGGAGCCTCCACTCGCATCCTTTGCCCACGGGCCCAGGAGCTCTATTTAAGCTCAGCCTTGGTCCTTCAGTGGCCTGAGCCACACTGCTGGAGGAGTGCTGGTGTCAGTTTAGTGCTAGTCATACCTATGCTGGGCTATTGAGCCCCTTGATTCAGGCCTTGACCTACAAACTGACTTCCTGGCTTCACCTTGGACTATCATGCTGCTGTGGACCTGCTTGGCAACCACTGGAACTGATCCTGATGTGTATGGATTGACTCTCTCCCTTGATCTCAGACCTGTATCATCACAACGAACTTGTCTTGTGATCTGGACTCTTGGTTGGATATGGTGATGGCCTCTGGACATGCCCTGCTTACCCTGCTCAGGTACTGTGGGGCTGGGCCCTGGCTGCTGAGGCTGGCTCTGTTGTGCTCAGCTCCTGGCTTGCTTTCCCTCAGAGAGACGCTGGCCAGCGCTGTTCCCTGATGCCTACTTTTGTGCTGCTCATCTGTAGTCTGGAGTATACTTTCTCATTATGCAGTAGTAAATAATTTTTCTTATGTCTTATCTGTATCTTTCCTTCTTAGGTTTTCTGCCCCTTTTTCTCTTCAGGTTTCCGACTGACTTCTGGTTTGCCCTTCCTTTCACACTCTTCTCAGGTTCGTATTAGGTCTCCTAGCTGTGGATCTCACTCCTTTCTCAAATCCCTCTGTCCCTTTCCACTAGGAAATCCCTGTCAGTTGTTTTCAGAACTACCTCATGCCTATCCTGATGAAAATGGTTTCATGACTTGATCTGTCCCTAAATCAATAAAGGTGACTTTCTCACAAAATACATGAGAATCATTTTACAGAATAAGTGAAAAAGGGAGAGAAATCTTGGGAGTTAGAAGATCAGTAATAATTTAGTCTAAACTCTTAGTGACATCCAAGAAAGGTCACTACACTTGAGGGGGGGGGACCTAAAATGCTAAGTTCTCTCTTAAATAGAACTTTAGGTGTAAAAACTCCAAGCTCTTCCTCTTAAAATTTGTATGTAAACTTTGTCTCAGCAAACTTAATGCTGAATGAACAGCAAGGAAAATGCCAACATGTTTTTTTTTCTGGGCCAAGACTCTGGAACAAGTAATGAGCTGGAATAATGTTCTGCAGTAAATGTACTGCTTGACAGACGTGCTTCTTTCGGAGCAGACAAGAAGCTTCCTCCACTAACTGAAGCTTATGTGAAGTGTAAATAAGGATCTGCTGCTTTGCTCCTTCCATCAGGGGCTACAGAACCAGAAACATTACTAGTAGGTTTTAGGAAACTCATGCAGGCCTTGTTTGTCAAGCACCGTGGTGTATTTTCTACATTGATGAACTGACTTGCAAACAAAAGGCTTAAAAAACCACACACACCCCCCAAACAACCAAACAAAAAATCCAACAAACCACTGCAAAACAAAAAACCCCCCCACCACCTGACTATGGCCATACAGGGACAGTGTGGGGCTTTGCCTCAGCGCAGCCCTGGAAGTAGTGGCTCTGACCACCAAAGCAGCTTCCTCCTATTACTCTGGTCACAGTGGCAGCCCTCTCATGAAGAAAATAACTTATTTTTTTCCTCCCAGTGTTAATTTTTCCATCTTTCTGATCCTAGTGTTTTGCCGAACTTGAGATCATGTCGTTTTCTTCCACTAGGTGAAGAGATTGAGAGTGCTAGGTATTACTTCAGTACAAATTCTTTTTCTATGACTATGACAGGAATCAAACCACAGCAGCCAATGTCTTTACAGTTTCAAATCTCTTTCCACTATCATTCTGATCGTCAAAATAGCTATTTTCATGACCTCCTGACTGCCATGCTCCCAAGGCTGTGTTCAACGGTGCCTTGTTCCCATTTCTTCCACCACTTCATTTCACTGCTGTCTCCCTATAGCAGACACAAAGGCTACTTTAGTATTAAAGGCAGTATGTCCTTCCTTCCGCCTAAGGTAAGGAACTAAGAGTAGGAAATTCCAGTGGTTCCCTAGATGAGGATATGCCATATGCATGTTCTCCTTCAATGTATAGTAAATTTAAACTGTTTTCCCAGTGGGTTTCAAGTCTGAATACTTAGACCTCAGTCCAGCCAGTAATTAATGAGACTAACGCACTGA
This sequence comes from Aptenodytes forsteri, assembly GCF_000699145.1. Lineage (NCBI taxonomy): Eukaryota > Metazoa > Chordata > Aves > Sphenisciformes > Spheniscidae > Aptenodytes > Aptenodytes forsteri. The sequence continues at coordinate 3,623,161 of NW_008795702.1, read as the reverse complement.
CCGCTTGTGCTTGAAGTACTTTATTTGAGGTGGAGTGCTCAGCACCATGCACGTAGAAGCTTTTGGCAAAGTGAGCAACCCATGTGTAACACTTATTGTTACTAGTATAAACTACTAGGATTCAGTGAAACTGCGTGGAATGGTCTTGGGCTAAGGTAGCCTGGTCTGAAGAGTACTAGACCTTTTTTCCTATAAGGTTAATAAGATGATGATCTCTCACTTGAAGACCTCTGCCAGATCATTCTGAAAGCATACGGATGAAGGCATTGTGATGCTTCACTGCGTAGATTTTATTAAAGTTACACTACAAAAAATATTGTTCTAAATATATAAAATGCTTTGTTAGCCCCACAGCTTTTCTACTAGTGTGCAAAAAGTTTGTCTCAAGGGGAGAATTAATACTTAAATGTCATCATATAGAAGTCATTTGCTTTATATTTGCATATAAAGAAAAAAAACAAGTGGACTTATGAGAGTGTGCACTTGAAAGCCCTCCAAAACAGTCATGCTCTTATTCAGTAGAATCAGAATAATAACACTCTAGGTAAAAACTCTAATTAGGGTACAACAAGGAGAAGAACCTAGGGGGAAATACAGCCTTTTATAGCCGTGTCTTAAATGAAGCAGAGCTGCAAAAGAACTTTTATAGACACTGCACTGGAAAGAATTTAACCGCTAGTGAATATTCCTTATGTCTTGCAGTTTAGCTTAAGATAGTGTTCTCTCATTCTTCTCTGTTCCTCCTTTTAAATATGACCTGACTCCAATCTCAGGCTGACTTTGGCACCGATACATAAAGTAGATGTACACATCTAATATTAATGATTGTTTGAGCTCTTCTATTTATCAGTGACAATGGGTGAAATCCACTATATTGCCATATGGAATTTGTCATCCTCTTCTGTGATTTACACAAAGCCTTAGTGATATGTGAGCTGCTGTAATTCAAGTCAATAAATGTCCAGGTAACTTTTAAAAGTTATCAAAGAAAATTCTTTTTGCAGCAGGGAAGCTTCTTCTGACCAATGAAGTTCTGCCGGAGTAGAAATGGATATACCTACTAGCTTCTAAAAACAGAGTTGAGAGAGACAGAAAAAAGTTTTAAAAAAAAAAAAAAAAATCACCCAAACAAAATAGGAGTCTGTTACAACCCAAGACTCTTCAGGGTTTGGGAAATACATAGATTTATTTAAATGGAAATTCTGGTGATGAAGCCTCTTGTATCAATTTTAGACCTTACGGTTGTATACCAGTAGTTTTAAGACCAGATAAAGTCCAGGTAGAATGCTGATATCCTTACTAATACTGAATAAATACTTCATGAAGTACCTGGATATCAGGGGGACCATTAGTGAAGCAAGGGTCTAAATTGCCTGGTCATGGGGCAGAAGAAGAAAAACAAGTGGCTTTCAGTCTTTGCTCTAGGTCTCAGAACCTAAGGCTGACCTCTGGTTAAGCCTGAAGAAAGCCTTATGATTCTCTGTCGTGCTGCCTCGTTAGAATGTTGTACAGCATGCACGCTGCAACTGTGTAAGCATGCTCTGTAGATTTGAGGTCCCTAACACTGTCATTCTAGTGGCACAGGATTTTCAACAAATTTTAATGGCAGATATTTCACTTAAGGACTTCCACTTCATGTACTTGTTGCCTATATAAGCATATAATGACTTTTTTTGGAAGGCAGGTTTAGATGTCTTTGAAGGTGCCAGTAAGCTTGTACCTGGAAGTAAAATGAGTAATATCCTATATATTTAACATAACTGCTGCAACTTGGTGTTCTTTATATAAGCCTACTTCAAAGTAAATTAGTAAAGACATACACCAAAACAAGAGTTAGCAGGCTTATGTGACAGGAGCTCAGTTTCAGTGTAATTGTTAATGAGTTTGCAAAAAGGAAGCTCACTTCTAAAATGAATGTTGAATTATACCTCAACTCAGAGCCTGCTGTGGATATAACAATGTCACGGTGAAGTTGGCATTGTAGTGCAACGTAGCCATTTCCCGATTAGACCCCAGTGTGACCAGCAGATGCTATTTCAGTGAGGGCAAGATAGGCTTTATGTACTACTTATCTCTCAAAGACTGTAGTTTCCTTGCTTATATATTGAAAATAGGATGCAGATCTCTGACTGGTGGAAGTGTACCACATGCATGTCTAGAAGTATGTCTACATTATTGTCTACATGTCTAACATTTAGCCTGCAGAAAAGGAGGCTGAGGGGAGACCTCATCGCTCTCTACAACTCCCTGCAAGGAGGTTGTAGCGAGGTGGGGGTCGGTCTCTTCTCCCAAGTAACAAGCGATAGGACGAGAGGAAACGGCCTCAAGTTGTGCCAGGGGAGGTTTAGATTGGACGTGAGGAAAAATGTCTTTACTGAAAGAGTGGTGAAACATTGGAACAGGCTGCCCAGGGACGTGGTTGAGTCCCCATCCCTGGAGGTATTTAAAAGACGAGTAGATGAGGCACTTAGGGACATGGTTTAGTGGGCATGGTGGTGTTGGGT
>NW_008795702.1:3615726-3620077 GCF_000699145.1 Aptenodytes forsteri | reverse complement strand
CAGGCTGCCCAGGGAAGTGGTTGAGTCCCCATCCCTGGAGGTATTTAAAAGACGAGTAGATGAGGCACTTAGGGACATGGTTTAGTGGGCATGGTGGTGTTGGGGTGACGGTTGGACTCGATCTTAGAGGTCTTTTCCAACCTCAATGATTCTATGATTCTAAGTAGGAAAGGCTGATTGATATTAAGCTAGTTCCAAACCTCTTTTATGCTGGAACTGACAGGCACTGACCTAGCTTACAGGCTGTCCTGAATTGCATAACCTGTTTTCATTCCTGTGCTGTTTTTGACATATGGGGATCACCTGAACGGAGCCATGCCTCTAACACTCCTGTACAGGAGGTGGCTAGTTGAGTACGTATGCTTTGTCTGCTGCAATCAATTTAACCTTATTGTAGTTCACATTTCCCATAAGAAGATGGAAGAATTACTGCAGAAATTAAAATGTGTTTGTAGGAGTTCATAGAAATGGCAAATGGTGAAAAACAATTAGCTCGTGAAAGAATGCTGCTCTTTTGAAATCACTTTGAGAAGATCATCAGTAAAATGGTGTCATCTTTGAAAGTCTAATGGAGCTCTTGGCTAAGAGACCCAATGGTGTGGATCAAACCACTGCACTTAATATAAAAAGGGGAAATGACTTGTGGCAACAGAAAGCAGAAATAATGCCTACAGAAATAAGTAAGATCATCTCATTTTTTAGCAATTATTGCAAAATAGAAACGTCACCCTTAATTCTAGATGCAGTTACAGCACAGAAAAATAAATTCTAAAACTGAAACTAAAAACACCATTCTAACTAATTATGTAGGACAGATAAACAGGATGGAATATAAATGTAAATCTGAATTAAATATATCAAATCTCTTCTCAGTATACTTTCCACTTTTTGCAGAAATCTTTACTCAAAGCAGTCTACATCTGCATCTGTGGAGAATATATATATGCACAGCTTCCAGAATCATGTGATATTCTCAGTATTAGCAGAAAGAGCTACTGCTAAGATGTGTGATCTACATGGATTTGTATAAAATATAACTAGTCTATATATGGTAACAGCTACAATGCATGTAAGAACAAGAAAGAAAATACCAATTTTTTACATATGAAAATGCTGCAGAGTTCTATAAAATGAAAGAATAACATGTTAACAGTACAGTATCATTTGCAATTAAGAGCCACAGCATCATCTAGTGGTCAAAGATGAAAAGCAGAATTCCAAGTGAATTATCCATTGTTTTGGTATTTTATTCAGACAGAAAAATTAGACAGAAAAATTAAAAGTATAAAGAAAATGGCTACTTACACTTCAGGGAGCATTGTAGGTAAAACCCAGGAGAGCAGTTACCTGACTGAAGGCTTTTTTAGATATCTACTTTCTCTTTTCTTTTCACAGAAAAGAAATTTAATAGAGCACACTAATAGAGGAGACATCATGTACTCTTACTCGCTTTTTCTTTAACTGTATTCAGATATACTCCAAATGGAAATAAAATCCTCCACAAAATGTACAAGTCAAGTGAAATGACATTTAGCAATCATTTTGCAGTCTCTTTGAGGTTATATGTATGCTTACGTAGTACCTAACAAAATACAGCTCTTGTCCATGCCTGAAGCTTCTGTAACATGTATATATGATGCTAGCAGTAATAGATATTATCTTGTCAGCGATATTCTGGTCCTTCTGTGACCTTATTTCTAAGGCTACTTTACGTTACGCTATGCCATTCACATTGATATGAAGAAAGTTACAGAACTGCCACCCCGAAAATCAAATTTTCCCAGCATTTTTGCCATTTCTGTCTCAAAGCTGCTCTTGTGGTTTTCTTTTTTTCCTTAGTAATTAAAACACTTTGTCCTGAGGCTTCTAAAACTTAACAAACGCCTTGCTAGCCTTGTCTAGCTCACAAGCAATGAGGCAGAAAAAATATCTTTTGGGAACTGAATTTGAACAACAGGTAATACCACCTACACCTCCTATATTTTTGATCTACAGAGTTGTTGCACAAAATGACCTGGTAATATAGGATGTTACCCTGTAGGCCAGTAAATACAGTATTGCCATTACTAATAACGAGCCACAGGCTTTCACTGAGTTTGCAAAGCCTCAGGACTGAGGCATGTCAGACTTGCTTTGCTTGAATTCATCTAGACCTGTCTGGAGCTTTGTCTTAACTTGTTTAGATGTAACATCAATTTTTCTTATCAGGTGGCTACGCCTAATTTCATTTACTTTTGTTTACCTCTATACTGAAAAATAGATTTGATATAAACTGGAGTAACAAGGAGTCATTCTGTATAGAATGAAATATTTATCACTCTAATCTAATGCAGAAATACAGGCCTAGTATGATAGCAGAGGCCTTGAAATCAATGAGGTGTATGGAGGGATTCTTATCAACCTCTCGATTTGTCTGTAATTGTATGCAAACATACAAGAACGGTTATAGAAGCTTTGTAGAAACCGGAGTGCTACACAGTATTTGTAACCTGTATTTTGAATCTCTCGAGGAAAAGTAAAAGCAGACTTCGCTCAGAGAACCAGTCAAACAGTCCTGGCTGTGCATTCTACAGTTCTGCAAGTCACTGCCTGTTTAGTTACAGATCAGCTGTTTCACGTGGAGTTTGAGAGCTAAGATGGAACCAAAGATGGTACTTTGAAATGACACTAGTCTTTCTTTGACACTTGCCCCAAGAATAAGGCTGAGTACCCTAGTGTTGGATATGGTTTGATACAGAGACTTCTACTTGTGATGAAGGCATATTTGAGAACTATATAGTTTATTCTCCCATGAGGTACTCATGCTCTTCCACAGAGGAAATATATTTACTTATCAGCCAATTGAATGAAGCTGCTCTGCACCATGATCCACAAATTGAGAAGTTCTGCTTTAAAGGATGCAATTGCAGAAACAGCAAAGTCAGCACTGATACCATCCTAAAGAACAGCGAATGCTGAACAGGTCAACATTTTTGGTATTTTGAGAAAATCCACATATCAACATACAATTGGAATGCAATGCAATTTATGTATAGCTTTGACTGTCTCTGGTTTCTTGTGCCAAACACTTGGTATACAAATATTAAAGTCACTAGACACTTTTAACACTGAAGCCAGAGTAATGATGTCACCAAATCCTATATGATGAATTAACTCTGATTCACAGGTAATAAATGCCCTATACTAGACAGTCGTTGATTAAACCAAGTCTCTTCTGATGATTTCTGAAATAAGGTAGAAAATATATGAATTAAAAAAAAACTGGGTAAGAGTGAAAGAATTAATTTTGACAAGTGCCGAATTTGCAACTCTGGAGAACTAAAATGATATTCCTGTGGATGTTATAATTCTAAAAGCCATTTGCTTGCTATACATTCCTCTTCCTGAAGGAAAACAAAGATTCCTCCTCCCCCAGCTCTTTTTTGCCACCTATAATTATTTCTCATATAGCTATAGATATCATTCCACAAGGCAGGAGGGACAGAAAGAGGGGAAACTGCAGATTGCAATTGCCAGATCTTGCGGTGTCAAACAGCTTGCTGAAAGCAAAACGTCAATTACTTCTGGAATGGCAGTGTATAACTGAGTGTACAGGCTCTTCATTTCAATATAAGGCAGCGTGTGTGAAAACTCATAGCCCAATGATCCAGAATGAAGTTGTACTTGCATATAAAGTATTGATTGTATTTGGTGGGGAAAAAAAACCACTAAGTGTCTTACGTGGAAGTATAACACACAATAAGGCATTGGTCCTGAACCTGATCCCCCGTGGATAAAAAAACCCAGGCACTCAGCTTATGTGGAGGTGTATTTTATGCTTCCACCTGAAAGGTTGTTGACGCTTGCTTTAGGATATGAAACACATCACCTTAGCATTAGACATGTAACCCGAGAACCGACTTTGAAAACTGATGAAATGCAGCGTGTAGTTCTTCCCCTCAACACATTGAGTGAAAGGTAATTTGTTTTGATTGACACTTCGCTCTTAAAATGTAGCACTTCATTATAAAGAGAAAGTGTTACACTAAATGGTTTCTTACTCCTATGCTGCCAGGCATGTATAAACAAACACAAAAATTTTTATTCAAACAAAGGCTCGGAGGAAAAGCGACCAGAACACAACTGCATAGGGAAAGGCAAAAGGCACCTCTGTGAGATTTGTTTAAAAAGTAAATAAATTATTAGAACTTGCTGCTGAGGCTTCTCAGTGTGCAGGGACAACTCTTTCCTTATTCTGATACTGGAATTCCAGTTGCCACAGTCTGAATAATGTACAGAATATAGAGACTACCAAAAGTCTTTCATGTTTCATTAAAGGCAGAACACCCCCAACACCCCCCCCCCCCCCCCC
>NW_008795702.1:3610486-3614258 GCF_000699145.1 Aptenodytes forsteri | reverse complement strand
CGCAAACCCCCCCCCCCCCCCCCCCCCCCGCCAAGAAAAACAACTGTCTCATTTGAAAAAAAAAAATAACTGAGGAAAGCATTTTTTTCTTCCATTTAGCGAAGAGATTGTTTTCTTTAAAAAAGCCTTTTCTAACAGCAAAGTTCTGACTGTTCTTTCTGGGGGAAGGAACTTGAATTAAGGTTATTTGGAGCTGCTGCTGTTGTAGTCTGAAGGTGTTTTTCTTGTGCCAGTAAAGGATGAATGCAAAACCAGAAGAGTCAGTAAATTCAATTGTACAGTCTTTCTGTAGTGCTAACTCTAACATGCAATTTCATTAATGAAAGAACGTGACCCCATTACACAGTGTTATTTATTCTGTGGATTGTGCAACCAGTTTTGGGGGCCATTTAAAACTCTGCTTCTGGTGGCCTTTCTGGTCCTAGCCATACAAGAGAGGTTCATTTAAGTACACGGGTATACAGTATTTTGTAGACAAGGTAAAACAAGCCATACTACCTTGGGCTTATCTTCATGCTAACACCGCTGCTTGCCTCCTCACTCAGAGCTTGCTTGTGTCCAGCCAACTGGAACATCTACTCGAGACAACAGAAAATACCTGGACACACACACAAAAAAAAAGACATAATCAATAATGGTAACAGCAGGGTCTAGAAATCCCACACCGCAGCTTTTCCTCAACATTTAGCCTCTTTCTGGTCTCAGTTTATCAGGATGATGATCTACCAGCATCTTTGTGCATCTTAATTGCTCCAAAAAACAGTAGCATTGCTGCTTTCGTAATAACGCTCACCTTTCCCTGTTTAAGGATGCAGACAAATACCTCCCAAAAAATTGAGCCTGCTAACCCATACCATCCAAAAGTACTCATCTATTTCAAGTGGACCCTTACATACTATTTTTTATAAATTTAAATAAATCAGTTTATCATTCAATGTGTCATTGATTTGCTGCTTTCGTAAATAACCGTAAAGGACAGGCTGAGTTGGGCTTCTATTACTTTGGACAACTGTATCTGCCCCTGGCCACTGCTGATTTGATGTCACTAATGGACAACTTTATAGGGTGGGTAATGAATGGTGTGCAAAACATCAGGGTATTCTGCAAAGCTAGCTTTCTTGATTTTTTTTTTTTCCAAACTTGTGTTTACTAACTCAATAAATTTTAATTGGGAACTTGAAATTTTGTCTTTATGAAGTTACCACACATTTACACAAACACAGTCACTTCCAACTGGATAAAAGGGGAGAAAAAAAAATCACTGGGAGGTTAATTAAAGAGTAGAAAAGCTTGTCTGTGGAGGCTGTAGAACCTTCACCCTTAGGTCCTTTTGAGACCAGGCTGCAGAAAGCCCCAAGTGATGTGGTTGGAAGTCAGTGTTGACCCTGCTTTGAGTAGGAGGCTGGACTAGAGACCTCCACAAAAGGATTGCCTTCCTTTCTGACCTGAATGAGTCTGTAGTTCTCACTCATACTGGTATTACTAAAACACTTGCACTTGCATTGAAATTTCTCTCTCTATAAGCAAAGAATTCCTAAACCTAGAATTTCAACACAAAACCATGATGCATTTGTGGTGAGGAACTCTATTGTTCAAGTATCTACAAATTTAACGTCTTGGAAAGTAAAAAAAAAAAATCACACACTAGTCATCTATTTTGAATGTGGGGATGAGGGGGAAAGAAAGGAAAATATTAATTTTTTTTTTTTTGCTTTCTGCATCTTATAAAAAAAAAACAAAAAACCTGCACATTTTTATCCCCTTGACTTAATGATACTCTGTTAAACCTCTGCTCTAGAGATGTTCAGCTTCAGGGGCCTGGTCCATCAGAGTGAACAGACTTTAAAAACGTTTTTCTCTTTCTTTGAGGGGAATTCTGTGCTGAGAGGGACAGGTGGGCTGAACAGTCATGAGATATTAGAGTTGTTTCCAGTGAAATTGTTCATGTCACTTTACTGTTCAACGTCACTAGAAAATACATATTTTTCTCAGCCTACCCTGACTGGAACCGAGAACAGTGTTTCTTAGTTCCGAGGGGAGAACATATTTGAAGTTATATCATTATTTTACCATCTGGTGACTGATGTGCAGATTAATAATTGGAATGTACTATAGAGCTACAAGGGAAACGGGGAAGTTTGGTTTGCCTACAAGTTTCACAGACCTGCTGCATAAAAAGTTCTCCTATGTCATTACCCAGGAGTGAACTAAAAGTCAGGCCAACTTAAACAGGATGCAGCAGCACAGCCACCACAGACTTGCTTTTGCAATCCTGACGCTCCCATCTGCTACAATTGCATGTTGACCAGCACATCCCAGAAAGTCGTCTGGACTTTATACAAACCACAGGCCACACACGGAACTCACCAGGCCGGCCAGCGTTACTTTTAAAGTTTCCACAGCCTCAGAAAATACAGTACTGCTGGTATCACCAAGAGAGAAAGTACACTGCCGTATTTGCATACTGTGCCAATTCTTCCACCTGTTTCCAAGTTCATAGATATTTCCTAGCTTATACTAATGACAGCAACAAAAATGCAGTAATGGATCCTGTAAGAAATTGCTGCTAAATTTCTGCTTTTCTCCTAGATCCCTTTTGAACAACCTGTGCTTCCCCCGTCTTTTTTCCCGAACTCCTTCCCAAACCCATCTGGATGAACTTGGACTGTCATCCGATCTACCCAGTGAGACCACTGTGACCACCCACAACGGCCAGATCTTTCCCCAAATAGTCCGTGTTCAGTCACGAAATGAGCATGGCCCAAGACCCTTCTGGTGTACTGCACATACAGTGCCAGGTCCATCACGACTCGTCAAGGAAAAGAAGCGGCCTTGAGGACTTTATGGACTGAAGGCCTTACTTGTTCTCTTGAAAGATGCAATAAACAATCATTCCCTATTCACCAGGTACACCGCACAGCCTACAACACATCTTTTCTCTGTGGCTGGCTTCAGTGCGCCCTGGACGCCAGTCCCAGGGCTTGGGTCTCCCTCGGTGCTCTTGCTGCCCGGTGGCAGGGCAAGTCCTTCAGGCTCTGCACAGTGGCATCAGGCGCTATGGCTCTGTCGGACCCAGAGCCAGTGGCAATAGCCATCTAGGCAGGTGCTGCTTTTGCCAGCCAGCAGCCAGCTAATTAGATACGGTAAGACCTGAGATTTCATCACGCAAGTTTGGGGATTTTTTGAGGTCACAGCCTCTGGCCTCAGAGAAAAAGGCTGGCTCTGGATCAGTCCGTCTGGTTTCAGTAGGAGCTGGCTGGTAACTGCCTCTGTACGCGCTGCTCAGGCTGCAGAATCCCCTCTCATGCCCGTAATTACAGGCTGCAGTTACGGCTGTGCTTCAGCCATGCTGCTTGCCTTTGCCAGACGCTCGACAGCTGCTACCGTGAAGCAGCATATTAACGTCTATGCCAGAAAGACCTTAATACCTTGCCGTTCAGGTAAAGCGGCAGGAGGAAAAGACAAGTCTCTTCAGCTAAAGGCTAGTGAGAACGGTATTCTGAAAGCAATACAGCTTCTTACAACTTAGTCTGAGACAAGCTCTTGACTGTTAAGGGAGGGGAAGAGGGCAAGGGTCACCCCTCCCTTTGGAGCATTGTTTCAGATTTGACTAAGGCAGATTTTGTACATCATCTGTCTAAGGCATCACCTGACTGAGACACGGCCCTGGAAGAACGGCTCCCGGGCAGCCCACCACCGCGCTTACGGCAAGCGAGACCGAAGCGAGGGCTCAGGCTGCTGCTCTACCCGCCCGCCCGCCCGTCCGTCCGCG
>NW_008795702.1:3590681-3609705 GCF_000699145.1 Aptenodytes forsteri | reverse complement strand
CCTCCTGACCCGGGGCTCCCCTTCCCCCGCCGGCTGCAGGTCCCGTGCCCTTGGCCGCAGCTTCGGCCTCCCTTGTTGTCAGGAGTAAGGCTGTGGAAAAGCAGCGCGGAAGGGCCTGTTGGTAGGTGTGGGGGTGCAGTTTCACAGCTCTGTCTTGAAATCTTTATTTTATTTTAGTTTGTTTTCTTCCTCCGAATCACAAAAACATAGGAGTATCTGTCTGGTGACGAATGCTGTTTGGAAAGAGCCTTGTATTCCTGCAGAACTGCGGATAAATGATGTCCGCGTCTTGTGTCAGGGTCATGCTTTCTTTTATAGGGTATTAAAAATAGTGACTTTGTTACAATGATTTTCCTGATAGCTGCTCTTATAACAGTACTAATTAATGTTTTGGGTTTTTAATACCGAATCGTGTAGTGGCAAGGTGACGTAGTAAAGTTTGTTAAAACAAATTGAAAACGAACGGTGTATTCTGTGAGGATTTGATCTAATTGGGAAAGCTTAAGTTTTTTCTGAACTTAAAAAGTAAGGGAACATGTCAGCTACAAATCATCCGAACTTTCAGAGCACAACAGTAGTTACGAGTTTTGTAACAGGAAAATTATTACTTTTAGGAGTTGCTTTGATGAAAATGTTCTGCTGAGGTGCTGAAATAAATTTCCTTTTTTGAAAAGAGGATTAAACTTCTTTATCAATACATATTTTCTTGCAGTTTAGGATGGCTTTTGCTCACTAGAAAAATAATACTGTTGTCCTGTATTCCTTAAACTGCTGAGTTCCTATCTTAATTTTTGACTGCAGGAGGTGCTTGTCCTAAATTCTTGAGAAAAATGTCCTCTGGTCCTTCACCTTTGCCCCACATGGGAGTTAGATGACTACTGTCTGGAAGCTTTCAAATATGTAAACTTAAACTTACGAATGACGTGTGTGTGTATGTTTTACATGCAATTTCTTAGCTTTTTGATTTGAATTCAGTATGACAATTTTTTTTCTGTTTGTTTTCTAGAAACACACTGCTTTTGCTACCTTTCCCAGTGAAAATGCAGCTGTGAAGGTTCGTGTTGAGTTTGTTATTGAAAGTTTTAGCAAAGCACTTTTCTGAATTGCCAGTTGTGCTCTAAGGTGTTTTACACGTCATCTAGTACTCAGTGTCGGGGGGGGGGAAATGCAGAGCAATGTAATATTAGGATTCTGTTTCAGGAGGTGCTTGAAGGACTCGGTAAAACGAACGCTTCTGTAGAGTCATGAGAAAGGCGGGTTGGAAGGGGCTTGTGGAAGTCATCTGATCCATCCTGTCACTTAGAGCATGGCAAAATTCCATGAGTTAAGGCTGATCAGGGCCTTGTCTAGGGTGTGTGCATTTATATGTAAACTATAAACCAAACGTAATTTACTTGTCTCCTGCATAACTGCATATTTGCCGTAAAATTCAGACATAGTGATGTACACAATTCAAGACTGCCTTGAATGCCCAACTTTGATAAGAAAAAGAAAACTACCATGTTAATGGGGGACATGGATGCCAAAAAGGTAATGCTAATAATGCTTTTTAAATATGAATCTGGTAAAAAGCCTGTGTCCTGAATTTTCTTCTTATGCCCTGGTTTTTTTTGGTGTTGCTTTTATTTTTTTTTTAGGCCATGCTGTAAAGTACTAGTCAAAAAAGTTACAAAGACTATGTGAGGTGAACAGTGGTGAATTTAGGTTGCTTTGTGTCAGTTGTTAGCAGCCTATCAGGATCTGGACTTGCAGAATGCTGGAGCTTCCTGGTGTCACTGTTAAGAATCTTGATTTTAAAATTCCCAGCTATTACTAGTGGACTTCAGCACGTTTGTAGTTTGTGAGCAAGAGGTTGGTTACTTGAAATCACAGAGATTGACTAGGCTATGTAATAAATATCATTAAGGTTGCTACTGTGTTCAGATGACGTAAGTCTCTGCAATGGTTCTAGCTGTGCAACCTCGTCTTATTCCTTCCTGCTATAAGGAAAGAGGCTGCTAAAAGCAGGGCTGTGAGGGCAGGAACGGTGCAGAACTGCCTGTGTCTGTAGTGGCACAGACTTAGTTTAAAGCAGTTGGGACTGCATCCTATGGCTACTTTACCAACCAAAGGAAAAACAGTTATGCTTTGAAATAATTCTGATGTATTTCGTCTTTCCTTTCTTTCTTTTCTCCATTATAATTATTTGAAGGCTCTGTCAAGACTGCATCAGCTGAAACTTTTAGGTCACACCTTAGTTGTTGAATTTGCAAAGGAGCAAGATAGTGTGCAGGTACTTAGCCAGCCTTCTGTCTCAGAGAAGTGTAAAAGGTACGTGCATAATAATTCAGTCTCTATGTTTGTGGTCAAGGAAAGGGAATTCCATGTTCATGATACTTTTGTAGTACTGTTAAGTCAAAGGATGAATTGTAACCATTTAGAAGTGTTAACAGGCGGGTTCAGATCTCTAGATAAGTGACTGCATTCCTCCCATTAGTATTGTTTCATTCGCTGTCATCATGAAATAATTCCCATCCTTATTCCTATAGTTATTAATATCTTTAATCAGCAGATGGTCCTGTTTGTTCTCATTTGCAGAGCAAGACTCCAGTCTGCGTAAGCTGACCTCTGTGTTGCACAGGTTCCCTGTGTTTAAAAAAGACTCTTCTACTTTTTTTTTGTGTCAGGATTATAATTTTCTTTTGCTGTTAGTGCATGCCGTGCTTTCCTGATGTTTCTTTCGAATCTAATCAAGAGTCAGGCAGAATTGACATCTGCTACCATAACTGTATAAGACTATACTATTATAGCCACTGGCTTCTAAGCTGGAGCTGATTTGCATGTATCTAGCTTGAAGCATGAGCACAACAAAAGTAAAACTGTCTGAGTCTCTCTTCAAACAGTTAAAGAATATGTAATATTTAAAAATAAAAATTAAAAAAATCAATGAATCCTAATGCTAGTGTGACCAGGAACTGTGATAGTTTGGGTTTCAATTGTCTGTCAAGTACTTAATTAAAAAAATAAGTTGCATAGTTAGGCTTTCAAGTTTACCTGTGTAATATGTAACAAAGTGATAGAAGCTATGTGATAGTGCTTAATTAAAATCAACAGTAGAGGTTTTAAGTTATTTATTCCACTCTCTGAATATGAACAAATCAATAATTTAATACCTTTTGATTTTATATAGTCTCTGAACAGAGAGTAACATAAAAAAATTTTAGTTCTTGTGCTGTAAGTAGATTTGTCAGGAGTGTTTGAATATAGGGAGGCTTACTTAAATCTGCATAAATATTTATTTCAGAAGTCTGGCTACTATAATTATCCACATGTGTTAATTCTTAAGAATTAATAATGGCTGTAGTAATGCCATTGATAAAAGATGTTAAAAATACTGCACTAATCTATTTCTTATATTTTTAATAGATGAGATTAAACATACTTCATATATTATGTAAGGCACTTAAATTTTGCCCTGTTTTAATTAATGCTAAATTAATTTTCAGTTCAGAAGAACCAGTGAAAGAAGAGGAGAAGAAAGAACCAAGCTGTGTTAAAATAGAGAATGGAATTGCACCCAACCATGGGTTAGTGGGGTTTTTTTGTCTTAATTATTTTATTCTGTTACAGTTTCTTTTGAAATAAGTGTTATGTACTGTTGAACAAGAGAGAATGCAGCATCCCATTCTCTCTTGTTTTGTTTCATGGTATGCTACTGTTCTACACGCATAGCTGTAGGAATTGTCATAAAGGTGAAATTTTAGTTCTTCAAGTTTAGAACCTTCACAGCTGATCAGTGACTGGTGCTTTGAGCCGTGAAGTTGTGGGTTGCATAATAGCCTTCTAGCCCTATGCATTGCTTTCTGAGGAAGAGTTTGAGGACTGGGTATGTTGTGCCAGTGTTAACAGCAGAATACTGTTGACTTTTGTTTTTCCAGAGGTTTCTTGTTATTTTTTTCCCCCATTTGTATTTGTGCGTGCATGAAAAATAAATTTCTTTTTGGGCTGCTAAATCCAGCACTTTGAGCATTGAGTTTAAGATGTTTGTACAGCATGCTGTGCTGTGCTTCTGGTTTTGGACATGTTGATTGTTTCTGTGTGCTTTAGGCTTTCTGCATGTGTTGGTACTTTCATCGTGCCCAAGCCCAGTAAGTCTGTCATGCATTAGGGGACTGCTCCCTGATGTTAAAGACATAATGTAAGTGGCCCAAAACTGTTCTAGGGGAAATAATTACATTTCAGTGACGCTTCGGATGTAATGAATAGTTAAACCTCTAGTAATCATTAATTGTTATCAGTCATTATGTGGCAATGGTGCTAAGATGTCTTGTTTTTAATCTTTTTTTCCTCAGCCTCACCTTTCCCATCAATTCTTGCCTCAAATATTTGTATCCACCACCTTCAAGTACAATTCTAGCAAATATAGCAAATGCCTTGGCAAGTGTGCCCAAATTTTATGTCCAGGTAAGTGAAAAAGGGCAAAAAAAGAAAGTATAAAAATAAAAACATCTCCTTTTTCCTCTTTTAATTATCCACAGAAATAATTTTCGTCATAGTTAATATTAAGTTAGTTTTCATGTGACAGTGTTAACCAATGTTATTCTTTTACTGTGTTGAGATAATAAGACCAGAAGTAACCTACTTCATTGACACTGAAGACTTAACTGGATGTGATCTTCCTAATTAGATGTGGCTTGAGTACTTGACATTTCATTCTGAGAAGATGCTTTACTCTTTTTGATTAGCCTTTTTAGGGTGTTGCTCATATTTACCATTAGTGTTGGATCTCAAGTGCAGGCTTTCACATTGTTTAATAACCAAGGTAGTTGTGTCTTCATTAAAACTATGCTGATTTACACCTGCCAGAAGTTACTGGCTATGATACCTAGCAAGGAACTATTTTCATTCATTTATTTATTTAAAGGAAATCCTAACTTACCTTGAATCGTTTCAGGTACTTCACCTTATGAATAAAATGAATCTTCCTCCACCTTTTGGACCAGTTACTGCTCGCCCTCCCATGGTAACTTTTTAAATACGTGTTTTAAGTACTGTAAAACGGATTCACAATTTAAAATGTTAGCAACATGGTAGGACATCTAAGTTCAAACTTCTCAAAGTTGGAGAAATCTCTAGAGGATAGCAAATACTGCTGCGTTTCATTGGGTAAGATGTGCATGTCAGTCTTTTAAAGAAATCTTTTTAACTAGACTTAAAACAAAGAAATACACATGTATGACAGTAGCACTGGAATATTTCAAACTGTTGAGTATAAAAAAAAAGGGAGGTTGTAGCATCATGTTACAGATACACTAAATACAGAATACCGTTAGCCCGTTGCCTTACAAAGATGTGTTAAGTTCTTTGATCCGTGTGTTCCTTTAGAGTTCTAATTAGATTCAGTTTGTTAATGAGATTATACAGCGCTTTGGGATTTAACTTGCTCTGTCTCCAGGATGTTTTTTGAAAGAGGGAGGGTTGAGGGAAACTGGCAGAGGCTTAGGGGGAGCTGTTTCTGAAGGGAAATAGAAATACCAGCTCTGTGGTCTCAGTTCTCTGACGCTGTGATAGAGTAGTTTAACTGACTGCCAGCGGAAGGTAGAGCAAGTGAGGACTTTCATTAATAGTGATAGCTCCAGGATTGGGATATAGTGAAGTTGTGCTCCACCACACTTTGTGTTTGCCCTAACAGAACACCTGCTTCTAGTAACGGGGGAGCTAGCTGGTAAAGAAAACTATCAAATAAATCTATCAAATAAATGAATGCACACTGATTTTTCTGGGAATAATTTTATTTGTTGCCTGGTATTGGGCCAGGTTAAGCACTGTGAATTTAATGGTCATGCAAAAAAGAGTAGTAAGGTGCGAAGCCAGTCCTTGAAATTCCTAGAACAGTTTCTAAAGGGCACGGTATTTCTAATGCCAGAAGACGTCAGTGCCTTAAGGAACTTAAGGTAGCTGTTAAGCGTAGTAAGATTGTTGAAAGTGGGGCTGGAGATGATTTTGTATAGGAAATTCCTTATATGTGTTTTTTGCAGTCTCAATGAAAAAAATTACTCTTTTCATGAAATCCTCACCCCTTGCAGAAATAGAAATGTAACTTTGATAGGTGGTGGAAGGTTCAGTGTAGAAACTGAGATGGCTTGGGAGGTTAGGCCTCCTCCCATATGGTTTGACCGTATTCCTCTCAGGAAAGTCCTTAAAGCTGAGTGCAAAGTAAAAACCCAGGGCCATAGTTGCTAATTTTTTTTTAACTCCTCAAAAGAATGAAAACGTTCACTGTTATGCTTCAGAAAGTGGCAATTTTTTTTCTTGTGGAAAGTTTTCATTAGTAATGTAGTTTAGCAAAATAGCATCTAGGTCCCTATAAACATACTTTAAAAAAAAGTTTCTTGTCAATCTTCTAATTTATTGTTTTGACTGGTTTTATTATGTAAAGGAAAACAAGATATGCAATTAGTTTTCTTAAAATGTTGTTACTTCTTTTTTTTTTTAACTTTACCCCCATAATTAGTATGAAGAGTATTTACCAGTGCCTGTGCCACCTCCCCCAATCCCACCTCTGCCTCCTGAAGAGCCTCCTTTGCCTGAAGAGGAAGAAGAGCAACTATCTAGTGGAGATGAATCAGAATATGAAAGTGATAATGAGGAGGAAAAGGAGAGGTATCCATTTTACAGTCATTTGCAAGCTTTTGGGCTCTTTTAAAGTTGTGTTTTTACTTTTCTAGCTTCTAGTTCAGCAAATGGTGGAATCTGTTAACGTTTGCAGTATATAGATAATCTTTCCAGATGCTTAAGGAAGCTCCAGAGTGACTTAAAAACAGAAGGAGAGTGCTGTTTTGAATCACAGTAGGAGAGGGGAAAATGGCCAAATGGTATGCAAATTATCATTTGTTCCCATGTCCAAAGAACAAAAACCCAAGAAAACAAAACCTCAGAGTGCAGATAGAAGGAAGCAATAATTAATTTGTTTTCTGGATTCTTCATTTTTCCACATCTTTACTGAGTAAACTACTCAGCCTGAATCATATGTGCATTCTGACTTCCAAAATATTCTTTGTACATCAGTGTGTATTGCTAGGAGCAATAATAATGGGAGGTTGTGTGTGCTGAGGATTCTCTTGCAGTTTTGGGACTGAATTCACAGCATAGTTGTTTGGTTTTTTTAAATCTTTAATAGTAAATGAAGAAGCAATTTTCTTTATTTGCTATTTAAACTGAAAAGTAAATCAAAAAGTCCCTATGTTATATTCGGAAACATACATGCATTTGGAAAAAGGCACTCCTGTTGAGTGGAAATAGTATTATAAAAAAATGTTTGGCTTGGGGTTTCTATAGCATTTCTACAGCTTCAGTGTCCTATTTAGGTGCATGCTTGGGGAAGGAAGGGGCATCATTGAACTCATCACGATTTTGATCGGTCACTTAAGTGCTCTGTGTATACCGATTTGCTATATGTGTTACAGTTTATTAATGTAGTTTCAGTATTAAGGTAGCTAGATTTATAACCGTGTTCTGAAAAGTTGTATTTCAAGGGCTTTAAGGAAGGGGGAAGGTTTTCCAAAATGAGTTCAAATAAACTGTAAACCACTTTGGTTCTTTTTTAAATTCTGTTTAAAATAGAATGACCAAGTTGATGGAATTAGCAACCCTTCAGCCTAAAAGACCAATAAACACAAAGAGGCGTGGTGTTAGAAAAAAGCAAAGAATTAAAGACTTATTGAATGTTCCCGTGTGTACTCCCCACAGGTCTGTATTATTTCTGGTTTTTGTACTTTTTTGGAAGATTATTCCTTTTACTAAATGACATTCTCTGTATCATGTTTGCTTTAGTGTTGCTGTTTTAAAACAAGCGTTCTTCACTGATAGGTAAATTTGGTAGTGGAGTTGGTCTTCTCTTACCGTCATGCTTGGTTTTATTGCTCTAAAGGTCCAAATTTTTGTGTAATTTGAACTCAAGTCTGCTCAACGACCTTGATCTGTAAAGTGTGCCTGGTTCGAGCTCTGTGTTTCTCTTGCTATCAAACTAATAAAAATCCCTTTTTCAGAAAAAAAGAAAAACAATTTCATATCACAGCCCTGACAGAAGCAATCTGGATTTATTGTTTGGGATGCTGTTTTAAATAAATTAAAAAAAAAAAAGGATGATACTGGAAGAATAAAAACTGATTTGGTTTAAAATAAGTTTGGTTTTTGAAACTGCAGTACCATGGCACAGTAGACACCAGTGTAGTATTTCTGTGTAGTCGTGATCAATTGTGAATGCATTTTTACTGATAGCAAATCACTTGGAGGAGGAGGAAGGCTATATTTTTTGAAAATCTGGTATATTTTATACACTATATGAGAGCAGCAGCAAGGCCAGTTATTTTTTTTATTTAAGTTACTGATGAAGTTTTTCATAAGTGCCTGTCTGTACTGTAACATGGTATGTAATTCTTGGTTTTGCTCTCACTGCCAGCCATACCTATGGTATTTGCAGTGTTTTAATCAACTTGAACTGTATTGGGTGAAATTTATGACATGGAGAACTCATGTATTTGTGGTAAACAGCAGCATAAGATCTATCTGGAAGAAATCTTGTATTTGACTATGCATTCATCAGTGTCTGAATCTTTAATTAACATGTTCTTGTTTTAAACAGTAATTTGCACCCTACGCTGTCACCTTCGGATGTCTTTGAGCAGCCACAGCACATAGGTCATAAAAAAATTGAGTTCCATATTACTACTGACATCCCAGCTGTTCTTCAGATAAACTCGGAAAAAGAAGAAAAAAATGGTAAGAGAGTTCGTACTTCAAATGTATTTAATATTAAATTCATGTGGTTTCAGTGTGTAGAAGGCTGCTGAAATTTAGGCCAGGGAATTCTCCTCTTCTTTTGTATGGAGCTTTCATAAATAGTATACGTCAGGGTTTAAGAACACCAACCTGCGTCTTGTCTGCGTTTGCTGTTTTTCCCACGTTAAAGCACATAACTCTGTGCTTTGCTGCAGTAAAGGATCTAGAGGATTTTAAAGGGCTCTTTCTCTCCTATGTGATCTGGGGGTTTATGGTGGATTGGTCTCTATTTTAAATGTTAAGGTGTTTTTAGCAAATATGTTACAAACGCATTCTCAGTATTATATAGTGTAATTGAATATATCAGGCTAATTTCAGATTTTCCTTTTCCAGCTCTTAGAGAGCAGCATTCGAGTGATTGCCAACTCCTTCTCTGTGATGCACTGATTATCTGCTGTAAAAAATGCTGGGCGATAATAGCAATGAGGTGTGATGGTTTCTTATAGGGTTATGGTCAGTCTGTGTTTCTTGGTACTTAACAGTAGCATACAGTTTCTTTGAATGAAAATTAGAGAAACCACTGAAATGGATACAGGCTTGAACAGCAAGGCTAGTTTTACCTTTACTGGCATGTGCCATGGCTTTTATTTGTGGTACAGTTGATTTTATAAGACCATATAGAGCAGGTGTGTTTGTTAACCCAGGGATTAAGACACATTTCTTTAAGGATGTGTTCAAATTGCTTTACAAAGTCTACTATATTAAAATGTTACTGAAAAGAGTACATTTTTTTGCTTGCTCTTGATCCTCTTGTGAATAAACATACAAACCACTGATATAATGTGTTGAAATTTCAGACCTTTATGCGACCACGGAAGAAATCAATAATACAGGCTTTGGAAGGATTTTCCCAGCTCCTAGCTCAAATGATAAAATGGAAACTGAAGAGGAGGATGATGAAATACCATCAGAATTTATTTCTAGAAGGGATCTAGAAAAAAACAGACTTTCTAGAGAAGGTATAACTGTGCGAATACATTATCTAATAAGAACTCTTTGATTTGTTGCAACAAATAGTTTAAATAAGTATTTCCTTTATTAATTGATCATATAGTAAATTTAGTTATGGTATACCGAGCAAAAATACAAAGTAAGTAAATGAGCTAAAACATTGTCTGTTTTTCTGTCTTCAAGAAATAGAAAAATTTTCTGTTTTCAAAAACTATGAGCCCGGTGATCCAAATTGCAGTATATATGTGAAGAATTTAGCTAAACAAGTCCAAGAAAAGGTAGGTAAACAAGCAAATTAAATATTTATCAAAAGGGCTTTTTACCAGCTTTCCTCTTATACCTACCCTTTAATTTCAGGATCTCAAGTTCATTTTTGGAAGATACGTTGACTTCCAGTCAGAAGTGGAACGAAATATGTAAGTTAATTTGGTACTTGGTTAAAATTAAGCCTTTTATGTTAACTTCTGTCATACTGGTGAAAATTGTGATTTAAAAAGTAGTCATCTTTACTTTTTTCTTTATGCTTCTGCATAAAGAAAAAATGTTTCATCTGAAAATCTTAATTTATCACAAGTACAGAAATGGAATTATTTTTTGAACAGTGTCTGAAGACTCTACTATTTTGCCCCTTATTTTTGTTACCAAATTTACTGTTTATTGGCTGAGCGACACAGAATGAGCAGTGTAGGTGATTGTGTGTATCTGATCATTTTGCATTTGTCGTATTTACTACAGCTGCACACCGATTTGCCATCCTGCAGTCTAATGTCACTTTTTACTAAATGGTTCCCCCAGGCAAAATGGTTTCCAATGACATAATTCCTGCTTGTAGGCTCTGCACCCATTTCTGCTATTTCTCCAACTCGAAGCGTGAGAATTGTATTTGTACTGTGAAATATGAAAGTGTGGTGAAATGTGAGTAATGCCCAATTCTCAATTTTGCCTCTAGGTTTGATATACGTTTGATGAAAGAAGGCCGTATGAAGGGACAGGCTTTCATTGGACTTCCTAATGAAAAAGCAGCTGCCAAAGCTTTAAAAGAAGCAAATGGATATGTCTTATTTGAAAAACCCATGGTGGTTGTATCTTTTCAAACACTTACATTATATTCTTTGTCATCTGTCTGTCAATCTCTAGTTTTGCTCTCATAGTGTTCTACTTATTGGAAATCCTGTGGAAAGAGGAAGTACCTTAGAAAAAACCAGGCAGCATAGCATAGTGTACTATTGTTAGTTTTATGGTAACTGAAAAATATATAGAGGCACCTCTTCTGAAATAGGAAAGTCAATGTGTTTGATTTAAGACAATAAAATTGTCTACTCTGGTCTTAGCTCTTTGATCCTACAAACACAATACAAAAGATGATTTAGCTTGTATGACCGTTGTATTTAAATTAAGTAGGCTTTTTGACTTGGTTAAGCCTGTGTTTACAGAATTAAGAACATAAAGAAATGTTCCTTTCAGGGTCAGTGGTCTCTATTTAGACTGCTTCTCTGGCTGGAACTGTCAGTTACTTTTTGGGCCTGTGTAACATGTTGGGATTTCTACGCTTTTTGATTGCATTACCCTGTTTTTTGTCTATAAGTCCCTTCTTATTTTTCACTTAAATGTTTCATAGTTTATTTCCTTTCCTTTGTACTCTTGTTCACCCCAACCTCTGTTCCTTTTAGCTTTCTTCCCAAATACCTACTGAGACATCAAAGTTACGGAGTTAACATGCTGGGATGGAGGACTGTAAAGATCAAGCATTTGTCCTGCTGCAGTTACTCTGCACGTAACTCATTCCTGGTTAGTCGTGCTCATTTACTTAGTACTGTAAACTCTTGGACAGGATCTCTTAAATTTTTTTGTGCTGCAGATCAGTGAGGTCCTGATCTTTCACTAACAGACGCTATCGTTATAATATTTAATACTGTAGTAGAATTGATTCACAGATAAAGGCCACTTTTTAAACTACCTTTTGCTGAAATAATACTTCTTTTTTGCTTCTTGATTGGCTTCTGTTTATCATTGACACTTGTAGTCCTTAACAGAATCTCAGCAATTTGCTCGTTCAGCTAGACCAAAACAGGATGCCAATGATGGGAAAAGAAAAAAGTAGAACACTGCACAAGGTATGGATTCTCTGCCTGAAAATAAAAATAAAGAAATAGGCTGGGCTTTTTTGTTCATTTGCTTTGTTGGGTTTCTTTGTTTGTTTTTATTTATCTTTTTAATGGCTTCTTTAGGAATAGCGATGGTGGAGGGGAAATGTTCCATACAATTTTTTCTTAAATGTGCACTTATATCAGAAAACCAGAATGCAAGGTATATAGGTGGTGTAAGTTTAAAATGTTGCTTCTTCCTCTGTTTAGAAACTCGGAGACTGCCATTTCCCTAATCCTGATATCCTAGGGTAGTTGTCAGTTTCTCTAATCCTTAATCTGGGGAGCTAAGGAGAATAATTCTGTGGAATCGGACCCCTTACCTTTTAGTAATCTGCTGGGGTTTTGGCTTTGAAAAGAGTTGCCTCTTTTCTCCTTCCCTTCCGTCCCCGCCATTGTAAAGTGATCCTGAAGAACTGTTTCCAGCGATAAACTCGCTTCTGCTAGCTCTGTAAAGGACCTTTGGCTTTGCTAACTTTGGAAAATGAGATCTTCGTGCTGTTGCAGCATCCTTTAAACTTGTCTGGTTTGGGAAAGGGTATTGTGTCAGAAAGTGCTACTTAATGTTGCGTTGATCAAGGCTTCATTTGCTGTGGAACGCATAGGTCCTGGTTTTTGGCATTATTGTCTAAACTTGATGGGAAAGTAACTTTTAGCAGAAAGTAATCACTGTTTAACTTTATTTGCTATCATATAGCTTTACTTCACTACTGCTTACTCAAAGTATTTGCTTTATATAACAGTAACTCAAGCAAAATCAGCTCTAATTTAACTGAGGGGTTTCATGGCCTAAAAACATTTGAGTAGTGAACGGTCTCAAATTAGCATGTGAAGTAACTGGTGCAAGAATTAGAAGCACTTATTTCTCAATCTGCACCCTCGGGTAGATCAGCTAGCTCAAATTTAAAGGGCATTTAACTTCATTACAGATTACAGTTGGGCATCGCTCTGGTTACGCCTCCACCTAAGACCAAATGAACGCAAAGCTTAGGCTGAATGCTTCTGAAACATTCTGCTTAACCCATGACGTGTTTTTAGTCTGGATGTTTTGATGACTGTTACTTTGGAAAAAAACCCTGAAGTTTGAAATAAAGGATGTGAACAGCTGTTTTTGATTTTTAAAAAACGGTTGGAGACCCCGCAGTATGGTTATAGTGAGGGTAGTGTTTCTAAGTTACTTCAATTGTAGGTTTCTTCTTCTGTCAGTTGTCTAAGGATTTTTTCATCAGATTATATTTGAGCTTGTTTCCCTCATTTCTGAGATGCTATTTGGTCTTATCAGTTCCTATTTCGAGTTACTGATTTGTGGTTTGCAAAATTTGTATTTTATCAAATTAAAGATCACTTTTTCTACAGGCATTCTTCTGTATTGGTCATTGAAAAGAGACAAATGAGCCTTGGCTGAAGTATTCTATTAGGAACAAGGGTTTATGGGAATGTTTCAGTCTTGTTTCTTACTCCTTCCTTGTTAGAAAAAAACTGGTATTTATATTAATTTATCCAGTGTCTAATAAGAAGAAAATTACTAAGGTTTCTTTAAATGCAGAAAAGAAACTTGAAGCATTTTAGCTATTGGAAAGCCTGATAAATGAAGTCTGAACACTTTTTTCTTTTAGGAATTCCATGTCTTTCCAACTAATTTTGTACATTAAATCTAATTCTGGCTTCACTAAACATGCTAAATAATACATGAATTACATAAAGAAAATAACGAGGTGCTTATGTTTATTAATCATGTTGATGGTCAGCTCAGAAGCTTTTTTTTAGAGTGAGCAAACACGTACTTACGCAAGACTTTATCTGTGCACGAGTTACCTTGGTGTCCTTGGTTTAATGTATCACGGGCAGAACTTCTTCCTTACCTTGACCATTTATACGTAAAGATCACAGAACGTGCCATAGGCTAATACAGATTTCTAGGGATCCATGAGGTTTAACTAAAAATACTTGTTTCACTTCCCAACTAATGATGAAACTGAACCCTATTTCTGCATGACTATGTTTTCCTGTTCCTGCTGGAATACTCTGATGGGTCTCGATTTATGATGCAAAATTCCATGAGTCTGAGTCTGAAATCTGAGTCTGTAAGGAAAAACAGTGTCAGAATCTCATTTGAAACATAAATATGCATATGAAGAAGTTTATGCAAACATTTGAGGGACTTAAAATTCCATCTGTATCCTGCATCTCAATGTTGTGATTCGTTTTATAACAACTAAATTGACATAAGTTAAACTTCTGATTATTTTTAAACAGGAAGAAGCTGTGTTAAATTCACGAGTGTTACTGCAAATACTTTTATTATTTTTTAGTATTTTCTCTACAAAGGTTTTATCCTTTCTAGAGAAAATAATACGTATAGTTTATAAAAATACTATGTAACTCCTTGCTGGCTGAAATGTCTTTTTCTTGATGGACTGGAAAAATTTCAGTTAGTATTTGGGGTGACTATTTTTTCTGTAGCTAAAATACAGCTTTTTGGGAGAAAGGTTATGTAGCAGAAACTGATGTTGAGAGGTCTCCAGCTTCTGCATAGGGAAGAAGTGACTTGAAAGCCTGCATTGAATGGAAACATGATTGGGTTTTGGACCTGATGGAAAAAGTGAGTCTGTAAAATGGCAAAGACTTGAAGGAGGATTAATGAGACAGAAAAATCTGGTGGTGTCCTAGTAGTTCCAAGTTATCGAAAATGTATTTACTTTTGAATATGGAGTTTAGTGTTGGTGGACTCATCAGCCCTCAGTAAATCTCATAAGGGGTCAAAACTGTATTTTATCAGAGGCGCATATTTGCTTTTGATAGGTAGCATAAAGTTATGTGTATGCAATACTGAGAATCAAGTAAAATTAAACCACATTCTGCTGTTCTTCTTTAGAAACATTCCTGCGTAAATACTGCAGTAATACTGTCATGCAGAGTGTATCCTTTCTTGTTGTATCCTTTTTTTGTGCAATGTTTCCCGTAGCACTCAACTACATCTAAGTTTCCATATAGAGTAGGTGTGGGGAGGAGTTTACGTGTTTTAGAGCTTGAACTGATCTGGTAATTTTAAAAGCAAAGGGCACTTTTTCAGGGGGGAAAGAAAAAAAAAAAAATCAATGAGTTGTCTGTGTTGCGTGAATAGACACAATGGAGGTTCCTAGTGTTGACAGGTGGCCTCCACCTTCTTCCTCAAAGGTCATGTAAATTGCTAATTTGTGGTCCAATTCCTTAGCTTGTTTGAGCTAGAAGTGTTCCACTGATATGCGTGGAGCTGTGCTGAGCTCACACCAAGGATGTCTTCTTATTTTTCTTTAAATAAATGTAATAATAATAATACGTTGGTTAAAATATGTTGCAGAGCAATTCTTAATAATATTAAAGGGTTGACCAGTATTTTAGATCATTTGATGATTACTGTTGTCCTGGTACATGAGAAACAATCTGTAGTTGACTTAGTTTGTACATTCCTTACTTTTTTCTTTTTTGAGTAGAGAAGAAAATCTAACAGTATCTCGCAATGAAGTATTTGGAATTGAACTATTAATCACTGCTACCTTTTTGTTGGGTTTTTTTTTTTTAGATTGTTCTCTGCACTGAGGTAGTGTTGTTGCCAATAACACTTTTCTTGTGGGTTTCATATTATGTTATTGTTTAACTTACTGTAATATAAAATTAATACAGCCTCTATCTATTAAGTCAGATTTTTTCCAGACATTCAGCACTTTTCTAAATACTAAGCATCTTTCAATTTAGTTGTCAAAGGAGAGCACAACACTACTATTTTCTGGTTGTTCTTACTTTTAACACGCCTTTGTGATGTTCCAGGTCCCTTTTGTGTTCCATCTCTTTCAAGTATTATCAAGCTGGGGGAAGAAGCAGTGTAATCATCGGGACTCTTGAACTGTGCGTAGTAGCATTTCTAAAGTATTTTAGGAAGAGTATAAATTTTCTCATCTTAAAGATTCCAGATACCTTTAAACTGTCACAAGACTTATATGATAAATGTATGTTAGTTTGCTTGTGAAATCTCTAATAAATTATTTCCTTTCTCTTCATTTTGCCTTTTTCTCTTCATTTTGACTTTTGTTTTGTTGCAGGGCTTGGGAGTGGGAAGGAGGAGGAAGACTTTTTTTTTTTTAAAAGGTCAACAGTCCAATTGTAACTGTGCAGCATGACGATTTGGAGTATATATTCATGTGTATGCATATATTCTTATATATATTCATATGCACCTCCTGGGGTGTGATGCTTAGCTGTTAGTGTTTCAGGGTAAAAAGATAAGAAAATCTAAGGATAATCTCATTTTAGTGTAAATCTTTTTCTTGTTTTGGAGACTAAGCACGAGGACTAGTGCACCGGCATGAATTTGTACTGTGAAATTAGGCACTGTTTTTTCCTCGGTAATTAACTTCCATTGTTCATCCACATCTTGAAAAAACATCTACCACTGGTGAGACCCAAGTCATTAAAACAAGGATAGCGGTTAAACCAGCGTTAAACCAGTGTAGGTGCGGTCCTTGCCCCGTTGAACTGTGTTAATGAAAATCAGTGCTGTGGGGGTCACACTGAGGTTTGTCACATACTAGGAAGATTAGCGTAACTTTCGAAAACCGCGTGGGAAACATTGCAATGACGTTTACTTGGCCAGAGAGTCCAGTGGATTTAAGGAGAAAATTATTCCGTGAACTATTAATTCATAGTTAATGGTGTGCTTAACAGGCTGGTGTAAAGACTTTTCTTTTGTCATCATTCCAGCTGCAAACAGCCTGAATCACCAGTATTGATTGCTGGACCAAAATAAGTGTCTCTCTCCTGTTTTTTCAATATGAACTGGCTTAGCAGATGACTTTTGTCTCTCTCCTGTTTTTTCAATATGAACTTATGGCTTAGCAGATGACTTTAAAATGCTTTTACTGGAATTCTTCGTAGTTTATTTGCTGCGTTCCCATGTGGAGTGTGTAGTTGTTTGTTAGTTTATCTTATCTGTATTTGGAGTAATAGGCCAGGAAAAATACACTGAGAAAGGAAGTTTTATGAGAACTTGTGAAGGGTTTATGATGCTTAGAAGAGAGAAAAAAGTGGCTTAAAAAAATAAAAATTTTGTGTTGTGTGGCCATTCCATTATGAATAAAGCGAAGCTTGTGTTCTTGGTGGGGTTATGTTATTAAAGAACAAATAAAACATACTCCCCACCATCCGATACTGATAATCTATCAAGGAAACTTCTGCAGTCCAGTTGCGAGAGCTTTTTTTTGATGTCAGAAGGCAAAGATTTCATTCATGAAATCAACTGGATTTTCGTATACCCATTCCTGCTGGTTGGTTTTTGGTTTGGTTTGTTTTTTTTTTTTTCCTTTCCCTTGGAATGTTTGTTCTGTTTGATCTGGTATTTCAGGTCAAACGACCTCTGCGGTTTTTTAACGAGTCACTAGGGCCGATTTCCGAGATCTCACATAAGCAGTGAATGCAGGCTTAATTCACAATTTTTCTTCATTAGCTAAAGACATTTAGACACAGCAACATTTCTTATTTAATTAACCTTTTGAATATACTCACATCACTATAATTTTCAAGGCTGACTCAGATCATCTAACAATCATTTAATTAACCTTTTGAATATACTCACATCAGGATAATTTTCAAGGTGAGGCTGACTCAGATCATCTAACAATCCTGAATTCTACTATAGTGCTCTTGTATAAATGGACTCCTTGATGTAGCAAAGATCTTGTGATAGCAGGAGCTAAATTAGATTTATTTTCTACGTATAAATGTGAGTTGTGTGCCTTGTCAGAATTTTCTTTGAAAGCCAAATTCAGAAGGTCGTTCTAATATGCTTTGAATTCTAAAGAGATGGATTTTAAAAAAGCATGCACATTTTTCCAGTGTCCTCAGCGTGAGTTTCATATGTAAGGCTCCTCTTCAGTTGAAGTCTTTTGAGTGTTTTTTCCTCAAAAACTTTGAATTATAGGGACTTCACTATATGGTAGTGAAAAGAAATTTTGGTTTTGAGAAGGCAAAAATAATAATGTCGTCTGCAAAGTGGAGTTAACGTGCATGCAGAAATTAATGGTTTCTAGCTAAATTATCCTTATGGTGATGGTAACTTGGGAAATTCACTAAGACGTTTCACATGTGACACCGTTTGCATCCTTGTCATCCCTTCGTGTCTCCGGAAGTTGACAGCTAAGAGAGGACCTCATGTCAGCTGGGAATCACTTTTCCTTTATTATTTTCTAGGACATTTCCAACTGCTTCCAGTTTATTCCTTAAATGTATCTTCCGACTTGATACAAGACTGAATTCAGAGAACGCGTTCGCCGTCGTCAACCCTTCGGTCTTGTTAAGTAGCGTACGTTGCTGCTGTTCCTGTTGTAGGACGAGCACGTCAGTCCCGCGACTCCCACCCGAGTCTTTTGCTCCAGCCTAGCAAGCAGCTTCTGGCACGAGACCCTTTTATGTTATATACAGACAAATGTTTACTCCAGTTGTGGTTTTGACTGTTCCCAGAGAAGAGAAACGTTACTCTGGTAATGACAAACTCCGTTTGTTAACTTTGGCAAAGACGCTGTAGCAATATTTAAAGTAGAAAATCCGAGTTCACCTGCTGTAGCCTTCAAAGACGCAGAACCCCGCCGTGTGCTACCACGTTTTTGGTCTGTATCTGGGTGGAGCCGCTTCTCAAAGCTTTGTGACTCAGTTTATCGCACACACACACAGGTGTGTGACAGAGGAGACAGGCAATACGGCCCAGCACCCACTTTGAGTTACAAGTACAGAACCAAGCTATTAAAACGTTGCATAAAAGGCCGACTGGGCAAATTTTCACACCAGTGAAGTAGGGTAAGAGCAAAGGGGTGCTATACTCAACGACAAAAACACTTAAAAAAAAGGAAGACGTGAGATGAAGTGTATATGCAGAGATACTTCCTTTCTCAAATCTCGGGAACAAATACATTCCAGAACGTAGTTTTATCTTGAATCAACACAATCACGTGTAACACAAAGCTTTTAGGTAAGCCCGTTTATTTCACCGTATAACGATTGCTCTTAAAGTAACGCAGCTGACCGGCGGGGGCGGCAGCGCTGGAGGGCCGCGGTCCCCCCGCTCCCGGCCGCGGTCCCTC